>NC_044033.1:489928094-490298094 GCF_901765095.1 Microcaecilia unicolor | reverse complement strand
AGCCTCTAGCACAAGGGATTATGCAACACCCTACTAATACAAAAATTGCTACCACTATGATTATCGTTGTGGCTGCTGAAATGATAAATGTCTTCCATTTACCAAAAGCTTTATCCATCCAACCAGTCCAGGATGTATCAACACCAGAGTTCTCTGCCAATTCTTGTGACAGTGAGGTCAAGCCTTCCAAAGCTCTGGTGATTGATCCATCTGGAGCAGTATTGTTGGGGATAAAGGTGCAACACTGTGTACCTATCTTTTGGCACACCCCGCCATCCGCTGCTAGAAGTTGGTCAAGAACTAATCTATTTTCCAACGTCATCCTGCTGGTGGCGTCTAATTGTGTTGCAATTCCTTTAACTGCGTCCCTAGTGTAGTTCACAAATCTCTGCTGGTTGTAATATATATAATTAATCCAGTCTACGTTCTTATTTATAGTGGACCACCAAAAGAAAACTGATTCAAATCCTGCAGCTATTTGGTTTCTGGCTTTGAACTCATCAGGGACCCCTCTTGGAACACCAATAGCATCTATATAGACCCGATCATCAAAAGATCCAGGCATTGCACTTCTCTTCACTCGTGAGGAAGAGCTGCTGTGAGGAGGGAGTAAGGATGCTATTATGATTGGAATTACCAATTTGACTAGGGCACATCTGCCTGTCCAACTGTTAGGAAGTGTATGGCGGATAGTACGGGTTCCACAGTACCACCATATGTCTGCTCTACCTTGTGAGAACTGGGTTAGGTTCAGATTTTTCAGAGTCCCATTTCCTAAGGTTGTATTACAATTGGTTAAGTTTCCTAAAAACCGTGTCTTTTTCACCCCATATCGTTCCAGACATGTATGATATCTGGTAGCAGGATTTGGAATCCTGAATACAGGTGGAACCCTCATCCGAGGGGGTAAGTAGGGGTGGTGCTTGTCAAGATGCTGACAAGACTGATTGACTTTTTCTTTTTCCTGCAATAATTCTAACATACACCAAAATCCATCTGGATCATTTTGGAGATCTAAAGGGAAAGGAACTACCGTTGGTTCTGCTCTTGCATGGGAACAAAAATAACAATTAGAGACATTCAAGCTCTTTGTAGTATAATGTGCCCATTCGAGCCATAGGTTTGTTTCTCCAAATCCTGTTTCTAATGCTATTAAGTCTTTGGAATTATTAATTGGCACGATCTGGTAAGGAATTTTTACTTCTGGGATCTTTGTTGGTACCAAAGGATTATTGGTCGCTGTAGGTTGGGCTGGGGGTGGAATAATCTTGAACGTTCCAACTGGATCTCTACCTGTGGCATCAATTCCTAAGGAATAAGTTCTGTATGTAACAGCCGTTACTCCTCTGAAAGTGATAGCCACTTGATTACATTTAGTCATTGGACAAAGGCCAGTCCATCGCAATTTCATGATGGAAATGCTCTTTTTGAGATCTGGAATCTCACTACCTGAGTAGGGAACCCATGAACCTGTGTACCACCATACCTGGGCCCAACTTCCGCAATTGGAGAAGGGACACAGGTATACCTCAAAAGCTGACAAATATTGCTGTACCGGATGTTCCCCACACATTGTGTAAGCACACACATCAAGGGTTATTGTGGTGGTGTCCTTGGTAGTGGGTAATGTTATTTCGTAGGTGGTAATAAATTGTTGTAGGAAACTTTTTAGATTCTGTGTTCCTTGTATCGTGGGCATGGTGAGCATACACAACAGGAGGACTAAGGACTTCATGTTGGTAGTTTTCATGGTTAAATGTAAGATGTGGACTGTACCAAAGGTAATTGGCGATTAATGAAAACGAGTAACACAATAAATCCTAGGATCCTAACCAGAACTGTAATTGCTATAATTAATATTCCTAGGTATACCAAAGCTTGATATACCATTAGGAAGAATTTGGGTTGGGTTGGTAAATTCTAATAACTGGGTAGGGTGGGTAAATTCTAACAGCTCCTCTTTCAGGAGTGTCGGGGATAACAAAAAGACTGTATACTTCCAAAGGTCCCAATCCAACCTCTCTAATGAACACAAAGGGTATCCAATCAGTGCCCAGTACGGCGTATGTGATAATCCAAAAATCTACAACGTCACCAGTTCCTGGTCTTATTAGGAGGTCGTCGGTTTGTTCTATTTGTAAACCTAAAGTTCCTCCAAACAGTATCACAGTGTCTGTAACCGTTCGGCTAGGACCTAATGTCCAATTCTCAAACAAAGGTTCACACAATGTCAGATATCGGGTGAAGGGGTCCCAATTGGGATCGTCTTCTGGAGCTGGGTCCCAATGAGGATGTATTAACTGTCTTAAATCAAAAAGGTACTCTGGGGGTTCAGGGATTAAGTGTACACCTATACTAAAAGGCGATGGCGGGGGAGAATCAGGTGGAGAGGGCGGGTTATCTGGTAAATTCTGGGACATATATTGATGGTTACTTAAGGATGATGAGCTATCTGGGAGGTCGAGTGGCTGGGACGGTGATGTTTGGAGTGGCTAAAGTAGTATTCGTGGGAGGAGGAGCGTCACTAGGAGGAACCAGAGAATCAGGAGGAGGGGTGGGTCGTAATTCAAGCAGGGTAATATTATCCTCAAAAGTAGTTGTAAGATTGGGGACAATATGGACCGAGCTACTGATATTATTGGGAACAGTTGTAGAGTGCAAAACAGGAGAATCAGTGAGGACAGGAGTAGTCGCAGAGGTTTCAATAGGCTCTGGAGGATAGCCAGTTGAAAAGTCTGTCGTGGCAGATGTGTCTGCCCAGGGGGTGGGATGACTGGTGGCAATGGGACCTATCTTTGAGGTCGTCTGGGGGGATCTGTATCCAAACAGGCGGGTAAATGCGGTGTATTGTTGGGGCTCTGTGTAGGCTGCTGTAGTAGGTGATGGAGCAGGAGTAGATGTAAGTACCGAAGTAGTTACAAGTACTGCTGGAGTAGTTGCAAGTACAGAAGTAGTTGCAAGTACTGCTGGGGTAGTTACAAGTACCGAGGTAGTTGCAAGTACCGTGGCGTTTCCGGCTGGCAAGGTTACGTTGCCAGTGGGAAAGGCAGTAAGTGTGATCCAAAGATCCAGGAGGTTACTGTCAGCAGTATAGGTAAACAGGGTAGTGAAAAACAAAACCAAACCTATACAAAGTAGGATGATGCACACGAGTCCAACAGCAAACAATCGAGCAGATGGAAAGCAGAAGAAGAGGGTGTACTGATGTAACACCGTCACTGCTGCTGAGACGACGCTCGGACGGGTGCTGGTTCCGTCCGTGTCGTCAGGATTGGTGTCGCCTTCCAAATAAGTGTCGTCGAAGTCGTTCGACCAATGGGAATTGGTTTCAGATACCTGCTCAGAGTTACACTTATCAACAGGGTAAAGTCCAATGTCCAGTGGGTCTGGTGGATCAGGTTCGAGGGCAGCAAGGTTCTCAGCAGTTGGTTCCCTGCGGAGACTCTTACTAGCGGGGGAGGGTGGTGGTATCAACACTTTCACAGGAGTGGTTGGGAAAGGTGGTATTGGAATAGGAACTTTATGTAGAGAAATAGTCTGTAAGGGAATGAGTTCTTCTGGAGTGAAAATCGGCGGAAATTGCTGTGGCATTTATCTGGCTTGATTCGGGAAGTACAAATGTAGAATGTCAAGCAGCTCACTAATGCTGTTGTGCAAATTCTGTACTGTGGCAGACGCAACAGTCTCTCGTTCTTCCACACTCAATTCTTCAGCTAAGTTGCGGATTTGGGTGAGATCCTCTGCAAGGTTACGGATTCGGATGAGACGGATGTGAAGATCTACGTATGGAAGTGGGAGTGCTGGAACAGTTGGAGGAAGAGGTGAGGACGGCAACTCAAAAGCAGGTTGCAATACAGGTGGTTGTTCAGATGGTGACTCTGGAGAATCAGCGAAGGCTTGGATGACAACGTCAGCCAGATCAAGGAGGTGGGATTCAGGAGATGGATGGTCTAAGTTGATTAAGTGGTGAAGTCTTTGGTCGAGTTGGTCAAGATGGTTCAAGAGTGTTGGATGTGGGGTCGGTGGTCTTGGGCTCAGTGGTGGTGGAGATGGAGTTTGTGGTGGGACTGGTCTCTCCAGTGACTGTTGTGCTGGAAACATCAATGGAAACATCCAGGAGGCCTGATTGGGTATTTGGATAGGCGCGGATATCTTTCAGATGGACCCAGGATGTGTGGTCCTCAAGCTTGGCAGCTGTGGCTGACAGAGCTTCAATCTGGAAGGGCCCAACGTAGATGGGATCTCGCCAGGTCTTGTGCGTGTAATAACGCCGGTGCACTAGATCGCCCACTTTATAAGGGGGGGATCTATTGGCATCACAATCCCCTCTTCTGTCCGAAATGGCCTGTGGAATTGAGGACAGAGAACTTACAATAGTCTGCAAGATATCCCAATATACGGAATATTGATCGGGTACTTGAGTGTCTGGATTGCCAGGTAGGAGTCGCATCTGGCGACCTGTACATAATTGGAACGGCGTCAGTTTAAGGGAAGAGGATGGAGTGGCACGGAGAGATAACAGTGCCAAAGGGAGGGCATCAAGCCAATTCTTTATCCCATTTGCCATAAGCTGACGCATTTTTGTTTTGAGCAACCCATTGTATCTTTCAACCAAACCATTACTGGTGGGTTTATAAACACAGACAGTTCTATGTGTAATGCCAAGTGCTGGAAGGAGGTTCTGCAACAGTTCATTCACAAAGTGTGTACCATTATCTGTGGTAATTTTGCCAGGAATACCAAATCGAGGAATAATTTCATTACACAGTGACTGTGCCATGGTTTGTGCGGTTTCTCTAGTGCAAGGGAAAGCTTCCACCCACTTAGAGAAACTGTCCACGCAGACAAGCAGATACCGTTTACCACGAACGGGTGTCTGCATATCTGTGAAATCAATATACCAGTGTTGGCCAGGTCCCTGGACAACAGGCAAATGACCGGCAGGGATGACAGGTCCTCGTTTAGGTGTATACAGAAAACATTTGTAGCAATTATGAACTACGGTGTGACACATGGGCATCATTTGGGGAGCCCATAGCTTGGAAGACAATTGATCATACAGTGTATTAGCATTTAAATGTAAAGGATAATGGAGGGCATGCAAAAGAAGGGATAAAACATGCTGTGAAACACATAATTGACCATTAGGATGGGTCCAAAGACCATTTGGATTTAGAAAACATCCAGCTTGCTTCCACAAAGTGAGTTCTGCTTGTGAAAGAGAGGAAGTGAGGGTGGTAGAGAAGTCTGAGGTTAGGGATTCAGAGGGAGGGGACGTAACAGGGGGCTCTGATTCAGGAGATAGTAAAGAGGTTAGGACAGGAGGTACAGGGAAAATAGGTGGGGTGTTTGGAGAAGAGGATTCAGAGTGTGTGGAGTCCGAAGGAGTAGAAGGAGGTGTGTCAAGGGGAGGCACTTCGGTTGCAATTACTGGAAGCGCCACATCAGTAGGGGACTTGGAAGGAAGGCTGGAAAAGGAAGTGACCTCACGGGCTAGTTCATCAGCAGCATGGTTCCCATTTATGGCGAAAGAAAAAACTGTCTCCTGATGAGCTTTAATCCAGGAGATACTGGTGCGGAGGCCTTTTTGATGGCGCTTCTCCAACGCATCAAAAAGTGCAGTCCACAAAGGTAAGTGACTGAGAGGTTGTCCCGTAGAGGAAATCATACCCCTCTGGTTCCATTTGCGAACATGGGAATGCAAGGAAGCAAAAACATAGTCTGAGTCGGTGACAATGCTCAAATCAGAGTGTAGTGCTTTATACAGTAGAACGTACAAAACCGCTGCTAGCTCTGCGGTTTGGGCTGTAAATGCATCTGGTAACCTGAATTGTATAGGATCCAGAATGTGTTCTTCCGGTGTATAATGGAGGGCGGCAAAACCAGCAACTCCGTTTTGCTGAGAACCATCTGTAAACCAAACCTCCCCACTCTGCAAGATTTCTGAATGCAGATGGAGGGATTCGGGAACAGACAATTGGGTAGTGCACTCATGGGGAAAGATAGCATTCTGTGCTGTTTCTGTTACAGTGAGTAATGGATCTAGGCGTTGAAGGTCAGTTAACGTTAATGGGTGAATAGAGTGCACTACACTGAACAAAAGTACTTGATACTTTTGCAATCGGCAGACAGTCATGTGACTAATCTGTTTGTCCAACAGATATTTTACATCATGGGACGTGTGAAGAATCACCGGAAGGTGAGGAATATAACTGTATAATTTCGTGACAGCTGTGCTGGCGGCAACAAGGCCTTTCTCACAAGTGGCAAAGGCTCTTTCAACAGGGGAAAAAGTACCTGAAAGGTAACCACAGGCAAGATCATCATGTTCTTGAGTGATTAAGCAAGACCAAGTAGTCTCAGTATGCACGACCCAAAGGTGTACATCCTGAGAAACATCAATAGTTGCCAATGGGGAGGAAAGCATAACATCTTTTACAAGAGCCATAAGATCTGATGTTTCCTGAGCTGTGAAGTTAATGGGTTCTCGTTTAATTTTCTGTTTACCCTGTAGTTTCATATAAAATGGCTGTGTTCGGGCTGAATAATTGGGTATCCAAAGGCGACAAAAATTCAACATGCCAAGGACACCCCTGAGATCAGAAACGGTAGTGGGCATTCGCAAGGAGGATACATGTTGGAGAGTATCGGGACCTAGGCCCTTCTGACGGGGGCCTATGTGGTGTCCAAGGAAGGTAACATGTGTCTGAGCTACTTTTAATTTCTTTCTGTTAACTTTATAGCCTTTCGTAGCAAGGAAGCCAAGGAAGTCACAAGTGACCTGGACGCATGTGTCAAAGTCAGGGCAGGTAATGAGCATGTCGTCTACATATTGTACAATAGAGGTTTGTGGTGGGAGATCGTATCTGTACTGTTTAAATTCCTGTATGTGTCCTGCCAAAGTTTGAGAAAAGACTGTTGGACTGTCTGTAAATCCCTGGGGGAGACGGGTCCACTGATATGTTGTGTTATTGAATTGGAAAGCCGTTAGCGGACGGCTTACAGGGTCAAGGGTGATGGAAAAGAAGGCGTTGGATAGGTCAATGGTGGAATGATATGTCTGCAAAGAGATACTATTGAGGAGTGTAGTTGGGTTTTCCACGTTTGGAAATACCGCGTAAGTGAGGTCATTTAGCGCGCGTAAGTCTTGTACTATACGGAAGGCGCCAGGCTCTTTCTTTGGCACTGGGAATAATGGAGTATTGTATGGTGAATTACACTTTTCAATGATACCTTGCTGTAATAAGGAATCAATTTGTTCCTGAGCTCCAGCAATAACTTCAGGTTTTAGCGGATACTGGGCAATTTTAGGGCCTTTGCAACCCGGTAGTAGCTGAATACGATGGGGAGGGCCTTTAACCTCACCATAGGGTTTCCCAGGTGTGGCCCAAAGAAAACTTGGTAGGTCATTCAGAGCGACCTCTATTTGTTTCTCAACCATAGAGGTGACAGCCATAATGAGTGAAGTGGTTTCATTAGGGGAAGGATCAAAATGAATTTCAAAGTGAAACAATGTCAACAGGTCTCTCCCAAGTAAGTTGACAGGGCACAACGGAGCATACAAAAAGGGAGCAGATAGTTGTTGATCCGCATAGGTAATTGGCAAAGGCTCAAGCAGGGGTGTGTCTGTAGGGACACCATCAAATCCTGTGGTGGTAATATTGTTAGGGGAAACTTTAAGAAGTTTCTGCAGTTTGTGCGGGACATGGGCTAACACAGAGCGGGAGGCGCCCGTGTCTATTAAAAAGGGAACGGGGACATCACAGATTAACAAGGTGATCATGGGATCATCCAATCCTGCAGCAGTGTGGACCACGCCTAGTCACTGTGGGCGGCGTTGGTCTGGATTCCATAAAGGGAATGACTGGCGTTCTTGTCGTTCTTGCCGGACTATATGTCTAGGTCTGTTTTGTAATGGTTGTGGACATTCACGTGCATAATGGCCGTATTCCTGACAGCGGAAGCACAGGACATCTGGAAAGCGATCAGGACTAGGCCAGGAACGGTAGTCTCTGGGTCGTCTGTTGGAATCAGGGGGCCCCCGTGGGGGACCTCGCTGAGGTTGAGAGCGGCGACCACGTTCGTCAGGGTACTCAGTTCTACGGTCTGGGCGGTAGGGCCGTGGGCCCTGATTGCGGGTGTTATTGTCATAGCGTTGGTCAGCATACATAACAATAACAGGGGGAGAGGTCTCCGGGGCATTGGGATCTGCGTCAGAGCTCTTAGAGGCTCTCTTTTCTTTGAGATCTTCAGTCTGCAGCACTTCTAAGTTAGTGTGTACTGTCTTACGATGTTGGGCTTCATCTTGCTTGCTTTTAATAAGCTTTCTGCAATGATGAAGGATGTGCTCACGAATCTTTGGCCATTTTTCAAGTTGGAGACCAACTGTGTCCTCTAGTTTGGTTTTAATCTGTGAAGGTAGGGTTCCCTTAAGTAAATGATAGAACACCGGAAGAGCATTATCGGAGTCAAATTTTTCCTCCGTCTCTTCTTTATAGAGATCTTGGAGTCTGAGTAAGTAAGCCTCAATAGGCTCTGAATCCATTTCCCATCTCTGAGAAGTGATAACTGAAAAGTCTTTTAGAGCCGGATACATGGTCCGGATTTCCTGGAATACTTTGGTCTGAATTTCTGTTAAAGGATTGCCATCATACTCGGTATCTGTTACAAATTTGGCATAGCCCGATTGAGTGAATATGTCAGTGACACTGGCGTGTGGGGTTCTGCCCAAAAGCGCTTTCATGTCTCCAACTGACAGGGTGGTACCTAGTGTGATGTCTTGTAATTTCTTTAACCATCGGTTGCCTCCCATTGCAATATCCGGGAGTTGTAGTATGAGGCTATTTAATTCAACCGCTGAAAGAGGAGTGTACTCCGTATGAGGAACACCACCTGACATTTTATTTAACAAGGGGAAAAGTTTTACTTTTTCAAAGGGTTTAATCAATGAAGATGTAAGGAGATCAATTGATGCGGTTGGGGGAAATTGATTCTCGTACTTTTTCCAAACCTGGAGACCTTGGATTAGGTAGAGGGTCGTTTTCTGATCCCAATGGGGGTCAGGGTGGTCATAAATAAGATCTCTCACTAGTGAGAGCTTATCAGACCGCAAGGATCCTTCACGTGGGAAGAGGGCGGACTGAGGCTGAAGCGCCTCAGACCATCCTGCAAGATTATCAATCCATGGTTGAACATAATACCATGAATTTTCATGTAATGCTACATATTGGGCGGGTGTGCTAGGTGGACCAGATAAGCCAGGTTCTGTATCAATGTTCAGACCTGTAGGGTGACGGGGACCGTCAATAACTGCAAGGCAGCGACTAGATCCCTCGTCAGTAAGATAACTTTGAGGGTGGCGTTGTCTGGTATGATGTGAAATAACATCATGTTGTTGGGGCATTTTGGATTTTGATGCAGCAGATGCAATAGTATCCGGGAGTTCTGACATGGACTTACGTAAGGAACGAAGTCCTTCTGAAACGAATGCGAGGTCATTTCCCATACTGGCCAATGTGGTGCCATGTTGTGGCAAACAACCTGCCCCTGAAGGAATGTGAGTGTCAGGGGGACGGGGCTTGGGTAGTTCCAGGTGTGACGAATCTCCTTCCACCGAGGAGGAGAAATTTAGCACTGGGGGAGGTTCATTTCGAATATCCTCCAGGTCAGATTTAGCTGGGAGTTGTTGTTGTAAAACTTCCCATGCTGCGTCTAATGGGGAGGATATTATTTTTGGTAGATCCCCAGTACCTGGTTTGGCTGGAAGTATGAGAGGACGGCGGAGACGAGCCAGTTCCTCTGCTAATTGGGGAATTTTACCCTTGGGGCGTGCACCCAATTGCTCCCATCTAGGAGGAGTAGAACACTCAGGTTCTAGAGTCGGCATGGAAGGGTTCATTGGCACCGGGGGCGCTGTAATAAAGCCCCGATCACAGAGTTCCTGACAAATAGCCCGTGTCTGTGTAGCAGGACTACATGGGATGAAGCCCATCTGTCGTAACTGAGACAAGATAGGGTAATGTAGGGATGCGGGAGGCAAGGAACCAGTTTGGACAGTGGAGTCCAAATGTGGCGGTGGAGGTGATGTCTGAGTTGAATGTCCCATGTATGGGTAGGTAACCGTTTGAGTAGTCATGTGTGAGGTCAATCCTGATCCTGGCACAGGACAGGTGGAGGTCTGGGCCGCCGCATCAGTCTGAATGATAGTTGGGTGGTGAATGGAGACCGGAACCAAAGGGTCCTGGACACAAGGGTAATGTTCAATAATGGGGGGGGGGTATGTCAATCTCATAACCTCCAATAGTACGATAGACATGAGGTTGTGGAGTTAGCGTTTGGGTAGTTGCTTGCATCGTTGGGGCAGTCGTGACCGTGGGCGACTGAGCAACAGTCTGAGCCACTGGCATTGTTGAAGGGGTTAAGGGCGTCTGAGTTTGTACTGACCCCTGAGATATTGGGTTTGAGTTTTGTTGTGATGAGGGAAGAGATAGATCAACAACACCGGCAATGCGCACGGTAGTGGGTGGGTCAAATACCATAGGAGCGGGAGATACCGCAAGTAGCGGGGGTGTCACTGTCTGAGATCCTTGAGAATTCTGCAGCAGAGGACTTGTGACCGGTTTATCACAATATCCTGGGGGTATCGGGGTATATCCCACTGCACATGGTAGAAGCTTTGTCGTACCTGCAGCGGTAGCAGCATCATAAGGTGGTGGGGCAGTAGGTATTACCGCCTCCTGGTAGGGAGCTTGGTCGCAATCGGACTTACCTAAACTCCTATCGTTCTGGTTTTGTGCGATAAGTATGAATTTATTAATGGCAGCTAAATGTTTATCCCTAGATTTTCCTGTTTTGTGGGACTCATTGTAGCAGACCAAAGCTTGGAGTTTGCCCTGATCAAATGAGCCCTTTGATGGCCATTCCAGTCCTTGATCCTTTGCGGACCAACCGGTATGCCAGGTTTGACATAAGCGGGTAAGTTCTTTTCTATCAGCGGGAAAGAAATTAAGGACTCTGTCCAGGGGACTAGGGGATGAGGAGGAGGACATAGTGGGATCTGAAATAGGGGGAAGACAATCCACATAGGAACTCATAGAAGTGTGTATTCTATATAATGCAATATCTTTAAGTAAGACGGTTCAAGTCAAAATTCTGAGGTCTATAACAGGGGCAACTAAACAAAACCATGCACGGGAAAATTATTTAAACAAAAACATGCATCATGCGTATAGAAAACACCTTTATACTCACGCGTCTTCAAGAGCGTCCCGGTGGCGGAACCTAGAACAGAAATTACTAATTGGCGGAAAGCTCAATGCTTTAGCCGCAAGTTAAATGAACAGACGCATGAAAGTCACAAAGATGAACAGAGTATTTAAGGAAATAGTGTCAGTGTGCATACTACTCTACCCCAAATTAATAAAAACTACTCCCCGGAGTGTGCTTCTAAAGACAGGAATAAATCTCGGTTGCTACTGCCTGCCAAGAATTATTCCGGTTACAATTGGCCATGAGCTCCAGCCCATGATAGAGCCCCCAAAAAGGGACATTGCAACCACTCCCAAAAAGAACCCATAGGACCCGCGAAAAAGGTCTTCTGAGTCGAAGAGCAGCGGTCCACTGGATTTCCGTAGATTAGGAATCTTCTCTTTTACGACTAACCTCTCCAATGGACCTACAGTGGTTTGGAATGTTTCTCGTTTACAACAAAACACTGAGAAATTTTTAAGGTGAGGAATTTTCTCTGTTACCACAAACCCAACTAAAGCATTGAAAGACTAGGAATTTTCTCCGTTACCACTAACCATTCAAAAAATATTGAATGCCCGAGTCAACCTGTACACAATCGCAACGAAAGTCGTTAGACGTCTCTGTATGAACCCCGCGGTCATCTGTACAAGTAACTCATAGGTGGGCAATAATGCCGAGACCGCAGGCCACTCCGAAAATGGAATGGAAGTCTGCTTAAAATCTAATAATAGAGATACCGTCATCCATTGAAGGGTTTGTGGCCCTCAAATGGGTGTGAGTCGCAGACATCAGACATCGGTATCTAGTCCAATAGTTATAGCGTGACACTGGTATATAAGGGGAGAAAAAACAAAAATAAATTTTTAAAGTAGACTAAAAGGTATAGCCCATCCCAGGGAAGAGCCTCTGTAACAACTGCAAAAATAGTCGAAATAAAATAAATCTTATTAAAAGAAAATGGAAGATAAATTTAACACTAAACACATATAAGCTCTTGGGGGAAGGTACCATAAAAGAGTAACAAGACAAAAGATTGCTTATTAAATAATTCATAAAAGGAACTCAAAAGCATTAAAATAGGACTGCCGACAGTGAAGAGAACCGCAAAAACCAAAGCCATATAATAGAAAATAAAATCATTCACACTGTTATACAGCATATACATGCATAAAAGTAATACGCAAGAGTGACAGACGCAAAGTAGGAGAGTAGGTGGGACTTGGAGAGGAAGGAAAAAATGCATTTGATGGACAAGCTGAGCTGTTCCCCATATCAGAGGGGGAAAAAAAAACTGTACAACAAAATTGGATTTTCAAGGAATGAAACAAAAAAAATCCCCTAGAAAAAAACAAACTATAAATCATTATAATGGAGCTCGCATAATATTATACTGCAAAAACAAAACCCATTCTGGACAAGCAAAGATGTAGCGCTACGATCGCTACAATTGAAACCAAAAGCATTCAAACTCTGCTGTTAGTCATTGCGCATACTAAGACTAGGTACCACAAAACAGGGTTAAACTTGCAGAGAACATTGCCGTACACTATCTATTTATAGAACGCAGGCACAGTATCGTAAGCTTACATCACTTGTGAGCAGGAAAGTAACGGGCAAGCAGTTTTACAGGAAATGAGTGCATATTAATCATGCCAAGCAGAAATCATGGCAGAAGCTAAGTCCCCAAAGCTCATGCAGCAGTGGCCAATAAAAACAAAGCAAGTGTTTGAAAAGGACCGTAGAAAAAGGTTGACTACTAAATATGTTTAAGTTAAGCTCCAAGGTCAAACAGACGCAGGTCTAAAATTCTTAGTATGCAAACTGTGGCGTACGATAGCAATTAGAGAATAGCATTGTCCATTTCAAATACAATAATAGCCAGGTGGCAGGCAATACTCCAAACGGGAGTTTTAGCAGAAAAGATAAAAATAATTAACAGCACGGAAGACGGTAGCAGTCTGTCAAAAGTGATGACACACCATTTCTACAACGTACGAAATTATTTTTAAACAAAATGTTACAAGAGATGCCCAAGCTCAAGATTAACAGAGTCAAGAGGGAGAGAAGAAGGAGGAAGTGGCCACCGCCCAAAAAGGAGAAGTGGAGCATCTACGCACTTTTAGTGTGAGAGGAAAAGGGAGAGAAAAACAGAAAGACGGGACTTATAAGGATTTATGAGGACCAGGTTCCATCCGGAAAGAATGAATAATATGTAGAAATGTCCGATGTTAGACAAAGAGAGAGGGAAACAAAAATTTTAAAGCAAAGTAAGCATATGTAAGCTCTTCGGATCAGATACGTTCACTATACAATACAGACTATAATAGCTTAAGAGGAAGCAGGTGTTTCCTACAGTCATACAGTTATGGCGTACTGAGATGAGACATAAGAAATACAGAGAGGAAGAAAGGAAATAGGCTATAGATTAGTGTTATATTATGATTTTAAGACCCTAAAAGGCTGTGCCGTAATCTTAAAAGTGAAAGCAAGAAAATACTTCCGTACATTGCTACATGCACAGAAGTGCACACATACTGAACTCGGCAACATGAGCCATCGAAAGATAAGTAATTTTACTACTTTGATACTTGCAGAGAAAAAAGTACCTAACATTCAGATGAGGCAAGCAAAGAGTTAGTTCAACAGGAAATAACTATATATCAATTATGACTGCAACTAGCAATGTATTAAGCGAAGTTCCGGAAGCACAAAAACTGTGTTACATGGGGCTGCAAAAAGAATAGCTTTGCAAAGGAACAAAGCAGTTTTGAAAAAGAGGTCAGTAGGACAACGTCTTAAAGAGGGAACAGGAAATGTGCTTTATAGTGAGAAAACAAGCAATGTAAGGATGTTGTAAGAAATAAGAAAAACAGAGGTGAACCCGTAGGCTCACCGAATAGGGAAAAAAGTAGATTAGACGGACATAAGAGACGTGGAACATATAAAAAAAAACCAACGGGAGGGCGCACGCCCACAAACGAGAAGATGAGAACAGAAGGTAAAGACCAGGGAATGGCCTAATGGGCGTAAAAGCAGAAAAGATAACAAACAATCATACAGTTTGAAAGAAGGGGAAAACCCAAATCACAGGTTTCAGCGAAGCCGAAGTGTTTTTAGATGGCAGGCAAGGGCAATGAAACAGAAGTGCTTGGGCAGGAAGGGGGGGGGGCCATGGGCTGTCAGAAGGACAGAAGATAGGGCATAAAATAAACCGGGGTTCGGGGAAAAAGAAGGAGGAAAACAAATGTTGGACATAGACTTAAGACACGAAATGTCAAGGCGTTAGGCAAAGAATAGCCCGCATAAGACCGCTTACTGACAATCGTGCTGAAAAAGAAAATACAGTCACCATCTGCTAAGTATGGTCTCCCGAAACTCAGAATCGAGATGGCATACATATTCTTTCATACAGCAATCACTCAAAAGGAACAGTATATAGGTGATGAATACAAGATGAAGTCTAAGAACAGTCAGATGGACAGAATCGTACAAGGAGAAAGATACAGGTGTATTAGTCCAGCATAGGAAGCCAGCAAAAGAGGAGACCATGGGGAGAGAGGTGAGAGGTAAGAAAGGAATGGACAGAATAATAGTGCCCAATACCCCTCAAGTGGGCAATGTCCGTGAGAGGTAGGAGTAGGGAGGGAAATAAAGGAATGACAGAGAAGGGGCATCATAGAGACTATGGACACGGGGAGATAGGTTAAACTGGCATAAGGTTAAAAACAGCAGCTTCTTAATGGCAAAACACATTTTGTGGTTTCATATGTAGCTTGCATCCGGAAATGCTACAAGTTATAGGAAATGTATGCCTATTAATCATGTCACATAAAGGCAATGGTATAACTGTACCATAATAGACCAAAAACCTAAGGGGAGGCTACGCATGCAAGTACGGATTATTAGGTAAATGTGCCCTTAATTAATCCTATAAGTAAAAGTAATTAGAAAAACCATTATACAGATGTAGTTTAACTGTAAGGGCAGGAAACCAAATCATATTACAAAAGGATGTACCGCAATAGTAACGAACGGGTTTCAGAGCAAAGCTGTAAAAAGACAGAATCTGAAATGTAAGGATTTTTGTAACAGAGAGGGAATAGAGAGAGAAAGGAAGCTAAGCGAGCCATGTGTGGTAACACCGAAAAGTCAAGGTTAAAAATGCAGAACCACATTGTGGGTTGCGAGAAGATGTACCAGTCTGTGTTTTGCAGCAAAAAAATTATAGAGGGAAAACGAAACCCGTCTCTAAGTTCCGAAAACGGGGGAAAGGAAGAAGAAAAGATAAGTGCAGCGCAGAGAAAAAAGCGATTAGGTGCTGACAAGACGCAGACCGGAATGATTTCAGAGAACTGCAGTGAGAGAGAACAGGGAGCAGAGTAAGTACCAAGATAGGCAAGTGAGACGAAAAGGAGGGAGGCAATAAAAACCGGGCAATTGGGGAGGGCAATCAGGACAGAGAGATATCCTAGTTGAGAGCGCAGGACATACAGGAGGGCAGATGAAGTATACTGTCCGAGAACTGCAGTGAGCAGTGAATGAAGGTC
Organism: Microcaecilia unicolor; assembly: GCF_901765095.1. NCBI lineage: Eukaryota > Metazoa > Chordata > Amphibia > Gymnophiona > Siphonopidae > Microcaecilia > Microcaecilia unicolor. The sequence goes on along the minus strand of NC_044033.1, from coordinate 490,282,297 downwards.
CGGACAGAGGTAGGAAAGGGAGAAGATAGGGAGGGGAAGAAGGACGGAGAGGATGGACAGAAGATAGGGGCAGAAAAAGAACAGACAAGAAAATGGAAAGACAGGAAAGAAATATTTTTGAACACATAGATTTATCCCCTCTGTGTTCAAAAATTAGCGTGTAAAAATACAGCGTGCGGGGGGGAGGAAGGTCAGCGAGTACGGTCAGCGACCGGGGCTCACCACTGTTTTGTTACTGTTTTGTTTGACCTCGTTTTCGTCCTCCTTGGGCTATTCCATATGTAGGATTGAACGTACTAAGTTCATCCAGAAGATTCTGAATTGTTTTTCTTACTTCCATTGTCACCCAGTCCCATGGGGGTCTGGTCTGGGCAGGCATCAACAGCCGCAATTCAAAACTAATACCCATAACTACTGCTTTCTGTCTTTCTGGATCTAGGTATATTCTGGGCCATTTATGTTCCCACATATAGCCTGTTAGAATCTATCAGTATTTTATGCACCAAATGAGTGTCTGGTGTGGGTTTAGTTTAGTTTGTAAAATAAGTGACAGGTAAGGAATACTTGAAAATGAAGACAGAGATAGGTTTCAGATAGAAGGCATTTATTCTTACCAAAGGTTCAAAGTAGTACAGACATCGGACAGAGTCTGGGTTCAATGGCACAGCGCTCTGCCGTCTGAGATGCGTTGGGGACAACTCCGAAATTGAGCCAAAATCTCTCCTCTTTTATACTCTTTTCTCTCTATAGAAGTCTATGGCAGCCCCTATTTTGGGACCTATTTTTTTCAAATATTTCTCAATTTCTGCGGTTAAACTGTCGCATCTTGCCATCTGTGCAGTTTGTACCCAGCTCTTCCGTTCCATCAATTTCACAAGGTTGCAACATTTTCCGGTAATATCAACATGTTTTTTTTTGGAACAAACTGTTTTTGCGGTTACTAACATTTTTTTTCTGTTGAGATACCAGTTTCACATAATGTTTTTGCAACACCTCTCATCACATCTTCTGATCTCTGTATCATTTTATACATTAATATAAACAATTGACTCCATTTTGAAAGCCACATTTTTTTTTCCCATTTTATCCATCATTCTTTCATTTCAGGTGCTATATATTATTTGAATATTGTACCTATACCTGTTTGTGTCAAGACTCATTGTTCAGACCTGCTTTCTGCAGATTCTCAAATATTAATTCATTTGTTACTTGTTTGGCCTAATCAGTACTTTTTCAGATGTTTTTGGCTCTGTGGCTTTGTCCATCACAATTCCAGTGACAGATCTAAAACCAGGCCATATATTAACAGCTGCCACTTGAGGGAATGAGCCAGGAGCCATAAAGGAATGTTTGAGGGGAGAGGATTGTTCTGTCCTCTGACAGCCTTGCACTAGTTTATAATGTGACCCTAAAATGTGTTCAATGCCTTTACTGTCATTCTCACTTCTAAAGATCTTCATTGCTGCAGTTCCCACTGCAGGGATAAGTGAGCAATGCATTGTGTGTAATGTAGTTCACAGGCAATGCAGCCACACTTGCCTGTCTGTATAAGAACTGTTACTATTAGTTTGTGCTGCTGCCTAGACCTCCTCTCTTTCTCAGCCAAGCTTGGCTCCTTTGTCTACCTGCTATCATTTCCTGGTCATTCTTACTATCTCTATCCTGAAAGGTCAGCCAGGTACGACCTTTCCCTCCAATCGAGGGCTGTCCTCTAGGACCACCTCTTGCTACCCAATGGCAGGCTCTGTCCCCATTGTTCTATTTATCCCCTCCTCCCTGGGCCTGTGTGAGCCCTTTTTAGCCTCTCCCTCCCTCGACATGAGGCATTCTCCATCTTGCTTCAGACAGCGCTTGTCCTGCTAAACTCCCTGGAAGTGGCTGGAACGAACTTGGTTTTTTACCTTGAATATATCTTCCTAATGAGATATTGCACTCTCCAGTCACCCAGCTCTGAGCCACTTCTACCCGTTCAACTATTTTCTCACCTCTGCAATAAAGCTGCCTGTCTTCAGATTTCTACCTCCAACCAGTGATACAGCTCTCAGAATTACAGAGTCTCTGTGCCCTGAGGCAACACTTCTGAACATCTGACTGTGAGTAAATTATCTGTGTTTATTCAAAAAAGGAAACTTCAGAAAATAAAGAGGCTTCAGGTGTGTGCTGGTGTGCCAAGGTTATACTTCAAGATATTGAGACTTTACAGTTAAGAAGTCTTAAGAGGCTTGACAAGGAAAACGCAGGTGGCGGGAGGTGGCAAGAGGGGAGGCAGGTGGGGATATGCACAGTATGGCACCTCTATCTTCATTGCTAAAATTGGGGACAGATAGTTGCCAAACCAGGAATCATCAGAGATAGGGGTGCAAAACTGGGAACAATCGTGGTGAGATCCTCGGTCCTCCTTATAATTCAGCACACCTTAACAAATGTATAACTGAGGAAGTTAAGTCACAGGGGGGTCATTAGGGGAAGCAGTTAAAACCCCCAGCTCCAGATGCTCAGAAGAGGAAGAAGCAGCCTTCCAGACTATTTTTCCATTGCTGTATGTGAAAACAAATTGCTTTTGTTGAGCTGTTGACTTAGCATGCAAGAAACTGGGAAACCTTTTGAACTCTTCTATTGGTCTGTAAGGGAAACAGACTCCCTTTTGATATTTAATCTTGAGCTGCTTTATGTTTCAGAACGGGTCACAAATATTTCAACATACAAAACAAAAGTATATACAGCACAACAGCTAGAACTAACAAAATCTAGTTTGAAAATTATCAAAAAGTCATGTTTTCAGACTTTTTCTAAAAACACTATTCGATGAATTCTGATGGATAAACAAAGGCAGTGTATGCCATAGCGCAACCGCATAATAATAGTATGATCCTAAATGGAATATCTTCAGGGGTGGCCCAAGGTAATCTTCCACCTGAGGCAGGGATGAGATGCTGCCCCCGCCCCCACCCGGTCTGGCATCTTCCCCCTTCCCTCCTCAATCCTCTTCCCCGTGCCGTTTGCCTTATTTTCTTCTTTTTCAAAAGGCAGCAGTGATTCCCATAGGCTGCTCTGGCACCAGCCTCTTCACTCTACTGCATGTCCCCTCTCTGAGGAAACAGGAAGTTATATCAAGAGGCGGGCCACAGTAGGGAGAAGAGGCCGGTGCCAGCGGCAGGGCAGCCTATGGGAATCATGACATAAGTACATAAGTATTGCCACACTGGGACAGATGAAAGGTCCATCAAGCTCAGGATTCTGTTTCCAACAGTGGCCAATCCAGGTCTCAAATTCCTGGCAAGATCCCGAAAAAGTTCAATACATTTATGCTGCTTATCCTAGAAATAAGCAGTGGATTTTCCCCAAGTCAATTTAATAATGATCTATGGACTTTTCCTTTAGGAAGCTGTCCAGACCTTTTTTTAAACCCCGCTAAGCTAACTACCTTTACCACAGTCTCTGGCAACGAATTCCAGAGTTTAATTACACATTGAGTGAAGAAAACGTTTCTCTGATTCGTATTAAATTTACTACTTTGTAGCTATTTCATCGCATGCCCCCTAGTCCTAGTATTTTTTGAAAGAGTAAGCAAACGATTCACGTCTACCTGTTCCACTCCACTCATTATTTTATAGATCACTATCATATCTCCACTCAGTCATCTTTTCTCCAAGCTGAAGAGCCCTAGCTGTTTCAGCCTTTCCTCATAGGGAAGTCGTCCCATCCCCTTTATCATTTTCGTCGCCCTTCTCTGTACCTTTTCTAATTCCACTATAACGTTTTTGAGATGCGGCGACCAGAATTGAATACAATATTTGAGGTGCGGTCGCTGCCGCCTTTTGGAAAAGAAAGAAATTAGATAAATGTGGGGAAGAGGAAGAGGATGGAAGGAGTGCTGCCTGAGGCCCCTACCTCAGGTGGCCTATTGGTAAGGTCTCCACTGATTATCTTTTATCTAATATCCTTAACAGATGGAAAAACTAAGTTCAAACGTTCACAGCTAGTGTTCTAGATTGACTGACTAGCTCACAAATTAATCAAATAGGGAAAGTTATCAGGAATATCGCCACATAAGGTTTTAAAAACTAGACAGCAAACTTTAAATTTAATACATGCTTTTAGTGTCAGCCAACGCAAGTCTAGGAGCAAAGGGGACACATAATCGAACTTGGTCTTTTGAAAAATCAATCTAGCGGCTGTATTTTGGACTAAATTAAGCTTCTTCATAAATTTCGATGATAACCCAGTATACAAGGCGTTACAATAATCCAACACTGATAGAATCACAGATTGGATCAGCATTCTAAAATGATCCTGGTGAAAATTTGAACAAACAAGTCATAATTGCTTCAATTTAAAGAAGGACATTTTAACAATTAAGGATCTTCATTGCTGCAGTTCCCACTAATATCTTAGAACAGTATTTATCTTATATTTAGTACCATCTAATAGTTGAATAAACTCTGGAATAATATCAATCTTCATATTAAACAAAGAAACTTCGTCTTCTCCATATTTAACTTTAGTTCACTGACCGACAGTAGATTTTGTGAATAAATTATGGGGTCGATATTTAAAGTAACTTAACCAGCCAGACATACCTCCTGGCTGGTTAATTCAATTGTGTGGAGTTATTTGCTGATATTCAGCAGCATTTAATTGATCAGTGTTGCTGAATATCACCACAGACCGACAAAGTGATAGCTGGCTATTTTGTGGGTGGTCCAGTGGCAGAGTCAGCACTTAAAGGTTCTTACACTAAGCCACAGTAAAAGTGGCCTGTGGTAGTGTGGGTACATGTTTTTGGCATGCACTGGGCCATTTTTTACCGAGGCTGGGAAAAAGGCTTTTTTAAATGGGGGCAGTAAATGGCCGTACACTAGAATTAAAGGTAGCATGTGGCTATTTACTGCCTGAGCTCTTACCGCTACCCATTGACCTAGCAGTAAGGGTTCACGCACTACACGTGCAGGACTCATGCAGCGCACATCAGTGTGGGCCACGCTGCCGATTATTACTGGGAATGCCCCCTGCGGTAGAAAAGACGGCTGAGGGGAGACATGATAGAGGTCTATAAAATAATGAGTGGAGTAGAACGGGGAGACGTGAATCGCTTGTTTACTCTTTCCAATAATACTAGGACTAGGGGGCATGCAATGAAGGTACAAGGTAGTAAATTTAAAATGAATCGGAGAAACATTTTCTTCACTCAACGTGTAATTAAACTCTGCAATTCGTTGCCAGAGAATGTAGTAAAAGCAGTTAGCTTAGCGGGGTTTTAAAAAGGTATGGATGGCTTCCTAAAGGAAAAGTCCATAGACCATTATTAAAATGGACTTTGAGGAAAATCCACTGTTTATTTTTAGGATAAGCAGCATCAAATGTATTACACTGTTTTGGGATCTTTCAGGTACTTGTGAACTGGATTAGCCACTGTTGGAAACAGGATGCTGGGCTCCTTTGGTCTGTCCCAGTACGGCAATACTTATGTACTTGTGTATATTTTCTACTGTGGTAAACATCGCGCACACCAACTTCAAAATTACTACTAGGTGGATGCACTAACCAGGCGTTAGTGTCAATTTGGCGCTCGCTACACATGCAGTAGCTCTACCGCCGCTATGTAAAAGGGCCCCTTAATTACCTAAGTTAAGCATCTATATCAGACCACAGAAAAGTCAGTCCTATCCTTACACATTTAAGCTCATAAAATATAGCCGGCCGCATAAACCTGGATATACTATGCTGGTGCCTGACATGGCGCAGCATTGAATATCCAAGAATAATGTTACTGGCGGCTAAAAAAAAAAAACCCCACTCATCGCCGCAGCTAAATATCTAGCCCTATATTTTTGAAAGTGCTTAAGAAATTATAGGGTAAACAATGCCAGGTTCACCACTGATATAGTATTGTACACACTGTGATGCCTTTACCTCAAATAAAGTCTGATATCCTAAACTGAAATTACCATCTGCTGCAGAATCTGAAACCATTAACATCCATGGCCAAGATTACTGATAAGCTGTACAGTATATTGTACAGATGACTGGAAACTGTGCTGAGCCTAACAGAGAGATAAGAAGTGAAATATTTGTCTGGCGTTGTGATAAACTTGTGCAATACCCTGTGTTAGATCTTGATGCTTCCTGCACAGAGATAGACATAACTTGAGTTTTGTGCTTTGTACCATTTGAGTTCCAGACATCAACATAACTGAGTAACCTTGAGCAAGGGTATCTACCTGGCTGTGCAAGGTGGATGTCCTTAAGGATATACTTGACCTCTGTTAAATCCAGGACAGAAAAAGAATGAGTATGGAAGTTGCTGCAGTTACCATTAGCAATTTCTGTGTCTGCATATTGATGTCAGGCTCCTGGGTCTTTCAGTGGAGCCATGGTGAGAGGGGTTGCAAAGGTCTTTGAAACAGTTGATGTATGTGGTAAGTTTGAGGTCTGCACAATGCAAAGAACACCTTGAAAATAACACGCTGGACAGCTTTATTTTCTACTGCTTGCCTTCATAGATGTGGAATCCATTGTGTGAAAATCGGGGGGTGGGGAGCTTGGTCAGTCAGTACCTGAATATTTTGCATGCCTTAGTAATAACTACAATTGACAATTTATTTCTGACTATGTAGGATTTCTTTTTTTTTTTGCTTATCAATAGAAATCAAACAAAATAAAACATGGAAAAGAAAATAAGATGATACCTTTTTTATTGGACATAACTTAATACATTTCTTGATTAGCTTTCGAAGGTTGCCCTTCTTTGTCAGATCGGAAATAAGCAAATGTGCTAGCTGACAGTGTATATAAGTGAAAACATTCAAGCATTATTATGACAGTCTGACAGGGTGGGAGGATGGGGGTGGGTAGGAGGTATGCATGGGGACATCAAAGCATATCATTGATATTCTAACAGGATGGGTGTGGCATTCAGCAAAACATTAAGCCGTTTATAATTAATTGTGCAAAAATAAGTCCTTCCAAAACAGTCCCAGACTGATTGATGCAAAGGTCTTATTTTGGGGTTTTTAAATTTTGTCCCATCAAAAAATGCTGTTAAGGTACGAATAATCCCCTGAGATAGTGGTAAGAGAGAGAGAACTGACATGCAGATTATCAGAACACTGTGGCTAAGTCTAAAAATTTAAAATTAAAAAATGTTTAAAATAGATTAAAAACATTTTGAGGTGTTTTGAGTCTCTTTAGCTTGGAGAAGAGATGGCTGAGGGGGATATGATAGAGGTCTATAAAATGCTGAGTGGAGTGGAACAGGTAGGCATGAATTACTTGTTTACCCTTTCCAAAAATACTAGGATTAGGAGGCACACAATGAAGCTACTAAGTAGTAAATTTAAAACAAACAGGAGAAAATATTTCTTCACTCAACGTGTAATTAAACTATGGAATTCCGCCTGGACCGATATGATCACATCACCCCTCTCCTCAAGTCACTTCACTGGCTTCCGATCAGGTACCGCACACAGTTCAAGCTTCTCCTTCTAACCTACAAATGCACTCAATCCACAGCCACTCATTACCTCTCTACCCTCATCTCCCCTTACGTTCCCACCCGAAACCTCCGCTCACAGGACAAATCCCTCCTCTCAGTACCCTTCTCCACCACCGCCAACTCCAGGCTCCGCCCTTTCTGCCTCGCCTCACCCTACGCTTGGAATAAACTTCCTGAGCCCATACGCCGGGCCCCCTCCCTACCAATCTTCAAATCATTGCTCAAAGCCCACCTCTTCAATGTCGCCTTCGGCACCTAATCACGTCATCTCTTCTCAGGAAATCTCATCTACCCCAACTAACATTTCGTCTTTTAGATTGTAAGCTCTTCTGAGCAGGGACCGTCCTTATTCGTTAATTTGTACAGCGCTGCGTAACCCTAGTAGCGCTCTAGAAATATTAAGTAGTAATAGTAGTAGTAGTAAAAGCAGTTAGCTTAGTAGGGTTTAAAAAAGGTTTGGATAATTTCCTAAAAGAAAAGTCCATAAGCAATAATTAAGATGGATTGGGAAAATGCATTGCTTATTTCTAGGATAAACAACATAAACAGTTTTAGGATCTTGCCAGGTACTTGTGACCTGGATTGGCCACTGTTGGAAACAGGATACTGGGCTTGATGGATCTTTGGTCTGTCCTCTCATTGACTTATAAGTGCATTCACTCTGCAGCTCCTCAGTACCTCTCCACTCTCATCTCTCCATACATTCCTCCCTGGGAACTCCGTTCACTGGGTAAATCTCTCTTATTGCACCCTTCTCCTCCACCGCTAACTCCAGACTTCATTCCTTTTATCTTGCTGCACCATATGCTTGGAATAGATTTCCTGAGCCGATACGTCAAGCTCCATCTCTGGCCATCTTCAAATCTAAGCTAAAAGCCCACCTTTTTGATGCTGCTTTTAACTCCTAACCCTTATTCACTTGTTCAGAACCCTTATTTTATCATCCTCACTTTAATATTCCATTATCTCTTGTTTGTCCTGTTTGTCTGTCCTAATTAGATTGTAAGCTCTGTCGAGCAGGGACTGTCTCTTCATGTTCAAGTGTACAGCGCTGCATACGTCTAGTAGTACTATAGAAATGATAAGTAGTAGTAGTAGAACTAATTTTAATAACCAGCTTGTTCCCAGTCTCTGCTTGCGCTTCCCTTTGTGCTCTTAACTCTGCTTAATTTTGTCTGCTATTTCTTTCCTCTCCTTTCTACTTAACCTTCTGCCCTAGATTCATCATTGGCACTGATTTTTCACATTTGGCTTTCTTCAATTTTTCTGCTTCCTTCTCAAATCTATCTACTTTTTCATCTCTTCCCTTCCCCTCCTTTCCATCCATGGGCACCATCTCCTCCCTCTCTTTTCCCTTTCACTCTATCCACCATGTACACCATCTCCTTCTCTCTTCCCTTCCCTTTCTTTCCCTTCCATGAGCACCATCTCCTCCCTCTGTTTCCTTCCCCTCTCTCTCATCTATCTATCCATGCTCTCCATATCCTCCCTCTCTCTTTCCATCTATATGCACCATCTTTTCCCTCTTTCTTTTTCCCTTCTTCTCCATCTATGTATACCTTCTCCTCCCCTCTATTCATGCACATCTCCTCCCTCGCTCTTCCATTCCCTTCCCCTCATGCATGTGCATCATTTCCTCTGTTTCTCTTTCCTTACCCTCCCCTCCATCTATGTTCATCATCTCTTCCCATTCTCTTCTCTTTCCCTACCCTTCCCTCCCCTCCATCCATGCTCACCATCTCTTCCCACTCTCTTCCTTTCCCCTCCACCTATGTATATCATCTCCTGTCTCTCTCTCTCTCTTCCCTTGCCTTCCATCTAGCATCACCTCTCTTTATCCCTATCCCTGTGTCCTTGTCCATATGCTCCCTCTCATTTCAGCATCTCTTTGTTGTGTCTCTTTCCCTTTCCATGTCCAGCTTCTCCCTTCTCCTTCTACACCCACATTCCCACTCCTGGGGTCCGGCATCTCTCTGTGGCCCTCTCTTCCTGAATCTGGCAACTCTCCCCCTCTCTTCTACCCAGTTCAATCTCCTTTCCTTCCCCCCTTCATAGGTTGGGTATTTCTCCTTACCCTCTCTTGATTTGATTTAATAATTTGATTTACCACTTATTACAACTGTTTAAAAGCAGTTTACAGTAAAAATGAAATAAAACATTTGCAAACAATATAACATAATATAAATCAAGCAATATCAATTAAATATCATTCAAATACAAATCAAAAACAAAAACCTAAAAACAGTCACCAAAAGTATTCTCAAAAATCCAGGTTTTCAAAGTTTTACGAAAGCCAAGGTAATTGGACACCTCACTGCCATTAACTGGCAAAGAATTCCACAAAGATGGTCTTACGTAGCAAAAAGCTTGGTTTCTAGTGGATTTTAACCTCAGTAGTAGAGTACACGAGGGAAGGCCTAGAGCCTTGAATAACACAGCCACAGAAAAGTTTAAAAGTAAAATAAACCAATTTATTAGAGAACAGAAAAATGGATGGCCTGTTCCTCTTACAGGTCAGGAGGAAATAAACACACCAAAAAAAGTAGTTCTTTTGTTCAAAAAGTTCTCTGCCATGGCCAACTCCAGCAGGGCTATGACATGCACTGAGCTGTCTTTCACAAGGCAGCACAAACAGCATGTTTCTGGCCTGGAATCCCAGGGTTACAGTTCTTTCTTTCCAAAAGACAGCACAATTGGCCAGGCTTGGCCTTCAGTTTAAATGTCACAATTTCAGCAAGGTTCCAAGCTAAACTTAGCCTACCTGAGTAGAGCTTCTGCAAGTCTTCTCTCTTCTGGGCCTCCCTGACTTCTCTATACAGAGGGGCTGATATTCAGACTGTGGGAGGTAGCAGAGCTGCCTCCTGCGGTCAGCGCTAAGCCCGAATATTCAATGCCAGGCCGTTTCTGGTGATTTGCATTGAATATCCGGCTTATTAAAAAAGGTTTGGATATTTCCTAAAAGAAAAGCCCATAAGCCATTATTAAATGGACTTGGGGAAAATCCACTGTTTATTTCTAGGATAAGTAGCGTAAAATCTGTTTTACTCTTTGGGATCTTGCCAGGTACTTGTGACCTGGATTGGCCAGTGTTGGAAACAGGATACTGGGCTTGATGGACCTTCAGTCCGTCCCACTATGGCAACGCTTATGTTCTTACCTTCCGGATTTGGGGTCTTACTTGCCCTTTCCTGACAGATTATTCTAGGTACTGGACTTCTTGACCTCCCAAGAAGCACTTCTTTGGATTTTCTGTCAATCCAGCTGTTCTCAGGCTATGCAAGACCACTTCCATCTGGATTAGGTGAGTCTTCCAGTCTTTACCATAAATGACAATATCATCCAGATAAGCAGTCACATAACTACTTCTATCATATCTCCCCTCACCCATCTCTTCTCCAAGATGAAGCGCCCTAACCGCTTTAACCTTTCCTCATAGGGAAGTTGCCCCCTTTCTTATTGGATTTCAGCAAAGCCTTTGATACGGTCCCCCCCACAGAAGACTAGTGAATAAGCTGAAAGGGCTCAACTTAGGACCAAAAGTGGTGAACTGGATAGGAAACTGGTTGACCGACAGGTGGCAGAGGGTGGTGGTAAATGGAATCAGCTCGGAGGAAAGGAAGGAGAGCAGTGGAGTTCCAAAGGGGTTGGCACTGGGGCTGATTCTGTTTAGTATATTTGTGGGAGATATTGCTGAAGGGTTGGAAGGAAAGATTTGCCTTTTTGCGGATGACATGAAGATAGCCAATAGAGTGAATACCCTGGAAGAAGTAGAAACAATCAGAAGGGATCTCCAAACATTAGAAGAATTTAATGCCAAGAAGTGCAGAGTGATGCACTTGGTGTGCAGAAACCCACAAGAAAGATACCGCTTAGGAGGGGAGAGATTAGTAAGCTCGTCTCAGGAGAGAGACTTTGGGGTGTTGGTGTCTGAGGATCTGAAGGTGAAGAAACAATGTGACGAGGTCACAGCCATGGCCAGAAGGATGCTAGGCTGCATAGAAAGATGTACAACCAGCAGAAGAAAGGAGGTGTTGATGCCCCTCTACAAGTCATTGGTGAGGCCCCACTTGAAGTATTGTGTTCAGTTTTGGAGGCCAGATCTTACTAAAGATGTAAAAAGACTGGAAGCGGTGCAAAGAAAAGCTACAAAAATGGTATGGGATTTGTGTTGCAAACCATACGAGGAGAGGCTTGCCAACTTAAACATGTATACCTTGGAGGAAAGGAGAAACAAGGGTGACATGATACAAACGTTCAAATATTTGAAAGGTATTAATCCGCAAACAAACCTTTTCCAGAGACGGGAAGGTGGTAGAACTAGAGGACATGAATTGAGGTTGAAGGGGGCGATGACTCAGGAATATTATCAGGAAGTATTTTTTCATGGAAAGGGTGGTGGACACATGGAATGCCCTCCCATGGGAGGTGGTGGAGATGAAAACGGTAATGGAATTCAAACATGCGTGGGATAAACACAAAGGAATCCTGTTTAGAAGGAATGGATCTATGGAACCTTAGCAGACATTGGGTGGCGACGCCTGTATTTGGAGAATAAAATCGGTGCAGGGCGGACTTCTACAGTCTGTGCCCTGAGAAAGGCAGGGACAAATCAAACTCGGATATACATATAAAGTATTACATACCATGTAAAACGAGTTTATCTTGCTGGGCAGACTGGATGGACCATACAGGTCTTTATCTGCCGTCATTTAGTATCACGTTGCCCTTCTCTGTACCTTTTCTAATTCGACTATATTATTATTATTACATTTATATCCTGCGCTTTCCCACATAATGCAGGCTCATTTTTGGAGATACGGTGATAAGAATTGCACATAGTATTCAAGGTGCGATCATAACATGGATCAATACAAAGGCATTATAGCATTCTCATGTTTATTTTCCATTCCTTTCCTAATAATTCCTAACATTCTATTTGTTTTCTTAGCTGTCACAATGACACCTAGATCCTTCACACTGGGTTAACATGGGAACACTTAACACTTCCTAAATAGAAGGTGGTAAGTGCTCTTCCATTTTTTTTTTTGCAGGTTCTATGTGCTAATGGGAACATAAAAAGAAAACAACAGAAAAAGCCCTACAAAAATGGCACGTTAAATCTGGGCTTAGCACACGGGAAAGTCCCATATTAGAATGTGCTAAGCCCAGATTTTACCATGCCTTAGTAAAAGGGCCCCTAAATCTCCTACATATTACCTCTGCAAATTTATCTTTTTTGAAAAGTATTCTTGTAGCATACTTGTCTTGAATTTTTAGAGAGTACTTAGTAGGTTTTTATTAATTAGCCCCTTTTCTGTGGTTTTTCTTCTTCCAAGTACAGGAAACACAGTGTGAATTTCTTTTGTGAGCATCTGCTCATATGTCTTTGACAAAGCACCGTCTAATAATGAGGAGGGTGGATTGGCTTATTGGTTTCAAATTCTCAAAGTCTACATTTAGAGCTTTTTACCTCCTGGATAAAGAGGCAATACTGGAATTTAATATAGGCTAATATTTGTCTAGAAAAAGTGTTTGTTCTTCTTAAATGATTCTCAGTTCATTTACAGTCAATAAAATGTAAGCCTGTGGTGTGTAATAAAGCATTATTAATGATACCAAATCAGGGAATAAAATTAAGAACATTAACTCTCAGGCTGTTGAGATGGATGCAGTGAGCTGGGAAATATTTTGGTACTTGCAACAGGGCAATTAGTTTGTTGGTGGCTTTTATTGAAAGGATATTTTAATACAAGCCAAAAAATACTTGTAGTTTTGAAGTTTTGTGCTTACTTGGAAATGATCAGACAGATGAGGATATTACATTATATTACATTAAGAACACTTATATCCCACGCTAGCCTCAAGAGTTCAGTGTGGCTAACAAAAAGATAGATGGAAACAAAAGATAACCGAACAAAGTAGGCAAATTACAAGATGTTTGACATGGTTGACCATGAAATACTATTACATATACTAGAATACTTCGGAATAGGAGGCACAGTTCTCAAATGGTTCAAAGGATTCTTGACCACAAGATCATACCAAGTAACAACGAACGCGGACAGATCACCCCCATGGACACCTGAATGTGGATTTCCCCAAGGATCCCCCCTCTCACCAACCTTATTCAATCTGATGATGATACCTTTGGCTAAACTTCTAGCAAATCAAAACCTCAACCCCTACATATATGCAGATGATGTCACGATCTCCATCTCGTTCAAACATGATCTAAATGAAATCACTAACGAGATTAATCAAAGCCTCCAAATAATGCATTCCTGGGCAGACGCATTCCAACTGAAACTAAATGCAGAAAAAAACACAATGTCTTGTTCTCACCTCACAACACAACACAAAAAACCTCCCTACCATAACCGCACCATACTGTTCTCTGCTGGTCTCTCAAAACTTGAAAATTCTAGGAGTAACCATTGATCGAAACCTCACCCTCGATGCTCACGTGAAAAACACGACGAAAAAGATGTTCTATTCCATGTGGAAACGTAAAAGAGTAAAACCTTTCTTCCAAAGATACATATTCCGTACCTTGGTACAGTCAATGGTAATAAGTCATCTCGATTACTGCAATGCACTGTACACAGGCTGCAAAGAGCAGAACATCAAGAAACTCCAAACTGCCCAGAATACTGCAGCCAGACTCATATTTGGAAAAACCAAATATGAAAGCAGAAAACCCTTAAGAGAGAAACTCCACTGGCTCCCACTTAACCCTAGAACGCATGACGTTAAAAATATACATATTAACGTCATGGGGGCCTTTTAGGCCCCCATGCACATAATGTAGAAAAACACACTTAAATAACTTTCACAAGTTTATTTCAAAATTGCTCAATAAAATATGAATAGTGGACAACATTTTAATTATAATTTTTCACAGAAAACACCAAAAAATCTTTTTTTTTCCCAAATTTCACGCAAAGACATGAAAACACACAAAATGCATAGAAATCTATAGCAAACTAGCTGCAGCTACATATTTATTCTAACTTTCTTTTCTATTATATTAGTCTTCCAAACAATTCTGACATGTTATTTTTTCAGAAGAGTGTTCTTTGCAAACAGTTTCCTTACAAGTGGAACAATATCGCTCAGTTTTCCTCTCTATGTTTCTTGGACACATGAAACAACGCTTTCGTTTTCTTTCTCCTGGCTCTGGAGTAATCTGAAACTGTACGCCACACCGTTTCATTGCTTCTTTAGTTTTCTTTGGCAAGCATTTCAAGTCGCTTCGCTCTATCATGTGAGGTATTACAAGTTCATGACAAAGGTCCTTCAAGAATAAGCGTCTCCTGTCCTTCCTCTGTGCATGAAATTCAGGATGAGTTTCTGTATAAATAATGAATGAATTTAGGGCTGCTACATCAAGCATATTTGAAAATAGTACTACAGGCCATCGTTTTGTTTGCCTCTTACACGAATATTCTCCCACCATCTCATCCATTTTATCTACACCTCCTTTTGTTGCATTGTAATGCAGGATGATTTCTGGTTTCAATTTTTGGTTATTGCTGTCAACACTGCAATCGTGATGCATGGTACTGAGTAAAATTACAGATTTCTCCTTCTTTGCCTTGTAAGATACCAAAGTCGCTTTGTTATTGAATCCAAAGACACTCTCATAAAGTGCTCGCTGACGATTGTGTTTGAGTGCTGCTGGAATTTCTCGTCTGTTTTGCTTTATAGTACCAACAAGTGTAATAGCTTTTGCAAGCAGAAAATTGCCTAGTTCAAAATTGGTGAAATAATTGTCCATGGTGATGTTTCTACCTGAATTGAATATTGGAACAGCAAGAGTTTTGACTATTTCAGACCCCAGATCCTTCTGTACTGGTGCACCAACCTCTTTGCCACAGTAGATTACGCCATTTATGCCATAATAATTTGCAGAATCACACATCCAGAAGATTTTTATACCGTACTTGGCTGGCTTGCTGGGCATGTATTGTATGAATTTGCAGCGTCCTCTGAACGGTACAAGTTGCTCATCTACAGTAACATTAGTACTAGGATTGTAAAGTTTTGTGCAATTTTTGATAAATATGTTCCAGATATAACTGATAGGGGCTAATTTGTCTGTTTCAAACCTCGCTGCACGAGTTCGCTTATCATCAAAGCGAATGATCCTTCTAATTTCCTCATATCTGCCCACTGACATTGTCGCCTTATAGTGTGGATCAGAAAGTGGGTCCAGAAATAATTCTCGTATTGGGACATCATACGATTTTTGACTCCCTGCCAGCAGGAAAAGTCCAATATATGCATAAAGTTCCTCTTTTGAGATATTTTTCCAGGACTTATTTTTTGCTGAAGCGATACGTCTTCCTTCTAGGTTTGAACATAATAGGTCCTCTTCTGCAATATTGTCAGAAAAATAAGTACAGAATACATCTTTAGGGGTAAAGTAACTGGGACTTGCCACAGCTCCTTGAGCCTGTCTCACAATATTGTGTATTGGAGTACGTCCGACTAATGTAGGATTACTGTCCCAAAAAACATTCGTTTTGGATGTTCTACTTATCACTTCTTGAGGATCCACTAGATTCACTTCTTCATCATCAGAAGAATCACTGGATGAGGATGTTTGATTAGCTGGTGGCAGATATTCTTCATCAGACAAAGATAGTTCACTTTCATCATCGCTTTGAAACATAATCGCTTCAATCTCTTGGTCAGTCAGACACTTGGAGGAAGACTGTGCCATTGCTGACTAGATGTTAGAAAATGAAACAGATTTCCTCTCAACAGCTTATCTTATCACAGGTCCTTCAGCAATTAGCTCACAGTGTACACTGTCCTCAGTGTTCAGAGGACCTGAGGTGATGTCATGGCCTTATCACTCCCTCCAAAAATCACATGACATCCTCACATGTTATTATCCACACCCTGGCCCCTCCACCAGCATTACTGAGTACAAATAAAGTAACTTGAGACACAAACACTTCTGAGAACATGATAAAAACAGCGGGGGCCTAAAAGGCCCCCAATTCGTACAGATGTAGTTTTCACCAAACAAGCATTGTTACACCATAATGCCTATGAAAAAAAATTATATGAACAACTGGATATTATCAACAATGGCATACTTGAGTAATACCTTGAGTTTCAAAATTCTAACTAAAGTAATTTTGCAGATAATAGCAAAAATGTAAGCATGGGGGCCTAAAAGGCCCCCAATATGCGTTCCAGGGTTATGGAACGTATTGCATTCAAAATCTGCACAATGGTATACAAAATCATTCACGTAGACGCCCCAATCTACATGCTAAACCTTGTGGACCTACCTCCCAGAAACGCCACAAAATCATCCCGCAAATTTCTTAACCTGCACTTCCCCAACTGCAAAGGACTAAAATTCAAGAAGATGCATGATACCACCTTCTCCTACATGAGCACGGAGTTATGGAACGCACTACCTAGAGACCTGAAAATAATCAACAAAACAACTATCTTTCGCAAATCCCTCAAGACATATTTCTTCAACAAAGCCTACAATGAAAACCCAGAACCTTACTAATCCACCTCTGAAAACCCACCATCTAGTATACCTAATAAATTCCTTCCTTCTTCTCTATACTTCTTCTCTAATCAATCTCTGCACAACAATAATTGTACCTGACATCCAGGATTAACTGTATTTAACAAGATTATGTAAGCCACTTTGAGCCTGCAAATAGGTGGGAAATGTGTGATACAAATGCAATAAATAAATGTTTCATTATTACACAAAATAATGCATATTTCTACCACAGCTTTCTAAAATAAAGCAAAGGTCAGAACAAATTAATCAATTGGTCTTCCCCAATTAGTTATTTAGCTAGTATATACTGCTCAAATAAAAAAGTTTTCAATAATTTTCAAAATTTTGTGTAATTAGTTTGAGATCGAATATCAACTGGTAGCTTATTCCACCATCTTGCTGCATTAAAAGGAAATGTTAAAAAATATATATATTATAAACAACCTTCTTGCATGCTGGATAATGTAAAATTAAATACTCTCTCAAATTAAAAACTGCATTTCATTTAGGTAAATCAATCATGTCAGATCTATGTTCTGGGGTCTCACCATAAATTCAAATGGATCAATGAACAGAGTTTAAATATAGATCTGGCCTGTATGGGGAGCCAGTGCAGTGTAACTCGCGCAGGAGTGATTCTTTCAACCTTGGCCATGCATGCTGTTGTATTTTGCAGTGTTTGGAGCTTTTTCCATAACATCTTCTTAACATTACAATAGTCTATATAAGTGAGTACTATCATTTGAACAATAAGTAAAAAAAACTTCATGTGTAAAATATGCCCTCACTCATCTGAGCCTCCAAAAGAGTGAGGTAAAGCGTCAGTGCTAATCTTTACCTCAATCTTTTGGAGTATCTGGTTTTGTTTTGCTACCATTGCCTTTACATAGTGTATCAGTTCACATAAGCACAGTCTTTTAAAAGGCCTCTTCACTATTCTCACCCAGCACAATCCTATCTTTATCTCCACATTATCAGACTCCTGAGGTAGGCACGTTTTATGCCGAAACGCAGTGCCATGTCGAGTCTTGAGTACTGATTTTATGTACTTGTGTACTGTTTTATACATATCATAGCAATAGTTCTATTATTAGGTTTCAATTTACTGTTTTCAAGTTTACCTCATTTATTGTATTTATGTTTATTCTTGGCTATTTTACTATTGTTATACTATTAACAAAATTGTAAGTTTTATGTTAAACTGTACCTGCTGTACATCTCCTTGGGTGAATCTCTTCATAAAGGCGGTTAATAAATCCCAAAAAATAAATAAACACTCATAGTTCTATAACAATAATGCACAGTCAATATACCAACTGTTACTGCATTTAATCTTATAAAGTTAAACACAATTGTCAATAAATATATATATAAATTTGTGGCATATATAACTATTTAACCCGTCTACAAAAAACATAGGGGTCCTTTTAATAAGGTACACTAACAGGTTTAGCGCATGCTATAATGGGCGCCTTGTCATTTAGCACACGTTAATCATTAGCAGATGCTAAATCCATTGGTGCATCTTAGCAAAAGGACCCCATAGAAAACCATAATACATACCCAAAGCAAAGTTAAGATAAAACTCACTTGATACTTCATAAACTAACAAATGGAATTAGTTCTTCTAAACAAATGTAAAAAAATACTTCTTGTGTAGAGGCGAGTAACCTAATATGTAAATAAATGTGTCAAATCAATAACAGATATACTTGTTCAAATTTTTGAACAGTTCAGTCAAACACAGTGAAGGTGACAACAAAACTGAAGCTAGACTGTTTAAATTGTGCAAAAAATGTATTCAAACATCCATTGACTCATATTATGGAACACATGGACAAACATGGTTTAATGTAACAGAGACCGCATGGGTTCAGCCAAGGGAAGACTTGCCTCAACAATTTGCTTCATTTCTTTGAAGGCATGAATAAACATGTGATTAAAGGTGAGCTGGTTGATGTAGTGTATCTAGATTTTCAGAAAGCTTTTGATACATTTTCTCATGAAAGACTCCTGAGAAAATTAAAGAGTCACGGGATAGGAGGCAAGGTTCTGGTGTGCATTAGGAATTGGTTTTTGGACAGAAAACAGAGGGTAGAGCTAAATGGTCATTTCTCTCAATGGAGGAGGGTGAACAGTGGAGAGCCGCAGGGATCAGTTCTGGGACCGGTGCTATTTAACATGTTTAGAATAATTCGAATCATAGAAAAAAAAACCTTTTCCAGAGACAGGAACGTGGTAGAACTAGAGGACATAAATTGAGGTTGAAGGGGAGCAGACTCAGGAGTAATGGCAGGAAGTATTTTTTTACGGAAAGGGTGGTAGATACATGGAATTCCCTCGCACGGGAGGTGATGGAGATGAAAACGGTAATGGAATTCAAACATGCCTGGGATAAACACAAAGGAATCCTGTTTATAAGGAATGGATCCACAGAATCTTAGCGGAGATTGGGTGACAATGCCAGTAATTGGGAAGCTAAACCACTGCTGGGTAGACTTCTACAGTCTATGCCCTGATCATAACTGAATAGATATGGATGGGCTGGAGTGTAAATTTTAAGGGGCTTCGATGTTAGCTTCAGAACTTTTAGTAGACGAACAGTGTTGGGCAGACTTCTACGGTCTGTGCCCTGAGAATAGCAAGGACAAATCAAACTCGGGTATACATATAAAGTATCACATACCATGTAAAATGAGTTTATCTTGTTGGGCAGACTGGATGGACCGTTCAGGTCTTTATCTGCCGTCATTTACTATGTTACTATGTTAGTTATCAGATGCTAGGGTCCACCTTGGGGGTTAGCACTCAAGAAAAAGTCCTAGGTGTCATTTTAGATACACTGAAATCTTCTGCTCAATCTGTGGAGGCTGTCAAAAAGCAACCAGGATTTATTTTATTTATTTATTTATTTATTTGTTGCTTATATCCCACATTTTCCCACTCGTGCAGGCTCAATGTGGCTTACAGTAAGTTAAATAAAAGTACAAACTTAAAGGTTATGCAAGCATCTAACAGAGTGAACTAGATAGGGAAGGGGACAAGGATACATTAATCAACATTGCAAGTTGAGGGGTAAGTCTTAGCAAAGAGGAATGTCTTTAACAACTTCTTAAAAAGGCCATGGTCTTCTTGAGTTTTAAGGTGATGAGGTAACATATTCCAGTGTTTGGGACTCCAGTAACGGAAGGACGAGGCAAAGATTTTCTTGTACTTTACTCCCTTACAGTTCGGAAAATGAAGGTGGAGATAGGACCAAGCGGCAGGGTTGGCATTTCTAGGCGGAAGGTCAATCAAGGGGAGCATGTATTCCGGTGCAGTCCCATAGATGATTTTATGAGTTAGGGAGCAGATCTTAAAAGCAATTCGCTCATGTACAGGCAGCCAATGAAGTTTAAAGCGCAGGGGTTCGGCATGTTCAAAACGCCTTACTTTAAGGATGAGCCTCGCCGCAGTGTTCTGAGCCGTTTGGAACGATTTCAATAAGGAGGCCTGACAACCCACGTAAATACCACTACAATAATCCAGATGGGATAGGACCAGCCAGTGGACAAGGGTACGAAACAAGTCTCTTGGAAGGAGGTATCTGATGCGCCGAAGCCTCCACATTGCCTGGAACATTTTTTTGGTAACCAAGTGTACATGATCAGCCAGCTGGAGATGTGAGTCCAGGTGTATTCCTAAAAGTCTCATGCTGTTGGCAATCGGGAGGGCCGAGCCCAGTACTGGAAGCATTGTGTCAGATACATGAGCGTACGTGGACGAGAGGATGAGACAGTGAGTTTTTTCCCTGTTGAGCCTGAATCGGAACACCTTGGCCCAGTGTTCTAAAGTGGTGAAACATGCATCTATGAGGTTGGCAACTTCTGATATTGAGGATTGAAAAGGGATGTAAACTGTAATATCGTCCGCATAGATGAAAGGGTTGAGGTTTAGGTTTGCAAGTGCTGTGGCTAACGGCATCATCATAATATTGAACAGGGTAGGTGAAAGGGGAGAACCCTGAGGGACCCCACAGGAAGCATTCCACGGTTCTGAAGTGTGGGAGTTCACCATGACCTGATAGGACCTTGAAGTCAAGAAACCCTTGAACCAATGCAAAACTGGCCCTCCTATACCGAAAGAATCCAGTAGATGGAGCAGGAGTTCATGATCCACCATATCAAAAGCACTAGACATGTCAAATTGTAGTAGAAGAATCTTCCGTCCAACTGATAGTTCTCGTCTAAAGTTTGATAAGAGAGTGACCAAGACTGTCTCCGTGCTGTAATGAACTCGAAATCCTGATTGCGAATGGTGGAGGATATCAAAATTAGTCAAAAACTCGTTGAGCTGAACATTGACCAGACTTTCCAACAGTTTGATAACTAGAGGTATCGAAGCCACTGGACGATAGTTGGAGATGACATCTGGCTTGATCTTTAAATTCTTTGGGATTGGGGTGAGAAGGATGTTTCCATGGCCTGGCGGGAAAAAACCCTGTGTTTAACATATAATTGAGGTAACAAGTCAATTCTTCAATGTAACATTTTGGTGCAACTTTTAGGAGGTGGGTTGGACATACATCTAATCTGCAGCTTTTATTTGTGAATTTACGTAAAGCCATAGTCACCTTTTCAGGCAACAGGCGATTGAATTTGATCCAATAGCGGTCAGCCGGGCAAGCGCCCAATGGTACGACCAGGGATGCCAGGAAGTCGTCCACATCAGAGAGGCTGCTGACGGTTGAAGATCGCAGGGTAAGGATTTTCTCCTTGAAGTAAGATCCTAGTTGTATAGCTGAAGGAGGATTAACACTGGAGCATTCTAACTTGCGAGTATCTAGAAAGGTGTTTAGTAGCTGGTATATCTGTCGGATGTCCCGGCCTGCCGCCTGCATCTTAGATGAAAAGTAGGTGCGCTTTGCAGATCGGATAGCATATTTATACTTGCGATGACTACTTTTCCAGGCCTCCCAAGCCAGGTCAGTTTTGCATTTTCGCCAAGTTCTTTCCGTACGTCGTGTCTCACATTTCAAAGCTCTCAGATCTGTTGAGAACCAAGGTGATAATCTACGATTGTACGAGGATTTAAGTCGCAGGGGTGCAATTGTATTCAACACTGTTTTGCAAGTGTGGTCCCAATCGGAGAGATAATTAGGCGAGGATGGTTGCAGACCCAAGCCGTGACTGTAGAGAGATCTCCAGAACAAACTGGGGTCGATGACACCTCTGGTGTAATATTGGTGAGGCTGACGAGGTCGGAGGGGACTTGAGGTTTGCCAATGCAGGGAGAATTGCAATTTAAAGTGATCCGACCAGGCCGTTTCCAGCCAGTCAATATCATGAACAGAAAAGTTACGATCTTCTAAAAATTTAAATGAGAGGAAGTCCAGTGAATGGCCTTTACAGTGAGTTGGACCTGAGATAGGACATTCAAGATCACAGAGGTGGAGAAAATCCAGGAACTGGGATACATCTGGAGAGGTGGGATTATCCAGATGGAGGTTAAGATCACCCAAAAAAAGTATATTCGAGTTATTCATGCAGGCATTAGAGATGAAATCCAGAAGCACAGATTGACTGCTTGACCAGGTAATTGGTGGCCTATAAATCAGCACACAGGCCAGCTGGCCATGAAGGGAGGAGTGATGAACCTTGACAGCAGCGATTTCCAGCAACGAGGAGGTCAAAACCGAAATTGTATCTACTATGAGATAGGAGCGGTAAATGAGCGCCAACCCGCCCCCTCTCTTGTCTTTTCTGTCCCAGTGGATGATTTTGTAGCCTGCAGGACAGAGATCTAATACAATGGGGTCTTTAGGTGTTCTTATCCAGGTTTCTGTGATGAACAACATATCTAGAGCGTCGGAGGAGATCCAGTCAGATATCATTTCAGGATTGCTTACTACTGATCTCGCATTTACATAGCCCACATGTAAAGATTGGAATTGCACTTGTTTCGCTTGCACAATGGGAACCGTTGTGTAATGATATTGCTTGCGAGGATGGGACTTAGAGGCAACAGAGACAGATAGTTGATCTGCATGTGACGAGTTGCAAGATGGTGTGCGGGATGAGAGCTTCCTATGTCCAGTGATGATGGGAATGTGGCCATAAGAGGATTCAGTAGCAGTTAGGACGGATTGCAACAGGGCTGACAGGTAGAGAATTTGAATTATGGAGGACGAGAACATGATTATGTCAGGAGGTGGCAGGAGATGAAATTGTAATCTAGGTAATCTAATTGTAGTTGTAATTGTAATTGTAAGGCTAATCTTGGCAGATTAAATAGAGCCCGGAGCACTCTCCACAGATCTGCAGTTAGGGTAAACAGGAGGAAGGGAAATGCAACAGCTGATTAGTTGCAAGGCGTCCAGTGCAGAAACAGGCTCCTCCTTCTTCAAGCAAAACAGGCAGCCTAGAATCAAAGTGGGGCTACTCCTCTTCTGGAGCCGCTAAAAGCGGCAACATCGCTCCATATCGATGGCAAACTTTGAGAAAAGATGGCGAATTCTGTAGGAGACCGTTAGGTGGCGACGTTAATGCTGTTTCTTACGCGACGTCTGCACCCCCGACCTCGACGAACGAAACCGCTTGTTCAACTTGCAGCAGAGAGGATAACAGCTGATCGACAACAAACTGGGGTCGATGACACCTCTGGTGTAATATTGGTGAGGCTGACGAGGTCGGAGGGGACTTGAGGTTTGCCAATGCAGGGAGAATTGCAATTTAAAGTGATCCGACCAGGCCGCGTAAGGATGCTAGGAATTATTAGAAAAGGGATGATGAATAAGACCGAAAATACTATAATGCCTCTGTATCACTCCATGGTGTCACCTCACCTTCCGTATTGTGTTCAGTTCTGGTCGCCGTATCTCAAAAAAGATATAGTAGAACTAGATCAATCTTTTCCTGATTGACTACACAACGTTTTCAGGAAAAGACTGATCTCAGAGCATTGCTTGTCACGTTTTAATAGCTGCACCAGACAGGCTGATTTTGAAGAGTTACACCAGCTGGTAGCTACTGCCCCTGATTCAGCCTGTAATTCTGGCGAAACATGGCCATGTCAGGCATTGTATGTTGGACTTCTGGGAGCTTCTAATTTACCAATAAAGACTGTGTTCTTCACAAGGTCTGCCTTTTGTTTTTATCTTCCTTTGTTCAATAAAGCCTTTTACGCTACTGCTTGGTCTTCATCTGATGGTCAGCTGTTGTTTCTGCTGGTCGTGGAGGAGCATAATCGAACGAAAACGTCTATCTCCATGGGCGTTTATCTCCGAGAACGGGTCCGTGAAGGGGCGGACCGAACCGTATTTTCGCAAAAAATAGACGTCCATGTTTTATTTGACAATTTGTGAGCTGGGCGTTTTTGTTTTTCAGCGATAATGGAAAATGAAAGCGCCCAGCTCAAAAACGAATAAATCCAAGGCATTTATTCGTGGGAGGGGCCAGGATTCGTAGTGCACTGGTCCCCCTCACATGCCAGGACACCAACCGGGCACCCTAGGGGGCACTTTTACAAAAACAAAAAAAAGGTAAAAGAGCTCCCAGGTGCATAGCACCCTTCCCTTGTGTGTTGAGCCCCCCAAATCCCCCTCAAAACCCACTGCCCACAAGTCTACACCATTACTATAGCCCTAAGGGGTGAAGGGGGGCACCTACATGTGGGTACAGTGGGTTTGGGGGGTTGGACGACTAAGCATTAAGCAGCACAATTGTAACAGGTAGGGGGGGATGGGCCTGGGTCCACCTGCCTGAAGTCCACTGCACCCCCTAACAACTGCTCCAGGGACCTGCATACTGCTGCCAGGGAGGTGGGTATGACATTTGAGGGTGAAAATAAAAAGTTGTGAAACATCATTTTTTGTGGTGGGAGGGGGTTAGTGACCACTGGGGGAGTCAGGGGAGGTCATCCCCGATTCCCTCTGGTGGTAATCTGGTCATTTAGGGCACTTTTTGGGGCCTTATTCGTGAAAAAACAGGGTCCAGGAAAAGTGCCCTAAATTCTAGCTACAAACGCATACTTTTTCCATTATCGGCGAAAGGCGCCCATCTCTGTTTGGGTGATAACCATGCCCCAATCCCGCCTTCACCACGCCTCCGACACGCCCCCATCAAGTTTGTACGCTTCCGCGATGGAGTGCAGTTGAAAACGTCCAAGTTCGGCTTTCGATTATACCGCGTTATTCGTTTTTGTGAGATAAACGTCCATCTCCCGATTTAGGTCGGAACTTGGGCGTTTTTCTCGTTCGATTATAAGCAGGATAGTGTCTCAGATCCCTACCTCAGTTTGTCTCCCTCTTGAAGTTGTGCATGACAGAAAATGAGCATGCAGCTTCTAGAATAGCTACTAAAGTCAATTGCATATGAAAATGTCAATTGGTGGCAATTAATGACAATTTAAGCCAATATTTCACTGTTAACTCCATATTCTATAAATTGGGTGCCCAACTTTGCATGCTAACCCATGGATTCTATAAAGAGTGCCCCGATTTTGGTGCACTGCTGAGATGCATGTGCAACATAATTGGCTAACGAGCTGTTAACTATCAATAATTGGATGCAACAATCAATTATTGAAGGTAATTGGCACCAATTAGGAGTTGCATGCGCATCTGGCACTAATAGCCTCTAGCGCCCACATTTGCTTCTGACCATCGGCCCCTAAGTGAAAAATCGGGCACCCAAGTTTATTATTTATTAACTAACATTTTATAAAAGATGTGTACAACAAGCTAAACTGTAAAACAAATATAACATCTACTGTAGGTCCAAGCATGAGACTGTCATTTGGGGGATGGTAGGAAGTGTTACATTGGTGAGTAGATCTCCACCAGGATATGCTATAATTAGCAAATATAATTAGCCATATAACACTGCAATAGTGCACTGTCATATATATATATAGATAGATAGATAGATAGATAGATAGATAGATAGATAGATAGATAGATAGATAGATAGATAGATAGATAGATAGATAGATAGATAGATAGATAGATAGATATAGATATATATTCGACAGCTGCTGCATTCACCTCATACTGTAACAAATTCTAAGGAGATTAGAACAGACATGAGACTGGCGAGCAGGAGCGCTTTTTCACAGCTCTCAAACACATTTCTTATTAATGTTTCATAGATACTACATTAGTATTTATAACAAATTAGAGTGTAGAGGAACTAGAACTGCCCAGAAGACAAATTGCATTCATGGGTGAGGGAGAACAAATGAATTTTTCTTCACATACTATCGATTTCCTCCAGTGAGTTCCTCTTCTGATAATTCATCTGTGTCTCCTCCGATAAGGCATCCTTGTGATTTCCACAGGAGTTTGATAATATCTATAAAAAGGTTTGAATGGCTGAGTCAAAATGAACAGCAATAACAAATGTATAGACACCGTCATGCCCAAACAGAAAAAAGAGCAAAATGTAACTGAAAAGAACTTCTCCATAAATCCCATAATTCACAAAGCTCAGATTGGTACTTCTGTTTCCTTCTCTGAACAAAACACAACTTCACAGGGTCCTGAGGTAGTCTATGGAAGCTCAGCCACATATTCACAGAGCTCTGGTAGTCCTATTGGTCCAGGAGAAAACTAAGGGGTCCTTTTACAAAGGCGTGCTAAAAAATGGCTTGCTGTAGTGTAGGCATGGGTTTTGGGCACACGCCGATCCATTTTTTAGCACACCTGTAAAAAAGGCCTCTTTTTTTTTTAACTGAAAATGGATATTGGCAAAATCAAAATGGCCGCGTGTCCATTTTGGGTCTGAGACCTTACTGCCAGCCATAGACCTAGTGGTAAAGAATCTGGGTGGTAATGACCTATGCACATCAAATTCCACTTGGCGCGCGTCCGTTACGTGTGCCAGAAAATAAAAAATATTTTTAAGACACACATAGCAGACACATGCCAAAATTGAAATTACTATAAGGGCCATGTGGTAACTGGGTGGTAACTTCAATTTGGCACGTGTTCGGCACATGTAGGCACCTACGTGGCTTAGTAAAAGGGGCCCTAAAATCTGTACTGAACCAACAAAAAAAAGGTATTGTGCTTGGTGAGTTTGAGACCACATCGGTCCCAGGAGAAGAAGGAACCCATTTATAGTCAGACTGCAAGATCAGCTCTACCGAGAGGATAGACTTTGATTCTTTTTTTTTCTTTTTTACATTTTTTATTTATGCAATTATATACAATAATCAAGCAATAAACTTGTACAGCAAAGCTAAACAGAATAACGAAATAAAAGTTAATCTAGGTGAGGAGAGGAAAGAGGTAAGAGCTGAGAGAGGTGAAGTAAACAGGGACTGAAGGATTAAGGGAGAAGGGTTGAGGAACAGATGAAAGAGATGTAAGGGGAGCAGCAGTTAGTAGACAGAAGGATGAGGGGATGATGGAAACAGGTGGGGACTACAAACAAAGGGGTCCTTTTACTAAGGTGCGCTGAAAAATGGCCTGCGCTGTTGTAGGTGCGTGTGTTGGATGTTCGCAGGTCCATTTTTTAGATCGCCTGCAAAAAAGGCCTTTTTTGGTGAAAATGGAGTTGTGGCAAAATAAGGTTTGGCACGTGTCCATTTCGGGCCTGAGACCTTACTGCCACCCATTGATTTACCAGTAAGGTTTCTGAGAAGTTCCGAGAGAAGAGGACATTTCTCTGGCAGTTATTTTCTGTACCTGGGCTGCTGGAGAAGTAGCACATCCAGCGACCTCAATTAAGTGTTAATTAAGGTGTGGGGAAGTAGAATACTTGCAAAGGTTGCTGAGTCAGCTTCAAAGAGCCTGTTTAAAAAGGCCCCTTAGATTCAAAACTATATAAAGAGGAAAGGTCCCACTGAACTTTCTTTCTGAGAAGTTCCGAGAGAAGAGGACACTATTTTGCTTTGTGCTTTGGGAACTTAAAGATTGGGGTTTAAAGGAGGAATTGTAGGTTAGTGATAGGCAAAATAAAAATATATAAAGCAAATTTTATCAACTAATCTCCATAGTCTTTTCCACTTAGTTTTAAAAACTTTGTACCACAGCATTAACAGATAGAATCTAGCAGGCACTGCAGGATCTAGTTTAGTCTTCCCGCCCACCCCTAGGACAACTCTTCATATATAGTCAGTTATTGTAATTAGGGTAACAAGCAAGGAGTGCTCTTACAGAGTTTTAAATACATTTCATTACCATCTAAGAAGGAAACACTAAATAAATCATACAATATACTATATGTTTGTCTGTCCTAATTAGATTGTAAGCTCTGTCGAGCAGGGACTGTCTCTTCATGTTCAAGTGTACAGTGCTGGGTACGTCTAGTAGCACTACAGAAATGATAAGTAGTAGTAGTATACTATATAAACTTAAGGACATTTTGATATTAGG
Organism: Microcaecilia unicolor; assembly: GCF_901765095.1. NCBI lineage: Eukaryota > Metazoa > Chordata > Amphibia > Gymnophiona > Siphonopidae > Microcaecilia > Microcaecilia unicolor. Next base: position 490,253,905 of record NC_044033.1, on the reverse strand, counting down.
CTAATATCCTTAATACTGTAGCAAGCTTTAAATTATTGAAAAACTCAAAAACACTAAGATGGAGTCAGCAGTCCAGCAGCTAGAGGGGTGTTATCCAGTCTTTTGCACTGAGTGTCACATGTATGATTATCTCCCAGTTGGTGAGATGTCATATGTGTGTGCCCGATGCAAAGAGCTCCTAGCTCTCAGAGAACGTGTCCATTCTCTTGAGGCTAGAGTAGCAGACTTTGTGGAGCTGAGGGAGACAGAGAGGTACATAGAGGAGACCTACAGGGATGTTGTAGAGAAGACCCACCTCCAGTCTGGTAGCCCCTGTGCTACCTTGGAGGAGGGAGGTCTCCTAGAAGGAAAGCATCACCCTGGTGAAGTAGGAAGTACTCCTGTAGACAGGACCTGCTCACCAGGGGATGTACTATCCTCTCACACCGAGGATATGTCTCCAAGTGCTGCCCGGGAGGTAAGGGTTAGGACAGCTGTTGTAGTTGGTGATTCGATCATTAGGCATATAGATAGCTGGGTGGCTGGTGGACGTGAGGATGCCTGGTGACTAGCCTGCCTGGTGCGAAGGTGGCAGACCTAACGCGTCACCTAGATAGGATTTTAGATAGTGCTGGGGAGGAGTTGGCTGTCTTGGTACATGTGGGTACCAATGACATAGGAAAATGTGGGAGAGAGGTTTTGGAAGCCAAATTTAGGCTCTTAGATAGAAAGCTCAAATCCAGATCCTCTAGGGTAGCATTTTCTGAAATGCTACCCGTTCCAAGCGCAAAGCCTAAGAGACAGGCAGAGCTCCGGAGTCTCAATGCATGGATGAGACGATGGTGCAGGGAGGAGGGTTTTAGATTTGTTAGGAACTGGGCAACATTCTGGGGAAGGGGGAGCCTATTCCGAAAGGATGGGCTCCACCTTAACCAGGGTGGGACCAGTCTGCTGGCATCGGCATTTAAAAAGGAGATAGAGCAGCTTTTAAACTAGAAACGGGGGGAATGGCCGACAGTCGCTCAAAAGCGCATGGTTTGGGATAAGGTATCTTTCAAAGATATCACCAAAACAGGGAAGACAGGGTATCCTGATAGTGAGGTTGCAAAAGAGACCGTAGTAGATCAGGTGTCCTTAAATAAAAATAAAAATCAGACAAAAGATTGCAAATTAATACTGTCAAGTACTAAGCATGATGTAAATAGGAACAACAAACATAGTTTGTAATGTCTATGTATGAATGTCAGGAGCCTAAGAAATAAGATGGGAGAGGTAGAATATATTGCACTAAATGAAAAATTAGATATAATATGCATCTCTGAGACCTGGTGGAAGGAGGATAACCAGTGGGACACTGTCAAACCGGGGTACAAATTATATAGTAGTGATGATAGGATGGATTGAATTGGTGGAGGGGTAGCATTGTATATTAACGAAAGCCTTCAATCAAATAGATTGAAAATTCTGCAGGAAACAAAACACTTCTTGGAATCACTGTAGATTGAAATTCCATGTGTTAAGGGGAAAGGGATAGTGATAGGAGTGTACTACCATCCGCCTGGCCAGGATGAACAGACGGATGCAGAAATGTTAAAGGAAATTAGGGACACAAACAAACTGGTCAACACAATAATAATGGGTGATTTCAATTACCCCGATATTGACTGGGTAAATGTAACATCGGGGCACGCTAGGGAGGTAAAATTCCTTGATGAAATCAAGGACAGCTTTATGGAGCAGTTGGTACAGGAGCCGACGAGAGAAGGAAAAATTCTAGACCTAGTCCTTAGTGGAGCGCATGATCTGGTGTGGGAGGTAATGGTGCTGGGGCCGCTTGATAACAGTTATCATAATATGATCGGATTTGATATTAGCTTTGAAGTAAGTATACATAGGAAATCCAATATGTTAGCATTTAACTTTAAAAAAGGAGACTATGATAAAATAATAAGAACAGTGAAAAAAAAACTTAAAGGAGCGGCTGCGAGGGTCAAAAATTTACATCAGGCGTGGATGCTGTTCAAAAACACCATCCTGGAAGCCCAGGACAAACATATTCCGTGTATTAAAAAAGGAGGACGGAAGACCAAATGACAGCCGGCGTGGTTAAAAAATGAGGTGAAGGAAACTATTAGAGCTAAAAGAAAATCCTTCAGAAAATGGAAGAAGGAACCGACTGAAAATAATAAGAAAGAGCATAAGGAATGTCAAGTCAAATGCAAAGTGCTGATAAGGAAGGCTAAGAGAGACTTCGAAAAAAAGATTGTGTTGGAGGCAAAAACACATAGTAAAAGATTTTTTTTAGGTATATTAAAAGCAGGAAGCTGGCAAAAGAATCGGTTGGACTGCTAGATGACCGAGGAGTAAAAGGGGCGATCAGGGAAGACAAAGCCATAACAGAGAGATTAAATGAATTCTTTGCTTCAGTCTTCACCAAGGAAGATTTGGGTGGGATACTGGTGCCGGAAATGGTATTTGAAGCTGACGAGTCGGAGAAACTTAATGAATTCTCTGTAAACCTGGAGGATGTAATGGGGCAGTTCTACAAACTGAAGAGTAGCAAATCTCCTGGACTGGATGGTATTCATCCCAGAATATTGATAGAACTGAAAAATGAGCTTGCGGAGCTATTGTTAGTAATATGTAATTTATCCTTAAAATCAAGCGTGTACTGGAAGATTGGAGGGTGACCAATGTAATGCTGATTTAAAAAAAAGGTTCCAGAGGAGATCCGGGAAATTATATACCGGTGAGTCTGACGTTGGTGCCGGGCAAAATGGTAGAGACTATTATTAAGAACAAAATTACAGAGCATATTCAAAAGCATGGATTAATGAGACAAAGTCAACATGGATTTAGTGAAGGGAAATCTTGCCTCACCAATCTACTACATTTCTTTGAAGGGGTGAACAAACATGTTGATAAAGGTGAGCCGGTTGATATTGTGTCTCTGGATTTTCAGAAGGCGTTTGACAAAGTACCTCATGAAAGACTACAGAGGAAATTGGAGAGTCATGGGATAGGAGGTAGAGTTCTATTGTGAATTAAAAACTGGTTAAAAGATAGAAAACAGAGAGTATGGTTAAATGGCCAGTATTCGCAATGGAGAAGAGTAGTTAGTGGGGTTCCCCAGGGGTCTGTGCTGGGACCGCTGCTTTTTAACATATTTATAAATGACCTAGAGATGGGAGTAACTAGTGAGGTAATTAAATTTGCTGATGACACAAAGTTATTCAAAGTCATTAAATCGCGGGAGGATTGTGAAAAATTACAAGAGGACCTTACGAGACTGGGAAACTGGGCGTCTAAATGGCAGATGATGTTTAATGTGAGGAAGTGCAAAGTGATGCATGTGGGAAAGAGGAACCCATTCAAGGTTCCACATTAGGAGTTATAGACCAAGAAAGGGATCTAGGTGTCGTTGTTGATGATACGTTAAAACCTTCTGCTCAGTGTGCTGCTGCGGCTAAAAAAGCAAATAGAATGTTAGGTATTATTAGGAAATGAATGGAAAACAAAAATGAGGATGGTATAATGCCTTTGTATTGCTCCATGGTGCGACCGCACCTCGAATATTGTGTTTAATTCTGATCGCCGCATCTCAAAAAAGATATAGTGGAATTAGAAAAGGTGCAAAGAAGGGCGACGAAAATGATAAAGGGGATGGGACGACTTCCCTATGAGGAAAGGCTAAAGGGGCTAGGGCTCTTCAGCCTGGAGAAAAGACGTCCAAGGGGAGATATGATAGAGGTCTATAAAATAATGAGTGGAGCTGAACGGATAGATGTGAAGCGTCTGTTTACGCTTTCCAAGAATACTAGGACTAGGGGGCATGCGATGAAGCTACAATGTAGTAAATTTAAAATGAATCAGAGAAAATGTTTCTTCATTCAACGTGTAATTAAACTCTGGAATTCATTGCCAGAGAATGTGGTAAATGCGGTTAGCTTAGTAGAGTTTAAAAAAGGTTTGGACGAAGGTAAAATATAACGTGGAAGCTCTTCAGCAGCTACCAACGCCTACACTACGGGTAATTTCTTTTCCTTTCTCACCAGATATTACCGGAGACCACAGACCCAGAGGCAGGTTGTCGAAACGCTGGCCACCATAGTTTGTGGTCAGAACTTCAGTGGTACGCTAAACCGGTTTGTCCCCATAGAAATTGATGGCGCCAAAAATGGGACCGAAGTACGGCATAAAGTTAAACAGAGCATGCGCTTATCTGACGTGCACTTAAATGGAGTGCACTGTATATATAGATTTATTGGGATAAGTGTTTAAATTTTGCTAAATTTGCATTGCATGCATTTATTATGACTACTGATTTTTTTGTATGCATTTTATCATCTTCAATATTGTTTATTACTGTTTATGTTTTTTAATTACAGTCTGAACTTGCAATATGCAATGATGCTTTTGTGGAGGGCAAAATATCAAGTCAATGAATCAAGTCAAATCAAATACATAATACTAATTGAAACTGAATCTCTGTGTCCTAGTACCATGGAAGCAATGTTCACAGTCAAGCACTTTCTGTGCCATACACAGAGTTTATCTCTAAGTATATACTCTCTTTGGGCCATAAAGGCAGCTGACTATAGATCATATATTGCTGGTAAAATATGCTTAACATTCTGTTAAGAAGCTAAATGAGCAACTCTCTTGATACTGTACTTTTTCTTTCTGCTAATGAGCATCTGTCCTGCTTCAACTCAGCAAGATACTCTCCCAAGCTCTGCAGTTATGCAGTTCTCTGTCTGTCAAGCAAGCCTCCTTTTTGCACCTCGTGCTATTCAGTTAATAGAAGCCTTTTTTTTCTTCTCTCCCTTTCTATAGTTCAGCTGTTCTGCCCTTCTATTGACAAATAGTTGCATTCTAGGCAGTTTTGCTCTCAACATTTCTATTACTCCCAAACATATACCTCTGCTCCCTGGACTGCTGTTTCTGCCTAATCAGCGGCTTTCCTGGTCTCAGCTCTGTGTCTATTTACAAAGTAGGTCTCTGATTTTCTGAGGTATTTGCCTAACCTTATCCTGCTTCTGCAGCTGTATTTCCGCCTAAGAACAGTTATCCTGTTTTTTTTGCTTTGCCAGCAGTGTTCCTGCTTACTGTAATTTGGGATTTTAGAGAAAGAAGCTCCAAACCATGCAAGACAATCTCCAAATGAGTTTGTTGCAAGAGACAAGCCAAGGCCTACCTAGATTCTGCAACCAAAAAGAAAGGATTTTGCCAGCCTCTGCAAATCTATCAATCTTATGAGCATCCTGTACTAAGAATCAAGGCTTGAACTGTGACAACCCTGGAAGCATTACAAGCATGTGATGATCAGGGAGGTCCGCAGGAACCAAGTTTATCTTCTTTGTATAGAAGCTTAAAGGTTATTCTGTATAGATTACACATGTACATGAAATAGTAATTTATCAAGGGCACCTAAAGTGTTTTATAGTTTCATATAGGTCTGTCGTACTATTTGGATCATTAGATTTTGTCAAAATTCTCTTCCATGTAACAAAGTAAAGTGAAATCAACTGCTTCAAGATGAAACTCAGTACCAGGACTGGAATTCCTAAATTTTCTTCAACCTTGGCTCTTGCATTAACAGGATAAACAGTGAATAAAATAAGCTATTTAACCATGATATCATGCCCTCTTATAATCTCCCTCTTAGGCTAAGGCGGCTTGTTCATTGGAGGTCTTACACTTAACCATTGCTTTCTACTGCAGTCTGCTCAAAATTCAGCTACACGGCTTATCTTCTGACAGTGTTATCTCTCAAATTCTTATCTGCTTCTACTGTACACCCAGTTCAAACATCTCTTATCCACAAATTGTTTCATTGTGCAGCTTCAAGTTCTTTCTCCCAAGTTCTCTTTCTGATCTCTTCTGAAGCCATTCTCTGAAGTAACTCAAATCTATGCCCTTCTCCCCTATCACCAAGTCCTGACTGCCTTTACTGCCTTGCTGCAACATATGCTTAGAATACTCCTGGACAGACTCTCTTCCATTTATCTTGCTGCGCCATATGCCTGGAATAGAGTTCCTGAGCCGGTACGTCAAGCTCCATCTCTGGCCATCTTCAAATCTAGGCTAAAAGCCTACCTTTTTGATGCTGCTTTTAACTTCTAACCCTTTCTCATTTGTTCAGTACCCTTATTTCCCTTATTTCTTATTTGTCCTGTTTGTCCTAATTAGATTGTAAGCTCTGTCGAGCAGGGCCTGTCTTGTTATTTCCAGTGTAGTAGTAGTAGCAGTAGTGAGTTAGTGCATCCCACTGTCTGGCCATATTTAAATGCAGCCCAACCTGCTCCCTTTTTTAGGATGCTATTTATATGTTAACCCCTGGCTCTTCCTGATATTTGTCTTGTTGATTATAGTCAATTTTCTATAATAAATACATTTTCTGGAGGCTCTTGGTGCAGGGATTTTATTTTACAGTATGTGTATCTGCATAGCACTGCATATATCCAGTAGTGAGAAAGGGAAAGGGGATGGGATTCAATATACCACCTTTCTGTGCTTACAGTCAAAGTGGTTTATTTATTATATACAGGTACTTATTTTGTACCAGGGGCAATGGAGGGTTACGTCATAAGGAGTTGTAGTGGGAATCGAACCTGGTTGCTATGCTTATCTTACGCTTACGCTTCCGCCTTTTCCTTTATTAGCACTCAAGTATGGAATGCATTACCTAAATCTGTGAAAACTATTCATGATCATCTGAACTTCAGAAAATCTCTTAAGACCAGTTTATTTGGAAAGACTTACCCTAATGGACCCGTCTTAAATCCATAATTCTTAGAATATAACTAATTTATGGACCTGATGGACTCTATTACCCTTCCCCTCTTTTCCCTCGTCCCTTGTAATTACTATCCTTCCTATTCACCTTACTATAGTCCATTTGTTTGTTTACCGGATTGGCGATTGCCTTTACGGACTGATGTTAGCCACATTGAGCCTGCCAACGGGTGGGAAAATGTGGGATATAAATGTTATAAATAATAATAATATCTCTATAGAGATAAGTAATAATAGGAGATCCATGCAACAGAAAGGAATTTGAGTAGACTGGAAGGGTGTTATGATGCTCATTTGCCATTGCATTTGATGTTTTCTTTCTAGTTAGTTTTCTCATTTTTGTGTAGACTTTCTTTGTAAAGACTTGATTACTGTGGTTGACTAGTTGACTTATTTAGTCCTATAAGGATGTTGAATGTGATGCCACTATGGTAACATTGATTTATCTAAAGTTATCTTCTGAGACAGGCCCTTCATTTCCTCAGGAGTAGAGACCTGCTGAGATAATCCCACACTTTCTTGAATTCTGTTGATGTAACCTTTTTGTTCCATGCATTTACCACCTCCCTAAGGGATCCTTTTATTAAGCTGCAGTAGTGTGTGCCAAATGCGCTAGCCCAGCAGTAGTGCTGATTTGGTGCATGCTATCTGCATTTTAGCCCTCCTGTACCTTAGTAAAAAGGCCCCTTAATGATTAAGGTTCTGAACCTGCTATATTTTAACCTCATACAGTGACTTTCTATGGAAAATGCTTCTTATGCATTATTTATTCTGATTTTCTTCATACCTTTTTCAGTAGTAGCTCAAGGTGAGTTACACTGGATATTTCTCTGTCCCAGGAGGGCTCACAATTTAAGTTTGTACCTGAGGCAATGGAGGGTTAAGTGACTTGCCCAAGATCACAAGGAGCAGCAGTGGGATTTGAACTGGCCACCTCTGGATTGCAAGACTGGTGCTCTAACCACTAGGCCACTCCTCCTCCTACATCTGTTTTGAGATGCGGCGACCAGAATTGAACACAATATTCGAACTGCGGTCGCACCATGGAACCATACAAAGGCATTATAACGTCCACACCTTTGTTCTCCATTCCTTTCCCAACAATACCCAACATTCTATTTTCTTCCCCAGCCACAGCAGCACAATGAGCAGAAGGTCCCAACGTATCATCAACAACGACAACGACACCTTATGCTTTCAAGACATTAGAATATTTTATCATATCCTTTCTCACTCTGTCATGTCTATCTATCTATACAAACACACACACACATGGTCTGATCTTTGTGCTGGATAAATTTAAAATAAATATAATGAAGTATATTGAATCCAGTGAATTGCAAGATCCAAGATACAATAATTTTCTCAAATTTCTTTCACTGACTGACCAAAGAAATAGATCAAGCATGAGCAATCAGTGTGGTATACTCAGAGGTCAATAAAGCCTTTGGTATTATCCCACAAAGAAACTTCATAGGCATGAAAATAAACATGAAAAAGGAGCCCCTTTTACAAAAGGGTAATAAGCCCTCAAGGTGTGGTTAGCATGAGAGAACAGGCCACTCAGAAACATGCTAAAGCATTTTGCCTTTTTGCAAGCACTAACCAGCAAATTGTCTATTTCGAAAAAATATTTTTAGAGGTGGAATGTTGTGGGCATTCCCACATTTTCCATCTAGTGCAAACTCTCCCTTGAGTTTCGTGCAAATTCTCTGATTTAATGTTCTTTTGTTTCTTTTGAGAAAACTAAGACTTTTTTTTTTTTTTAATTTGAACAGTTCAGGTTATTGGTGCAATCACTGCTCCTATCTAAACTGGATTATTGCAATTTCATTTCTCTGGGTGCTTCTAAATCAATTATTTGAAAATTGCAGATGACTGAGAACACTGCTGTAAGATTAATTCATTCCCTGCAGAAGAATGATAACATCTCTTTTTGTTATGTAGAACTCCATTGGTTGCCAATAGAAGCAAGGATTTTATTTACATTTTCCTGTGTGTTGTATAGAATTTTAAATGATGACTGTCTGGCTTATTTATTATGGGCCTCTTTTATTAAACCATGCTAACGATTCCTGTGCAGGAAATGCAACACAGTCCATTCAAAATGAATGGGTTGTGGTGCATTTGCCATGCTGGAAATCGCTAGCATGGTTTGTAAGTGAGACCCTATGCCATTTGGCATTCACCCCAGTGTTAGAAATTAAGGAGGGGGGCACAAATCCCCTCTCCTCCCTGCCCCCTCCCTCGATTTCCCACCCACCAGTATTACCACACATAAAACAACTTTAAATGACTTCTTCACACACAAAACACAGACAGACCTTCATCAACAAGGGATCACAAATTAGAAATGAGAACCAAAACAGAACAGGGAACCCCAAGATGTTAAACTTGGCAATCCGTGTCCCGCGATTCTCTCCTCTACTGTCCTCCCATCCCATCCATTCTCCTCTGCCCTCCCCTCCCCTTCCTCCCTCCCCTTGATATCCCACGATTCTCTCCTCCCCTCGATTTGTACCTGAACATTCTCTGGCTGGCTGGTGCTGGCTTCCGTTCTGTTTGTAACATCCCTCCTGATGTCAGCCAGCCTCCAGCGTTCCCTTCCCTCTCACTGTTCTGCCCTCTGACATCATTACGTTTTGACACAAGGGCAGGGCAATGAGTGGTTATGGATGTTAAGAACCCAGGCGTCCAGACGTAGAACGTTGGAGGTGCAAATTATTATATAGGACTAGTGTAAGTCTGCAGCACGACTACTTACACCATGTCTATGGCTGTTGTAAATGCTGGCACCTAAAATCAGCAATTGGGCATTGTGAGGGAGTGAGTGGTATAATACAGTGGCGTTCCTAGGGGGGCGGTGGGTGCGGTCCACCCCGGGTGCATGCCGCCGGGGGGGTGCCGCGCGCGCCTGTCCTCCATTGTTCCATGCTTCTTCTCTGCCCCGGAACAGGTTACTTCCTGTTCCGGGGCAGAGAAGAAGCATGGAACAACGGAGGACAGACATGCGCGGCACCCCCCCGGCGGCGTGCACCCGGCAGGGGGGTTCCTTCGTGGGGGGGTCCTTTTGCAGGGGGGGGGGTTCGCGCTGCATTGGGGGGGGGGTGCTGCACCCGGGGGGGCGGGGCGCATCGGCGATCCGCCCCGGGTGCCAGCCCCCCTAGGAACGCCACTGGTATAATAGCAAGTGTCCCTAAGAACACTCCCTCACTGAGGTTGCAATTTAGGTACCTTATGGCAGGTAATGCTAAGATATTATGTCAAAGACATGGAGCCCCAAGACACATTAGTTGTCAACATTTCTGGGATACCTCCAACTACGGCTCAGATAGCAGTCCTGGGCAAAGGATGGTCTTTTGTCCCCACTGCAAGATTTGATTCCTTCACCACCCATAGGGATGTTGCTAAGCTGAAACGAGTTTTACAAATAATACTTCAGTTTTCCAATAACATTTTAGAAGATTCCTCAATCATCTATGCCCCTTCATCTTGATTGTCCATACATTGGCCATGCACCATCATCATGACAGGATATCTGAAGAATTTTTGATTTCTCTGTCAAAGCTTGTGCTGAAGCAAACAAAAACTGGAGTAAAAACGCATGAACCGATGTGCAATTAGAAGAACAGCCTTTATTAAAAGGACCCAAACACGCGTGTTTCAGCTCTACAGCCTGCGCCAGGAGTCCAAAACACTCAGGCTGATGTTACAATGAAAACAACTTCAGGCTGGAAAGTTAATCAGAACAACCACCGGAACCAGCGCATAGCCAGCATTCAGTATAGTAAATAATGATATGAAATTATTATGTAATGACCCTTAAAACTTGTTTTTATTTGCTCCAAGTTTTTGGACTGCTACACAATAAGCTATTATTTTGCAACAATGCAGGCCACTGAAGAAGTCTCCCTTTGGATGCAAAGATTCATTTTTTTTTCATTCTTCAATTCATAAATCATAAAGGTGCATATCAAATTATAAGATGTTCACATAGAAAGATTACTGTATTACCTTGCATTACTGCAGCTACAGGAGTATCCTGAATGACATTTTCTTTGTTTAAAATTCCCTTAGAGGAAATACTTATCAGTGATGAATTAGCTGTAACTTTGCAGAAGAGTTGAACATTTCTTTAAAATAGATAGTGAGTTTACTTCCTCACTAACTCTACAGAAGTTTGATTGCTTAGGAACTTGATTCTGAAATGTTTCTAATGATACGCCTACTACCTATCTTGGGAACCAGTGATAGATCTTTTTCTGAATAATTCCTGTCTTAAATGGACTTCAGACTGTGGTTCATCAGGAAACATATCAACCTTGTGTTGGCAGGAACCAAAGTACATTGTCTCAGTGTTATATTTTACAGATCCACACCAAGTTCCTCTAATATAGCAAAAGTAAATCTAACCCTCCCCCTCTCCAAAGCTGGGTGGCTGGCTACACCCATGTGTTTCCCTCATCCAATCAGATCACCCTAAAACAATGCTTCTCAATCTAGTCCTTGGAGCACAACTACTACTACTACTACTACTTAGCATTTCTATAGCGCTACAAGGGTTACGCACACCAGCCTGTCAGGTTTTCAGGATATCCACAATGAATATGCATGAGATAGATTTGCATGCACTGCTTCATTGGTAGTATGTGAATCTATCTCATGCATATTCATTGTGAATATCATGAAAACCTGACTGGATGGGTGTGCCCTGAGGACTGGGTTGAGACTATGGCCCTAAAAGATTTACAAAAAATAGAATAATGGGAAGAGTAAGAGGAGCTTACAGGAGGTGATTACACTCTTTGGCCAGTGGGGTACCCCTGATGTATGATGAGGAGGAGCAGCTTGGTGGTCTGTGATTTTTGGAGAGGGACTGCCCCTCCAGTTCTGTCATCATTGGTGCTGGTGTTTTCCATAAAAGGAGTGACCTTCTGCAGCACATGGGAACAACAAAAGTAACATGGGAGAGAATTAGGAACTGGTTGACAGATGCCAGAGGGTGGTGGTTAATGAAATTCACTCGGCGAAAGGAAAGGTGAGTAGTGGAGTACCTCAAGGATCGGTGCTGGGACCAATTCTGTTCAATATATTTGTGGGCGACATTGTTGAAGGGATAGAAGGTAAAGTTTGCCTTTTTGCGTATGATACCAAGATTTGTAACAGAGCGAACACCCCGGAGGGAGTGGAAAACATGAAAAAGGATCTGCAAAAGTTAGAAGAATGGTCTAATATTTGGCAATTAAAATTCAATGCAAAGAAGTGCAGAGTGATGCACTTAGGGAGTAGATATCCAAGGGAGACGTTCATGTTAGGCGGTGAGAGGCTGATATGCACTGACAGGGAGATGGACCTTGGGGTGATAGTATCTAAGGATCAGCGAATGATACATACCTGTAGCAGGTGTTCTCCGAGGACAGCAGGCTGATTGTTCTCACGACTGGTTGACATCCACGGCAGCCCCCACCAACCGGAACAAAAACTTGCGGGCGGTCCCGCACGCAGGGCACGCCCACCGCACATGCACGGCCGTCTTCCTGCCTGTGCGTGACCGTTCCCGCTCAGTTGAATGACAAGCAAATTAATGAGTAAAACGCAACTCCAAAGGGGAGGAGGGAGGGTAGGTGAGAACAATCAGCCTGCTGTCCTCGGAGAACACCTGCTACAGGTATGTATCATTTGCTTTCTCCGAGGACAAGCAGGCTGCTTGTTCTCACGACTGGGGTATCCCTAGCTCTCAGGCTCACTCAAAACAAGAACCCAGGTCAATTGAACCTCGCAACGGCGAGGGTATAACAGAAATTGACCTACGAAGAACAACTAACTGAGAGTGCAGCCTGACCAGAATAAATTCGGGTCCTGGAGGGTGGAGTTGGATTTAAACCCCAAACAGATTCTGCAGCACCGACTGCCCGAACCGACTGTCGCGTCGGGTATCCTGCTGTAGGCAGTAATGAGATGTGAATGTGTGGACAGATGACCACGTCGCAGCTTTGCAAATCTCTTCAATAGTGGCTGACTTCAAGTGGGCCACCGACGCTGCCATGGCTCTGACACTATGAGCCGTGACATGACCCTCAAGAGTCAGCCCAGCCTGGGCGTAAGTGAAGGAAATGCAATCTGCTAGCCAATTGGAGATGGTGCGTTTCCCGACAGCGACCCCCTTCCTATTGGGGTTGAAGGAAATAAACAATTGGGCGGACTGTGTGGGACTGTGTCCGCTCCAGTTAGAAGGCCAAAGCTCGCTTGCAGTCCAATGTGTGCAACTGATGTTCAGCAGGGCGGGTATGCGGTCAGGGAAAGAATGTTGGCAAGACAATTGACTGGTTAAGATGGAACTCCAACAACACCTTTGGCAGAAACTTGGGGTGAGTGCGGAGTACTACCCTATTATGATGAAATTTTGTATAAGGAGTATGAGCTACCAGGGCTTGAAGCTCACTGACTCTACGTGCTGAAGTAACTGCCACCAAGAAAATGACCTTCCAGGTCAAGTACTTCAGATGGCAGGAATTCAGTGGCTCAAAAGGAGGATTCATCAGCTGGGTGAGGACTACGTTGAGATCCCATGACACTGCAGGAGGCTTGACAGGGGGCATGACAAGAGCAAGCCTCTCATAAATCAGATGACTAAAGACTCTCCAGAGATGGCTTTGCCCTCTACACGATGATGGTAAGCACTAATCGCACTAAGGTGATTCCTTACTGAGTTGGTCTTGGGGCCAGACTCTGATAAGTGCAGAAGGTATTCAAGCAGGTTCTGTGTAGGACAAGAACGAGGTTCTAGGGCCTTGCTCTCACACCAAAAGACAAACCTCCTCCACTTGAAAAAGTAACTCTTTTTAGTGGAATCCTTCCTAGAGGCAAGCAAGACGCGGGAGACACCCTCCGACAGACCCAACGAAGCAAAGTCCAATAAAAAGGTATCACCTTATGTTCTCTTTTAGTTTCATGTATTAATTTTTAATTTCATGAGTGGAATGTGTTCGTTTTTAAGTTTACATCTACTGTCTTTATATTTTGCACAGTAGAGAAGGAAATGCATCACTGTTTCTAGTTCTCTGGTGTTGTACTGTATGCAGAGTCCAGTTTCTTGGGGTTTTAGTTTAAAATTTGACTACATATTTCTATCTTTAGTTTGTGAGTACTTATTCCATGCTTGGTGAGGGTCTATTTGTGTGAAAGAGGCCAGTTATTCTGATAGCATTGAATGTCTGTGTACAACTGATCTGTAGTAATCCAGTTTATTTAGTAGATATATTTATTTATTTATTTATTTGTGGCATTTATACCCCGCTCTTTCCCGCTCAATAGCAGGTTTAGTGCGGCTTACGAAGTGTGGTACAAAGTATCACAGAGATAATACAGGGATGGAAACAATGTACCAAAGAGATGACATAATTACTTAGATTAGGTTCAGTATGGTACGATGTGTCACAGAAATGATACAAAGTATGGAACAAAGTGTCGCAGGGACGGCATAATTTCATAGAGTGGGATAATTACACTGAGTGGGACAGTGGTAAGAGATGTGTTGAAGGGATTGGAGTGTGGTGATATAGTGGCTTGGAGTTGTGTTTGAGAGTTAGGACGGGTCGTAGGCTTGTTTGAAGAGGTAAGTCTTCAGCAGTTTTCGGAAGGGTAGATGCTCAGTGGTTTTTCGGATGTGTCGAGGTATGGCGTTCCAGAGTTGGCTGCCAATTACCAATTAATTGTTCTTGTATCCGCTGATATGTTTACAGTGTTTCTTTTCCTTGGTAGGCCTTTGTTGTATGACTCTTGGAAGTAAGTGCTATGATTTGACTGCCCCGATCGGACCGACCGTTCACTTGTCTATTAGATTGTAAGCTCTTTGAGCAGGGACTGTCTCTCTTTGTTAAATTGTACAGCGCTGCGTAACCCTAGTAGCGCTCTAGAAATGTTGAGTAGTAGTAGTAGTAGTGATGGTACAGTAGATTTGCTCATTTTGTTTTAAAAGTATTTCCATGTAATTTCATTGAGTGTCCCCTGATCTTTGTGGTTTTTGAAAGAGTGAAAAATCAATTCATTTTTACCCGTTCTACACCACTCAGGATTTTATAGACCTCAATCAGCTGTCTCTTTTCCAAGCTGAAGAGCCTTAACCTCCTTAGCCTTTCCTCATATAGGAGGAGTTCCATCCCCTTTATCATTTTGGTTGCGGGATATGTGCCACTACAGTAATTATTTTGCAGGATATTGTGATGTGTGTTGAGAGGCTGACCAGACTCAAGACTACTATGTCAGCAAAGTTATAGGATAATGCAACTTTGTTTAAATATGTCAGTGTTTCCATAAATGTGTATGTGGCTTATGTTGAATATACAAAAAAAAGAGAAAAAGTAGGGGGTAGACCAGATGTATATCCAAACAGCATGTCTCCTCTTGTTGACCTATAAGTGCATTCATTCTGCAGCCCCTCACTACCTCTACACCCTCATCTCTCCCTACATTCCTTCCCAGGAACTCTCCGTTCACTAGGCAAATCTCTCCTAATTGCACCCTTCTCCTCTATCGCTATCCCCAGACTCTGCTCCTTCTATCTTGCTGCACCTTATGCCTGGAATAGGCTTCCTGAGCCATTACGTCTAGCTCCATCCCTGGCTGCCTTCAAATCTGGGCTAAAGGCCTACCTGTTTGATGCTGCTTTCGACTCCTGACTTGTAACTTTTATCTTATCCTTATGTGTCCTTCTGTCTGTCCTTCCCTTCTCCTTTTTGGTCCTGTCTGATTGTCCTGATTTAGATTGTAAGCTCTTTTGAGCATGGACTGTCTTCTTCATGTTCAATTGTAAAGCGCTGCGTATGACTGGTAGCGCTATAGAAGTGATTTATAGTAGTAGTAGTTTATTCTCACATAAAACCCAAAGACTCAACGCAGTCTTGTATTTCGGCACTTACTGCTCCTGCCTCAGGAGTCAATGTCAATTATCTCAGCCACTGACGGTAATAACACATAAATGGGCAGGTGCGGTAAGCACCGAAATGCAGGACTGTGTTGAGTGTTTGAATTTTATGTGAGAATGAATCTGCTATTTGGATATACATCTGGTCTACCCCTATTTTTTTATGTTTTTTGTTTGATTTGTAGTTTGTAGTTTATGTTGAAGCAGGCCAGACTGTTTACTTAGAAATCCGTTATCAAGTGCACTCTAAGGCATTATTTATGAGTATACCAAGCACTACACACACCTATATGCCTAGTGTTCCCTCATGTTAACTCTGGGCCCCCCCCCCCAAAAAAAAAAATATATCAGGTCTAGCTACAACTCTGCTTAAGGCACTCAGGCACTGGCACATATGGTGGGACAACCCAGGCCTCCGGCATATGAAGGAGCGCTTCAGGGCCCAATGTGCGTACCACCAACACTGTGTAACCTGGTCCTGTGGTGGGTTGGGGAAGACCTGTCTCGGGGTCAATCGATATTTTCCACAAGACTCTTTTCAGTCCTCTCTCAGCAGACTCTTTGCACATGCCCAACATCTTAATCAACCGCCTAGACGGGATTGGGCTGTTCTCAGTTATGGCTTTGGGAACCCAATTGTGTTTACTCACTTTGAAAAACAAGGTCAGCTGTAATGCAATATACATCTTTCTCTACATAATTGGCAGTATAATGAGAAACTTCTATATATGCATTATACTTGTTTTAGCACTTTGTACTGGTCGCTGAAGGGTGCTGTGCAAGCAGCCTCCTCCCCAATCCTTTCCATGTCATCTTATAGGTTGGGGGTTGGTTGCAACGTATTCTAGTAGATATGAGGACCATACAGTGGGCACACTGTAATGAGTGTAGCCACATCCTTAGATCTTGATTGGGGACTGAACTGTTATGGAGTGCTACATCTGTGCAACTTATGTCAGGCCCTGAGGTGGTCCCTCATGCATTGGATTAGGGCAGGGTTTTTTTTTGGCAAATATGCCTGTACCGGTGCCAGAGCAACTCAAGGTCTTTGGTGGATGCTAAAGCATCTACAAAACACAAGTTGCTGGAGACGGGCATTCCTGACATCACATATATTATTATTTTTTATGAAATGTTATACAATGCTCCTCACATAGCTTGTGACAGATGGCTTCAGCCAGGTTGGAGGGGGGAATGGGTATGCAGTACACAGGCACAGGTGCTGTGTGAGCTGAGGTGACCATGGGGACAGAGGATGGCATGGTGGCCTTTCTGCAGGGCCTTCGAGAGATTGGGCCGGGCCTGGGGCAAGGCCGCCTCCCCCCTGAGGTTGTCACCACCGCCGCCCCCCCAGGGCTGCCACACTGCAGTCCCCAGTCTCCACCCATCCACCCCCAGCCCCATCGACAGCCCCCCTCTATCCGCCACCAGGCCCCATGCATTCAAATCACAGCACCTCACCTCCGTGTGAAAGCGCAACGGCAGATCGCCTCCCTTCAAGCCTTCTTCCCTCCCTGTGTCCCGCCCTCGTAGAAACAGGAAGTTACATTAGACGAGGGTGGGACACAGGGAGGGAAGGCCTGAAGGGAGGTGATCTGCCGCTGCGCTTTCACACGGAGGTGAGGCGCTGCGATTTGAATGCAGGGGGCCCGGTGGTGGACGGAGAGGGGCTGTCAACGGAGCCGAGGGCGGGCAGGTGAGACCGGGAACTGTGGTGCCAGGCCCCCCTTGGAGGCCCAGGGAATTTTGCCCCCCCCCCCCCGCCCCTCTCGGCAGCCCTGCCTTTACTGTGCAGCAAGTGTACTGTTGGTGGGAGGTGGAGATGGGCAGTGGGGTAAAGCAGGTATGCCTTTGAGTGGCTCAATGTATTTTAGTGAGCTGCTGCCAATGTTCCCTTCAATATGTAGGCATGTGCCAGGATGCTGGGAGGAGGTAGCCCCTCATTTTAGCATTGAACGGTTAGTATTTTTTTTGTTACATTTGTACCCCGCGCTTTCCCACTCATGGCAGGCTCAATGCGGCTTACATGGGGCAATGGAGAGTTAAGTGACTTGCCCAGAGTCACAAGGAGCTGCCTGTGCCTGAAGTGGGAATCAAACTCAGTTCCTCAGTTCCCCAGGACCAAAGTCCACCACCCTAACCACTAGGCCACTCCTCCCCCAGAATTACTTGTCATTGGATCTTCTGTACATTCAGATTTCACCATCCATGCTCCTCTGTCTCCTGCCCCCTCCATTCTTCCCTATCCAGCAATTCCCCTCTCTCCTTGAGCCCTGCCATGTCCAGATGGTCCTCTCTCCCTTGCCCTCAACTGCCTGCCGCCCTGGCGCCCTCTTCTCCCCCCAAGGATCCTTTTTATTTTATTTTAAATTTACCGGCTCCATCCGAGTCCGACCGCATGGGTAGCAGCGTCACTGAAAGCGCTCCCCTCCCGAGTCCCGACGTCTCTAGCAGAAGCTTCCTGATGTATTCATTCTCAGTGTCCCGCCCTCAAGGGTGGGACACTGAGAATGAACGAATAAGGAAGCTTCTGCTAGAGACGACGTCAGGACTTGGGACGGAGGGGAGCGCTTCCAGTGACGCTGCTACCCATGTGGTTGGACTCGGACGGCACCGGTAAATTTAAAATAAAAGAAAAAGGATCCTTGGGGGAGAAGAGGGCGCCAGGGCGGGTAGATAAGTGGTGGACTGGCCCTGCGCGAACTGGCAGCGGGGGAGAGTCAGCGCTGGCAGGGTGGGTGAGGGACCGGATCCGGAGGGAGAGCCGGCTTGTGCTTTTCATCAACCGGCTCGCAAGTCCGATCAGAATTTAACAACCGGCTCTTGCGAGCCGGAGCAAGCCGTCTCCAGCACACCACTGGGTGGGGGGGGGGGGGGGGGTACTGTTTCACACTCACCTTGCCAGGGTGCCTCTGATGGAGCTCCATGCCCTCATGGATATGTTGGGGGGGGGGGGGGGGGAGGGCAGGTGCTGGTGGTGCTTAAAATTTCTCTCTCAGGCACAGGAGGACTAGGAGTTCTGTCTCTGGCACACTGAAATTAGGCTCCCTCTGAAGAGACATGACTGTCCACCTTGAAGAATGTTCCTCCACACACAGGATATATATATATATATATATATATATATATATATATAGCAAGGAATGTGCTGCTGTTGCTGCAGATATTTTCTTGATGTGGGGGACCAGTACCACCATTGCATGTTTTGTGTAGTGCGTTTTTGATTGGTGGAAACGTTTATCTCTGAACGTCTATGATGTTTGCAGTGCTTCCTCTTTCTAAATGTGTTCTTGTGTGTGTGTATTTTTGAATTTCAGAAAATGTTAAAAATGCAAGTCCATAACGGAAGTAAGAACTAAGCGTTTTCCAATAAACGTTTATTTCGCCATTTGAAAATCATAAAAAATGCCCCTCCACATATGTCTTTTTAGTTTATTCAGCATGTCTTATATGAAGTATGCTTCTTTTCTTTTTTATTATTTTTAAAGTATTGCTTATGTTTGAATAAACATGTTTATATATATATAAATACACACACACATACATTTGCAATTACAATGTTTGCAATAAATTTATTTATATAATTTTATTTTAATGCTAGGAATCCTGATGCAGGTAGTTGCTGAAACACGGCCATGTCGGGTCAACAATAAAATTAATAACCAGGGAGTGTGGCTCCAGTGACATCATTATCTCCTTGGTCATCTCCGCTTTTTGCTGTTTCTGTTTTCTGCTCTGCTTTCTTGCTGTTTCTGTTTGCCAATGCCAGCATGAATTTTGTTTAGAGATCCTTTTTTTTTTAACTAATCCTGTCTTCCTTTCATTATCTGGATCCTGGTGGCACATAACAGTGCTTATAATCAAAGCAGAATAGTACAATATGCTGTCTTTAAATTCAGTAGGAAAGTAAGCTGTGGTGGTTAATTTTTCAGCTGTACATTTGATGGAAACTGGAAGCGTTCCTCATTAGGTTAATTATTAGTATATCAATATGCCCCTCATGGCATCATTAAGTTTGTAATGGCTTTATTGTTTATTCAGCAGAATCTGTGTTGTGTATATTCTTACAGCGCAACCTGCAAGGCTTGTAACAACAGATGTTAGGAAGCAGCCAAGGGAATGTGACTAAAACTATAGGTAATGGTCCATGGTTGTTTGATTTGGAAGAGACAGTTTTCTAAAGCTACATTTGCCTCATGCAGTTTTCTGTTTTGTTGGTATTTTTTTTTTTCCGGATGGTGCCTTTGTCCTCATATTTCAGTTCAGCATTATTCTCAATTTCCAGTAAAATGCTATTGACTTTGTCATTTTTGTTTGTCTTTGTTGTTTTGGGTCTGTGCCTTGATCGTGGCTGGACAGATTCAAGGGCCCTGTTTACTAAGCAGTGTTATAGGCTAATTGTAAGCGCGTTAAAAACGCTAACGCGCCTTAGTCAACAGGACCCTCAGGTTCAGTAACTGGAGAACAAGGCCAGTGCCAGACAGACTTCTACAGTCTGTGCCCTGAAAATGGCAAGGACAAATCAAGATCAAGTATACGTATGTAGTATCACATCATACCTTATACTATGAATTAATCTTGTTTAGTCAGACTAGATGGACCATACAGGTCTTTATCTGCTATCATCTACTATGTTACTATGGGGTCCTTTTACTAAAATGGCCTGCAGTAGTGTAGGTGCGTGTTTTTGGGCCCGTGCAGATCCATTTTTCAGCGCACTTGCAAAAATGCCTTTTTAAAATTTTTTTTGCCAAAGATGGATGTGTGGCAAAATAAAAATTCATGCGCGTCCATTTTGGGTCTGAGACCTTACCGCCATCCATCGACTTAGCGGTAAGGTCTGACACGTCAACCAGGCGGTAATGACCTACATGCGTCAAATGCCACTTGGCGCGTGTAGTGGACACGCACCAGAAAATAAAAATGATTTTTCGGACGCATGTATCGGGCGCATGCCAAAAATGAAATTAGCACAAGAGCCACGCAGTAACTCCAAGCTGGTGCGCATTGGGTGCGCATAGACGCTTACGCGGCTTAGTAAAAGGGCCCCTATGTTTTTCAAAATAGTTTAACTAGTTAGTATACTGTTTTGCATTTTATCCTTGTTAGAAACTGTTATGAAGTACAAACACATCACATCGTTCTGGAGACCACATCTCCAGAATCACAGACAAAACCAAGATGGACCAGAGAAGATCTATGAAAATAGTGGAGAGTCTACTCCACAAGCCTTACAAAAAGGGATTTAAGGGCCCTGTCTTGAAAGAGGCATACACGAGTCTCAAATTCTTAATTCTGTTTCTTATTATAAAATGATTTTCCTTTAAACTGCCGGTTTTAGCTTTTAAGATTTACCATGGCCATGAACCTGGTTTCTTTCTTTAAAAAAACTGCCATCTTATGTGCGTGTCATCTGCATTCTGATAGAGAGAGATTGTTAGCTCTTCTTTCACATAGAGCATTATGGCTCAAAAGACAAATAGTTCATGCTTGTTCCTATCTGATTTCTTCCTTGTAGAACAAAATTCCTCCTTCTTGTAGGCTGATTGATTCAATGGAATTTAGAACTAATAAAACCTCTCTTTTCAGATAGTGGGTTTTAATGGGTTTTAACAACTGGAAAGAAACTCTTGGGTTTTATACTTATAATTACTTAAGAGATGTTGTTTTGTATTATTTTCTGTAGTATTATGCTTTATTTATTTATGTTTTCATATGCTATGGATTATCCCCCTTAGTTCTATTAAAAGCGCTAAAAAAATGCACAAGCAAATTTGGATGCGCCCCCAATTTGCGTGCAGTTTAATTGAATAATGAGCTAATTAGTGCCAATAATTGGCTTTTAACAAGCAATTATTGGCACTAATTAGATTTAATTAACATGTACACACCTACATTTTACATAGGAGTCAAAAAAGGGGGTGTGGAAATGGGAGGACCATGGGCAGATCGGGGGCATGACTTTTAGTTATGCGTGTAATTATAGAATAAGGGGGTTTCACACCTAAATATAGGTGCGGGCATTTGTACCACATTTTCATTGGTGCAAATGGCTGCACCTAAATGTAGGCGCAATCCCTGGGCTTAAGCGCTATTCTAGGTGCAGATTATAGAATACCACTACACTCTTTTTTTCAATGCTGATTTTTAAGGTTTCATTTATAGAACCCCTCCTATACGTAAATTTTGTGTGAACTGCCCTGAGTATTGTCAGAAGGATGGACCAAATATTGAATCACATAAGTAAAGAAAGGAAAAATGTATAAGAGACAAGTAATTTTTAGAAGAGAGGAAGTTCTAGAGCAAGGGATCTTGATAAGAGGCTAGAGACAAGTAGAATCTGGAACAATATAAAAAAGGTATTTTTCACAAAAAAAATTGATAGATGCACAGAACAGGCTCTTAATACAAGTAGCCAGATTTGATTTATATCAAAATGATTTAAATTCATGGTCAGGAAGGACGGTGAATTTGAATTAAATCAAATCAATTTAAATCATTGTTCAGGAAGATTCTGCAGTCTACAATGTGCAATGTAGCTCCCTATTTTTGTTAAGAGTTATATTTTTTTTCTTGTTGTAATAAAAATATTTTAACAGTCCATTCCATATAACTATACTTAATAACATATGCACAAAACAGTATAAAGATAATAATACAAATAAATCTGTTTTCAAATTAGTTAGTGCTTGATACCCTCCAGCTTCACTGAGGGAGATTACAATTAATATTCATTATTTCCCACCTTTTGTCATTAGTACTGATACTATTATATTTCTCTGCAGTAACACAATCATATTTACCAGTAAGACATATCAAATTCCACCAAGGGTTATGTTCAATTTGTGTGGCCTACCTGATTTCTTCCTTGTGACAGAATAACTTTAATTGCCAGTATTATCAATAAATCAAGTAAATGTTGATTACTTCTACTGGAGTTCAAGGGATCTTCAGATAAGAATTTGGTATGTTAAATATTCCTTAATACACAGTATATGACATATGGTGCCCTATGTACACCCCCCTCACAAATACATGCTATGTAAGTTAAACAGATATTTGCAGAATAGCACATACAGCTGTACATGGAGAGGCAAAAAAAAAAAAAAAAGTAACGCCCTAAAGTCTTTTACTGTTTTTCACAGCAACTGCTGCGAATTTCAATGAGAATTTTTGTGTACTTATTTAGACATCATACTTACGTATTACTGTTAAACATTTAATTATCTTACGCTATGTTAGCATTACTGACATTTTATTGTTACTAGCTACAGATTTTTGTTCATTAAAAATGTTTGAGCTAAAACACTAACGTCATTCAAACAATACAATAACCAGTGTGTCAGAATTTTGAAGTCACTGTGAATGCTCAAAGTGTCCACCCCCAACATTACCCCAGGCCTTCAGTCGCTTTGGGAAATTCTTAACAGCCTCGTCAAATGGTCCCTGTTACAGGCTGTCTCAGATCATCTGCAGCACTTTCTTGAGTTTGGCAATCGTTTGCGGCTTTGAGTGGAGCTTGTGATAGGCCTCCAACATTGCTCCCCAGACAAAAGCCTAGGTCACTGTGACATCATCAACAGTAAGCTGATACCTCGTTTTTTTTGTTGTTGTTGGGGTTATTTTTTTCATGTATTGGTAGTTTTACAGTGCAGTAAAAAAGAAGAGAGGACAACCTCCACACCCCAAAGCACAGCAACAAAGAGTGGAGATGGGTGCCATTGTCGGAATCAGCTCTCAACTGATGTGCAGATTTACAAAATCAGCCAGTCATACATGTTCCAGATTGTGGTGTATTTATGGTCGGTGTGACAGACTGACCATTTGCACGTTCACTACATTTGAAAATTAAGTTAAGTAATTTTTCACTCTTTTTTTGTGGATCCATACAAAGTCAGTTCTGTGAAGTTAGCATTTTTATACTCAAAGAAATAAGAGGTTTTTTTTGGTGCCACTGAAGCTAAAACAGCCCATTGACTATTCTAAATCCTCGTTTTTACGAATGATCTTTGGGTTGGTGCTTGGGCTTCTTTCAGAGGCTTTTTCCCCTTGTTCTTAAAAAATTTCAAAAATTTAAAAATTTTAATGCACTTCACAGAACTATGGTCTCATGAAAGTACTTATTGCCATCATATGAGAGAAATTGTTGTGATATGTGGAGGGGCATAATCGAACGGGGCGCCCAGGTTTTCCTTAAGACGTCCTCATGAAGGGGCAGGGAAACCCGTATTATCAAAACAAGATGGGCGGCCATCTTTCGTTTCAATAATATGGTCAGGGACGCCCAAATCTCAACATTTAGGTCGACCTTAGAAGATGGTCGTCCTTAGAGATGGTCGTTCCTGGTTTTCAGCAATAATGGAAACCGAGGACGGCCATCTCAGAAACGACCAAATCCAAGCCATTTGGTCATAGGAGGAGCCAGCATTTGTAGTGCACTGGTCCCCCTCACATGCCAGGGCACCAACTGGGCACCCTAGCGGGCACTACTGTGGACTGCACAAATTGCTCCAAGGTGCATAGCTCCCTTACCTTGGGTGCTGAGCCCCCCAACTGCCCTCAAAACCCACTACCCACAACTGTACAACACTACCATAGCCCTAAGGGGTAAGGAGGGGCACCTACATGTGAGTACAATGGGTTTTGAAGGACTCACATTTACCACGACAAGTGTAACAGGTAGGGGGGGGGATGGGCCTGGGTCCGCCTGCCTGAAGTGCACTCCACCCACTAAAACTGCTCCAGGGACCTCCATACTGCTGTCAAGGAGCTGGGTATGACATATGAGGCTGGCAAAAAATATTTTAAAAGTGTGTTTTTTGAGGGTGGGAGGGGGTTAGTGACCACTGGGGAAGTAAGGGGAGGTCATCTGGTCAGTTCGGGCACCTTTTTGAGGCTTGGTTGCAAGAATAAAATGGACCTATAAAGTCGACCAAGTGCTCGTCAGGGATGCCCTTCTTTTTTCCATTATCGGCCGAGGATGCTCATGTGTTAAGTTCTGAAGCTAACATCGAAGCCCCTTAAAATTTACACTCCAGCTCATCCCTACCTATTCAGTCACGATCAGGGCATAGATCATAGAAGTCTACCCAGCTTCCGTTTTGTTTCCCAATTACCGGCGTCACCACCCAATCTCCGCTAAGATTCCGCGGAACCATTCCTTCTAAACAGGATTCCTTTGTGTTTATCCCACAGTATCATAAGAGATCAATACCTGATGGTAAGGATGTGTGTGTGGGGGAAAATGTTAGTTCTTTTTCAAGTCTTTTTTATGGTCTTTTTTTCCTGATTTTTAGACATTTTTTTCAGCTTGTTTCAAGCTTTTATGTTAATAATGTTTAAAACATATGTTAGAATTTTTAACAGGC
This sequence comes from Microcaecilia unicolor, assembly GCF_901765095.1. Classification (NCBI taxonomy): domain Eukaryota; kingdom Metazoa; phylum Chordata; class Amphibia; order Gymnophiona; family Siphonopidae; genus Microcaecilia; species Microcaecilia unicolor. The sequence continues at coordinate 490,228,837 of NC_044033.1, read as the reverse complement.
AGTAATAGACTTAACATGCATTGATTCATCGGTTAATGCATGTCAAATTCATTTTGTACACACTAATTTTTAAGATATGCTAAACACATTAAATAAGGCAGTATGAGGCAGGCACTGACGCAGTATGTGCAATTTTCCAAGCCAAAGTTTTGGCGGACCACACCCTGAGGCAGCAACTTACGAAACATGCCGCATGTTGGTGGAGGCATACGTGCGTTGTAAAGTATGAAAATAATTTGATGAAGGAGCACTACTTGGGATTGTTTTAAAGCATTTCTACAGAATCGAAGTATGTTTGTAAAAGTCAAGGATGTATATGGAACTTTTTTTTTCTTTTTTACAAATTATAACTTAACTCCTCAGCTACGTTTCTTTGGGAAAACCCGAATGTTTTAGGGCTGATATTCAAAAGCAGTTATGTGGTCAGCGGTGGGTGTCAATTGTATACTGTTTTGTTTTCAAGTTTATGGTACTGGAAACTTATGTTTTGTGAGAGTTACTAAATGGCAGCAAAATTTTCCATTTTATTGCAGCTTAATTTACTGTGGGAGTCAATAACATGCAGTTTTTCAGTACTGCAGGTTAGTGACTCCCATGGTAATGGAATACCCAGCTTCCACTGAACTTCACAAGTTGCTGTGGTAATGTGAGCAAACATGGGCCAAGAATCCCTCACAAATACAGCCAAATCATGGTTAAAAGTGTAATTGAAATGGAAGATATACAGTAACCTGTTGCTCTCCCAGACTGTTAGCTCAATATTGCACTTAAACAGTAGCAGTAGCAACCAAACAAAACTGGGGCCTGGTTCTTACCAAACCACAGAAGAGCTCTAGAATGTACAGAGTTACAATATTAAAAAAAAAAAAAATCTTTCCTACCTTACAGTCCACTCTAGAGGCCTGCTTCTTACTCCTCTGGGCCTCCCTGGCTTGTCTCCGTTCTAAGGTTTTTATCTTCCCTGAGTAAACCACATTCTCCCTACTAAGCACTCTAGGGCCTGACCTATTAATATGGGCCAGTGAAGAAGTGTGTTTAAGGGGAAACAACAGTTTCCTTTACACTGCATCAAAATTAAGCCAGCTAAAAGCCATGGCCTTATATTCCTAGGCACCATCTTAAGTGGGTGACAATATTTCAAAGCAGGTTCAGATCCCCTCTCAGTCCAGAACCCCCACTCCCCTGAAATCAACCCTATCCTCTTCCCCCTCAAAGAAATCAAACCATTTGCAACTCCCTCCCCAAGAAAAACCTCCCATCTGCAACCCCTTGAAGAAGTCCCCCATCCATTAACCCAGTCCCCCATCCTTGGCCTACATGAAGAACTCCCTGGTGGTCTAGTGGATATGGGGCAGGAGCGATTCCTTCTAGCGTAAAGTTCAAAATGGCATTAGGGGGTCATTTTACCAAACTGTAGTAAAAGGATCCCTGTGGTGGCGTTGGCGCATGGGTTTGCCACACACCGAGGCCCCATTTTACCACAGCAGGTAAAAGGATTATTTTTAAAAGGAAATGGCTAAGCACTTGCCGTATGGCCAATTCCTGGGGTAGCCCTTATCGCCTCCTATTTAGAAGCCCACCATTCCACAATCATCTAGGGGATACTCAGCAGCTACAAAGTGATAGCCAACAAGGACCCAAGGCTGTTAGCAGGATTGCTCATCACTTGCTCACTGCCATACCATCTTTCCAATCCCAGGACATCCACAGCCCTGTCCGGTTATATCCCCATATATGTACAAATGCATAGAACTGGTGTAAATGTATGTACCTAGGTTTGGAGATATACACATAACATAGCATTCGGTTGTATTTGGAGGGATGATGATCCCAATTAAAAATCAGATTATGAGTCTGGGTATTGTTATTGACTCACAGTTGACGATGCAAGGGCAAGTGTCTAGATTGGAGCAGTTGTGGGTGGAGGGGGGGGCGGGGGGTTGAGTCGAACGTTTTAAGTAAATTGAAACCATTGTTGCCGAAATATTATTTTCTGATTGTGGATCAAAATGTATGTGCTTACAAAGATGGATTATTCTAATAATCTTTTTTTTAGGGATATCAGAAGCTAGAATCGAAGTGCTGCAAGTTGTATAGCATGCTGCTGTACATATGATTTTCAGGTTGAGCTGTTCGGAATCTGTTAAGGGTGCATGAAGGCTCTTCATTGGCTGCCAGTTGCTTATAGAGTTCTTTGAGATTGTTGTTGTTGGTTTCTAAGACGTTACGTGATTCAGTTCCTGCTTATTTTAAAAAGGTGTTACAGTATTATATGCCTACTCGGGCGTTGTGATCAGTGACTTCATAGCAATTGATTGTTCCTTTATTGAGCCAGTTGCATTTTTCTGTTACTGAAAGTGTGGCATTGTCTCATTGTTGAAAATGATTATGTATGTATTTTTTGTTACCCGCCTAGTTAATATGTGGGCTGTAAATGTTTGAATAAATAAATACATTCTACAAGTCATGCATGTAAATGTAAGCTCTACCCATGCTCTGCCAAGAAAGTGCCCACCTACAAACCATGCAGTATCACAGGTATGAGTGTAGCAGGTTGCAAAAATGTGGTTTTCTTTTCAGTTGCAGGTAGAACATTCTGGAACCCCTGCTCCAAAAAAGTGCCAATCTATTCTGAATAGTAGGAGGTCTGTTCTGAAAAAGTGGCCCAATAGCATTGAAGTTTAAGCATTTGGAGGGAAATATAAAACTCTTAGTACAAAGAAGGAGCTGGGTCTGTCTTCCCCAAGAGGGCATCCAGTAAGGAGAATGCAGAAATAAGGTGGGTTACCCTACTCTGGAGCCCATAAGAGCCTTTGCTCCCTGCTCTAGGGGCTAAGGAGAAGGAAAAACCAGCATAGGGTCCACAGCTGTCCCCTGGTCCATATTGGAGGAGAGAGTCTTGTCCCCTAAGAAACTGAACTGATCAGGGGTTGCCACTCTGATCTACAGCTGTCCCCTAAGGCACAGAGTGCCTAGAAGAACGAGAAAACTAGTCATCAGGTAAACCTGATCCTGATCCTCTGCCAAAAGATAATCCTTGTCAGGGAAAAGACCTGAAAACTAGAAGTAGTGGAGCCTGTGTGTGCTGATACCTTAAGTAACGGGGGTTAAAAAAAAATCCACTTAGAGTCTTATCCCACACCCATCCTGTTAGAATATCAATGAAATGCTTTGATGTCCCCATGCATACCTCCTACCCACCCCCACCCTCCCACCCTGTCAGACTGTCAAAGTAATGCTTTGATGTTTCTCTCATATATACTATCTGCTACCACATTTGCTTATTTCCGATCTGACGAAGAAGGGCAACCTTCGAAAGCTAATCAAGAAATGTATTAAGTTATGTCCAATAAAAAAGGTATCATCTTATTTTCTTTTCCATGTTTTATTTTGTTTGATTTCTATTGATAACCTTAAGAGTGGACTAACACGGCTACCACACCTGTCTACTATTCAATAAGAGACAAATTGCACTGGGGAACATTGAACTACAGAGCTGTGATAGAGGGAACACCAAGGAGGCAGAACACAGAGGTAACTATTGTCACAAGAGAGAAAAAGGATACCCTGAGTTTAACCCTTGCCCAAAGAAATACATTAACTGATAAAGGAGATAAAGGCTACAGAGTTGCACTGAAAAGGATAAAGGCACCATAGAGGACTAAGGAGCTTTTAGTGCTATCCAGACTGTGAAGGAGTCTGCATGATGTTGGAGTTTGAAATGTATAGTACTGTACAGAGGAGATCAAGAGATGTCACTCTAATGAAGATGTGTGATTCTTTTTGCAACTAATTTGCCTTGTTTTTATGGATTGTTTGCTTTCTGGTTTTCAAAATTTTGAATATACCTATATATTACTGTAGCACTCATTAAAAGAGAGTTTGGCTTCTTTTTAAGCCAAAACAGCCTTCAGTTTTTTGGGTTTTTTTTTTTTTGCCTTTTTGGATTTACTGTGCCTAATTACTATTCCACCTAATATCATAAGCCCCCTAATAGGGGACCTTTTACTTTTCTGTGTGCCATGGATGAGGCCATCGAGAGTATTGGAGTACAATTTTGACTATAGAGTTTACTGTAAATGTTATGTATCCATCTGTGGGGTAACCCTCAGCATTAATAAACAAGAGGTTCACCAAACACGCATAGTTACAGTATAAAACCTAGGTGGTGTATTGACATTTCTGCACATTAGTGTAACCGGCACATAATTGTGAGCACCTTCCTTACAGAATTACCTTCTTAAAGTGTTAAAATTTCAAAAGAGGAAGACTGTTGTTTTTCTTTTTTCTTTTTGCAGTCGGAGGAGTCTTTCTGTGATAAAGATTCATCATGGTAAAACGAACATGTGGGCATCTACTGTGTACAGCATAATGACAGAGGATATGATTGATCATATTTCCATTTTGCTCGGAACATTGTTTCATTTTTCATATGCAAGAGCGTCGATGGCTATCTTCCAGCAGCTTATACTCTTGATGTGCAAATAAATTATGTGACGAGCTCAGTTGCTGTGCTCTTTGGCAAGAGTTACACAGATGACTTTTACCCTAGGGACGGGAGCTGAAGCTCATTTCTGGAAAATAAAGATAAAATTATGTCCTGGTTTAGCCTGTTAAATGGCTCTATAGGCTATGACAGGGGACCATACAGAAAATATCAGCTAGCTTGGAAATATGTAATGGTAACAGTTCTCTAGGGAACAGGAAATGGCTCTGCTATGGAGGGACGTTGCGTTTGTACAGACAGCTTTTCTCGGGTTCTGTGTGGTACCACTGCTATTTCTGTGCTGCTGATCCTGAGAGGTTATTACCGGAAAGGCAGCCTTTTTTTTTTCTTTTAAAAAGAACAAGGGTAACCTTTGTAAAGGAGGCATTGACTGAGTAGCTAGGCAGTTTTTGGAGCATAATTCCAGCCAATTACTGTTCACTCTATTGTTCAAAGGCACAGCATAAAAAATGAGTCTAATTTCCACTTGTCTAGCGGAATGTAGTTGCGTACGACAGGTCATGAAGAACAGCTACAGATAATTCCAGGAGGCCTTTCTCTGTTGCAAGGAACAAAATCATAATCTGCACCAGGCTAGATTATTGGGAAGTTCGACACTGGTTCCAGAAAGAGGGGGCATCATTTTCTATTGCTGCTGTTTGCTTGTTATACTCAATTAGCAGCAAAATTTGAAGGCATAAGTGAGTCAGGGGGGCCAGGTGGAAGTTGCTTTTTGTCTTTAAACATTACTGCTTGCAACCCCAGGTTCCTGCTTATTTTATGGTTATTAAATCTGTTATTCTGTTTATGAGTTTATCTTGTTGGGCAGACTGGATGGGCCGTGCAGGTCTTTATCTGCCGTCATTTACTATGTTACTATGTCACTGTACTCTGAATAAGGCTTCCTGTCGCACTTGACCTGGAGTCTTTATCTTTGTAAACCCAATGCTGGCTCTTTGGCTAGAGGAAGCAGTGCAGCCGTGGGTGGAAACTGCCCTGGGACCCCAAGCCTACTTGAAGCTGAAGGCAATATAACCTGCTGGTGGTTCTTTGGTGCTGTGAGAGGATTTCTAGACGGGGAGAGATCTTCACTGGTAAGAATTTGCTGGGAAATTGTTTTTAAACTTGGAGAAAGATAGACTTAGAATTAAACAGGTAACCTCGGGGACTTTAAGTTATTCTGCTTACTTAGCAAAGGAGTTTAAGGAATAGTTTTTCTCACCATATAAAGTCTCTGTTAACAGTTCCACAGGCTAGCATTTAAGGGGGCTATTTTAGAGTTACTACAGTATCAGTATAAAAAGCACAGCTAATAGGCACAGGAAGCCTCACTTTAGACTTTAATTCTCTCTCACCCACACCAACTCCCAACCACCCCTGGCATGATCTCTGATTTATAGGCCCTTGAACCAATTTGGAGGCTATAAATTTAATTAGGGCATCTCTGTCAGCCAGTAATTAGCTCTTAGAAATACAATCTACTTAGATCCATAGAGCGGAACCTACTAATAACATTAAAATAATAATAATAATAATAATAAAGACTAAATATTAGCATAGCCTAGCATATAACTAGCAATCTTTGGGAATTTTAATTTACACATTCCTACTCCAGTAGCAATTTAATTAAGAAATCACCAATAATAAGATGCAGGCAGCAGCCCAGCAGCAAGATGGGGGCTATCCAGTCTTTTGTACTGAGTGTCACATGTTTGATTATCTCTCAGTAGGTGAGAAGTCGTATGTGTATACTCAGTGCAAAGAAATCCTAGCACACAAGGAACCAGACCTGCCAAGTCTCCCGCTTTGGCGGGTCATCTCCCGCACTCCCGCCAAAGCGGGAAAGACTCCCGCTGAGACACTGTAAGCAGCTCCCCCCTTCCCCCAGTATTAATTTCCTGGCCACTGCTGCTTCTCCTGTTCAGCAGCAGCAGCCGTGACCAAAAAACCTTTTTTAAAGCAAGCACGGAGCCGCAGCAGCCTTCAAGCATGGGTTGTCGGCTCTGCAGTCACTCCTCTCTCTGCCCCTGGAGGAGCAGGAAGTTGACATCGACTTCCTGCTCTGCTCCAGGAACAGAGAGAGGAGCAGCTGCAGAGCCGACAGCCCATGCTTGAAGGCTGCTGTGGTCCCGTGCTTGCTTTTTTAATTTTTTTGTTTGTTAGCTCTTTTTTTTTTTTTGCGGCCGCTGCTGCTCAACAGGAAGAGCAGCAGTAGCCAGGAAACAAATATTGGGTGGAAGGGGGAGTGGCAGGCAGGAGGTAGAATGGAGAGAGTTCGGAAGATGGGAAGAGAAGGAGGGGACATGGAGAAAGGCTGGAGAAAGAGAAAAGCTGCTGAAGATAAGGATGGGGAGAAAGGGGGGATCCTGGCTGAAAGCAGAAAGAGGGAAGACGCTGGAAGGAAGGGTAGGGAGAGAAACAGGAGAGACATTGAAGGATGGGGAGACAGAGGGGGGAGGTAATGATGAATGGAAAAGGGTAGAGAGAGAGAGAGAGAGACACTGGATGGAAAGAAGGGGATAAAGAGAGAGACACTGGATGGAAGGATCGGGAGAGGGGGTAGATGTTGGATGGAAAGATCAGAAGAGAGGGCAGATGGATGGAAGGGTAAGGAGAGAAAGAGGGAAGACGGATGGAAGGATGGGAAGAGAAAGAGGGAAAACGATGGAAGAATGGGGAGAGAAAGATGCTGGATGGAAGGATAGGGAGAGAAAGAGGGAAGACTCTGGATAGAAGGATAGGGAAAGAAAGAGGGAGATGGATGAAAGGATACAGAGAGAAAGGGGAGAGACTGGAAGGATGTGGAGAGAGAGAGGGGACAATGAACAGAAAAGGGTAGAGAGATAGAGAGACATTGGATAGAAGGAGGTGAGAGAGAGCGAGAGACACTAGATGGAAGGATCAGGAGAGAGGGTAGATGGGTGGAAGGATGGGGAGAGAAAGAGGGAAGATGCTGGATGGAAGGGTAGGGAGAAAAAGAGGAGATGGATGGAAGGATGCAGAGAGAAAGAGAGGAGCTGCTGGACGAAGAGGGGGAGAGGACAAAGTAGTGAAAGACTGGAGAATAAGAGGAAGGGGCATGGTGAGAAAAAGATGAAAAGCCATAGATAGATCAAGTAAAAAGAAAGAAATTAAAGAATGGATAGTAAGAATGAATAATATCTGGACAGAGAGAGAGAGAGGCAGAAAAATATTGAAGAAAACAAAGAAAAAGGAGAGAAAAATGACAAATGGACAGGAAACCCTGGCAAGTTAAGAGAAGACAAAGGAAAGCAGAATCAAGAGACTGGGAGCGACACAATTAGAAAAAGTAAATGGCCAGACAACAAAGGTAAAGAAAATAATTTTATTTTTAATTTAGGATAAAGTAATGTAGCTGTAATAATAAGTTTAACAAATGCAAATAAAACACAAAATAGAAAATAAGGCGATACCTTCACTGATTTTAAAACATTTTTGATTAGCTTTCAGAGACCAACACTTCCTTCCTCAGGTCAGGCGAGGATACCATAACAGCATTATACTGACCTGAGGCAGGAGGTTTTAGCCTCTGAAAGATCATTGACAAGGGTATTAGACTATTAAATAAAATATTTTCTGAAATGGCCGTGGGTTTGAGGTGTGCCAGGGGGCAGAGCCATATATAGTGGGTGGAGCCAATGCAAGGTGGGGCGGGGCGGGACTGGGGGCGTGTACTAATATCTCCCTCTCAAAAATTGGGACCCCTTGGCAGCTCTGAGGGCACGGGTCTGATCTTTGGAGGCTAGAATAGCAGACTTGGAGGAGCTGAGGCAAACAGAGATATATATATAGAGAGAGAGGAGGCCTACAGGGACAGAGTAGAGAAGTCCCACCTCCAGTCTGACAACTTTTGTACTGCCATAAAGGAGAACACCTGCAGGGAGAGCATCACCATGGAGAGGCAGGAAGTAATCCTGTAGCCAGGGCCTGCCCTCCAGGGCATGCAATATCCTCTCCCACCAAAGATGGGGGCAGGGGGGAATGAAGACTGATCCCTGTATGTGGGTCCTGGCCAATATTCAGCCAGGATCTGCATAAGTACTACCTTGAGTACTGCATTCAGTTCTGGTCGCCATATCTCAAAAAGAAATACAGAATTAGAAAAGGTTCAAAGAAGAGCAACTACAATAATGAAGGGGATGGAACTCCTCTCAAATGAGGAAAGGCTAAAGAGGTTAGGGCTCTTCAGCTTGTAAAAGAAACGGCTAAGGGGAGATATGAGTGAGGTCTACAAAATCCTGAGTGGTGTAGAACGAGTAGAAATGAATCAATTTTTTTCTCTTTCAAAAATTACAAACACTAGGGGACACTCAATGAAGTTACATGGAAATACTTTTAAAACAAATAGGAGGAAATATTTTTTCACCCAACAAATAGTTAAGCTCTGGAACTCTTTGCCTGAGGATATGGTAATGGCAGTTGGTGCATCTAGGTTTAAAAAAGGTTTGGACAAGTTCCTGGAGGAAAAGTCCATAGTCTATTATTGAGACAGACATGGGGAAGCCACTGGGATTAGTAGCATGGAATGTTGCTACTATCTGAGTTTCTGCCAGGTACTTGTGACCTGGATTGACCACTGTTGGAAACAGGATACTGGGCTAGATGGACCATTGGTCTGACCCAGTATGGCTATTCTTATGTTCTTATAAGTGGTGCCGGGTTAAAACAGCCCAGTCAAAAAAGCCCTGACAAAATGACACCGATAAAAAAGCCCCCACACAAAATAGTCCCGACAAACAAAAAACAAACAAATAAAAAAGCTCCCGACATAACAGTCACTGTCAAAACGGCCTGCTCACCATAAAGCCCCCTGACAAAAGAGCCCAACCAGGCTGCCCAGAATATAGCGTTTGACAAAGTAGCCAGAAAAGTACCAGAGGGAGAACTTACCTTGCGGCTCACTGCAAGAGGATCTGCCCATGGACACCCCGGAGGGAGTGGAAAACGTGAAAAAAGATCTGCAGAAGCTAGAAGAATGGTCTAATGTTTGGCAATTAAAATTCAATGGAAAGAAATGCAAAGTGATGCACTTAGGGAGTAGAAATCCACGGGAGACATAGGTAAGAGGCAGTAAGAGTCTGATATGTACAGACGTGAAGAGGGCTCTTGGGGTGATAGTATCTGAGGATCTGAATGCGACGAAACAGTGTGACAAGGCGGTGGCTGTAGCCAGAAGGTTGCTAGTCTGTATAGAAAGAGGTGTGACCAGCAGAAGAAAGGAGGTGTTGATGTCCGTGTACAAGTCGTTGGTGAGGCCCCACTTGGAGTACTGTGTTCAGTTTTGGAGGCCGCATCTTGCTAAGGATGTAAAAAAATAACTGAAGCGGTGCAAAGAAAAGCTACAAAAATGGTATGGGATTTGCATTACAAAATGTATGAGGAGAGACTTGCTGACCTGAACATGTATACCCTGGAGGAAAGGAGAAACAGGGGTGATATGATACAGATGTTCAAATATTTGAAAGGTATTAATGCACAAACGAACCTGTTCCGGAGTCGGGAAGGCGGTAGAGCTAGAGGACATGAAATGAAGTTTAGGGGGGCAGACTCAAGAAAAATATCAGGAAGTATATTTTCACGGAGAGAGTGGTGGAAACTTGGAATACCCTCTGCGGGAGGTGGTGGAGATGAAAACGGTAACGGAATTCAAAAATGCATGGGATAAACAAAAAGGAATCCTGTTCAGAAGGAATGGATCCTCAGAAGCTTAATGGAGATTGGGTGGCAGCACCGGTGGTTGGGAGGCATGGCTAGTACTGGGCAGACTTCTACGGTCTGTGCCCTGAAATTGGTAGATACAAATCAAGGTCAGGTATACATATAAAGTAGCGTATATGAGTTTATCTTGTTGTGCAGACTGGATGGACCATACAGGTCTTTTTTTCTGCTGTCACCCACTATGCAGCTTATTTTCGAAGGAGATCGCCGGCCATCTTCCGACACAAATCGGGAGATGACCGGCGATCTCCTAAAACCGGCCAAATCGGTATGATCGAAAGCCGATTTTGGCCGGTGCCAACTGCTTTCCGTCGCAGAGCTGGCCAAACTTCAAGGGGGCGTTTCAGTAGGGTAGCGAAGGCGGGTCGGGGGTGGGACGGGGCGTGCTTTGAGATGGCCGGCTTCGCCCGATAATGGAAAAAGGAAAGCCGGCCTTGACGAGCATTTCGCCGGCTTCACTTGATCCCTTCAAAAAGGTGCTCCAACTGACCAAATGACCACCGGAGGGAATCGGGGATGATCTCCTCTTACTCCCCCAGTGGTCACCAACCCCCTCCCACCCAAAAAAAATAAAATAAAATATTTTTTGCCAGCCTCTATGCCAGCCTGAAATGTCATACCCAGCTCCATGACAGCAGTATGCAGGTCCCTGGAGCAGTATTTAGTGCTGCACTTGTATTGGTAAATTTTAAGCCCTCCAAAACTCCCCAAAACCCACTGTACCCACATGTAGGTGCCTCCCTTCACCCCTAAGGGCTATGGTAATGGTGTACAATTGTGGGGAGTGGGTTTTGGGGGGGATTTGGGGGGCTCAGCACCCAAGGTAAGGGAGGTATGCATCTGGGAGCAATTTTTGAAGTCCAATGCAGTGCCCCCTAGAGTGCCCGGTTGGTGTCCTGGCATGTGAGGGGGACCAGTGCACTACAAATGCTGGCCCCTCCCACAACCAAATGCCTTGGAATTGTCCGGGTTTGAGATTGCCGGCTTCGGTTTCCATTATCGACGAAAACCGATGCCGGCCATCTCAAACCCGGCCATCTCTGACATTTGGCTGGCCCCAGCTGTATTATCGAAACGAAAGATGGCCAGCCATTTTTTTCGATAATACGGTTCAGGACCTCTGTTTGCGGTGCCGACCATTTAGATGGCCAGCGCCGTTCGATTATGCCCCCTCCACGTATGTTACTTGTAGAGGATCCCTGTATTCGAGGAGAACTGATCACCAGCCGACTCTGGAAGTCTTGTGTTTGCCTTGTCTCTGCCAGGGGCGTAGCTACTATGGGGCCACGGGGGACTGGGCCCCCGTAGATTTGGCCCTGGACCCCCTGCCGACAACCCTCTCAACCCCCCTCCCACCGCCAACCCACCGTTAATCCACCGTCGCCGTCTGCTACCTTTGCTGGCGGGGGACCCAACCCCCGCCAGCCAAAGTCTTCTTTCTTCGTTTTGTTTCTGAGTCTGACGTCCTGCACGTACAACGTGCAGGACGTCGGACTCACAGAAACAGAAAGACGACGACGTCGCCGTCTGCTACCTCTGCTGGCGGGGGACCCCAACCCCCGCCAGCCAAAGTCTTCTTTCTTCGTTTTGTTTCTGAGTCTGACGTCCTGCACGTACAACGTGCAGGACGTCGGACTCACAGAAACAGAAAGACGACGACTTCGGCTGGCAGGGGTTGGGGTCCCCCGCCAGCAGAGGTAGCAGACGGCGACAGCGGGTTGGCAGTGGGAGCGGGGTGTTGAGAGGGTCGTTGGCGGGGGGGGGGGTCAAAGTTGTTGGTGTCGGCAATGGTGGGGCGGGGTGGGGGGGGTGTCGGCAGTGGCGCCGGGGGGGAGCTAAAATGTGCCCCCTCACCTCGGCTCTGGACCCCCCTCCCGCTGAAGTCTGGTTATGCCCCTGGTCTCTGCCATGTCCCACCTATGCGGTAACAGGCAGCAGCAATAGAGATAAGAATTCTGGGGTTGACTGGTGATACGTTTTCCTCAAATACATGGATCCTCTACAAGTAAAGGTCAGGCTATATTTTCATGCAGTGTGCCACAAGATAAGTTCTCCCCCTGTCTAGTACCCTACTACATACCATTTCACAAACAGGGAGCATAATAGGGGCCTTACCCTTGGAATGCCAGGGCTCCTCCTGACTCAGGAGTCACACAAAGAAGAATATCTCCACTAACAAAAGTGCCATGAGATTCTATTTCCATTCTCTGACCTATCGAGTACAGGTTTTATACATTTATATTTACTCAGTTTTCCTCATGGGGAGGCGAGCAGAATGACTTTCAATTCGCTGTTTCTATGCTGTCTTTTTGTAAGGTTATCGGTTTTTCCAAGCATTCCCCACTCCAAAGCACGTCCTTTCTGCATTTTTAAAATCCTCTGTTCTTGTCATGTCTCTGCTTCTCAGATCACTTGATAGTTTTGTCACCATCTGTTAAATTTATTGTTCAAGGGCATCACAGATGCACCCCTGTCAATCCTCTATTAGGGTAACTTTAAAAGGCATTTCTATATGTAGAGCGGTACATTAAGTTCAGAAATAAGCTGTTAAAAAGTTTCCCTCCAGATGTGCACATAAGTTTGTACACACATAGCAGCTAAACAAAAAAATTAATCTAGGAAATTGCGTGTGAAAAAAGCAGGTATAAATGCATGCACTTTTTATTTTTGTCACAGGGCTATTTTATTTATTTATGACATTTATATCCCACAATATTCCCGCCCATGGGCAGGCTTAATGTGGCGTACAATAATTAATAAGCAAACAATAGTACAAAGTACAGTGGACAAGGTCACAGGAGAGAGAGAGAAATAACGAAGGAGGGAGAGGAAGAGAGGGGAGGTGACAAATTATCACGGAGGGAGCCGCAGGCTAAAAGGGTATGGCACCTGTTGGGTTCTTAGCGTATGCACTGCCAAAAAGGAAGGTCTTGAGCCGGTTCTTGAAGGTCGGGTGATCTGAAGTGAATTTGACCTCTCGGGGCAACCCGTTCCACAATTGAGTGCCGAGATAAGGAAAAGAGGAGCCATAGATGGTCTTATATTTGAGGCCATGAGGAGCAGGGTAGTGGAGATTGAGGTACGAGCGGGCCGACCTTCGGGAATTCCTGTGCGGCAGGTTAATGAGAGCGTCCATGTAGGAAGGGGCATCACCATAGATGATTTTGTTACAAGGCTATTTTGTCTGGGTTATTTTGTTGGAGCTATTTTGTCCAGGCTATTATGGTGGGTGCCAATTTTAAATCATAACATATATATGTAGCATACGTTTGAGAGTGGTTGATTTTTTTTACTACATAATACTGAACTACACAAAAGCTTTTTTTTTTTTTCATTTTAAACTTCAAAGTTTATATTCATAAACACCAATATATACAGTTACCTTCACAAAATAAAGGATCCCAGCCAACATGAAGAGGATAGTACAGAAGCCTAAAGAAAAAGGTAAAGCAGTCAACAATACAAGATCCTCTCACATTCCAGCTCTACCTACCTATCTGTAAAGGACCTACATTTAGGGACATGCAGTCATTTGAAACATGGGAAATGTCAATAAAAATGAGTGGCACATGAAAACAAACAGAAAAAAACAGAAATGTTGTGTTTTTTTCATTTGTCATCAATATAGTAACATAGTAGATGATGGCAGAAAAAGACCTGCATGGTCCATCCAGTCTGCCCAAGAAGATAACTCATATGTGCTACTTTTTGTTTATACCCTACTTTGATTTGTACCTGTGTTCTTCAGGGCACAGACCGTATAAGTCTGCCCAGCACTATCCCCGCCTCCCAACCACCGGCTCTGGCACAGACGGTATAAGTCTGCCCAGCACTATCCCTGCCTCCCAACCACCAGCCCCGCCTCCCACCACCGGCTCTGGCACAGACCGTATAAGTCTGCCCAGCACTATCCCTGCTTCCCACCACCGGCTCTGGCTCAGACCGTATAAGTCTGCCCAGCACTATCGCACTCTTCTTAAAGATTGTATGTTCTTTCAAAAGAGTGCCCACTTCTGGCACAAGTGGGCACTATTTGCAAAGAACGACTCTTTTTCAGAAAAAAATGTACACTCTTTCCCAATACTAGTGCACACTGTACACCAGTGATTCCCAAATGGGGTTAATTTCAGCTACTAAGAACTTTAAGGACTTTGGACCTCAGCTAACAGATAATAAGTAGAGTGGGAGGGGATAGTGGAAATTAACCCTCAGCTGAGCTCCAAACAAGGAGGAGGTGCTAGCTATGCTAAGAGGGCTATATGACATCATGATACTCATTCATGGCATGACTAAAATCTTACAACATGAGATTCGGACCCAGTCGGGGAAGGTAGTCCATCAGCACCCCTATAAACTCCCATAAGCTAAACAAAGAGAAGTCTTAAAGCAGATAGAGGATATGGAGGAAATGGGGGTCAGTAAGGCATCCATAAGCCCTTGGTCCAGTACCATAGTCCCCAAAGCAGGTAGGGCCTTAAGGTTTTGCATTGACTTTAGGCAGGTGAAGGCTATATTCAAGTTTGGTGCCTATCCTATGTGTAGGATAGATTAGCTATTAGAAAAACTGGGGACAACATGGTACCCCTCTCCATCCTGGATTCTACCAAGGGATATCTAACAACTTTTATGGTACTCTATCATACAAAAACTAAACTCTTTCTTTTTGAAATATTCTTTTCAAAACTCTCATTCAACTTTCTCAGTGGCAAAAGTGACAAATGTGACTAAAAGGGTTGCTCTAGAAGAAATCATATCAGTTGAGCTTTCCATAAACCCTGTCAAATCAAGGCTTCCTTCTGTAGCCAACATAGCAAATTCTCCTTCAACCCTATTTACCACACATGACCACACAGGAAGGGTCCAAGAAAACAGCAAGGCAAACGATCCGCAAACTCCAAAGTGGAAAACAACGAAGCAGATCAATGGTAAACATGAACAAGCTTTATTAATAAAATGATATAATATATAGAGTATACTGCCCGACACAGGCCGTGTTTCGCCCAGCAGGGCTGCATCAGGGATTATAAAAGTTGTCTCTAGGTACATGTACGATTATTGAATGATTTTGTTTCTCATTCTAGGTTGCCCTCTGCTTAATGTGGCGTGGAGTGGAGGAGTAGCCTAGTGGTTAATGCAGTGGATTTTGATCCTGGGGAACTGAGTTCAATTCCCACTGTAGCTCCTTGTGACTCTGGGCAAGTCACTTAACCTTCCATTGCCCTGGTATAAAATAAGAATCTGAATATATGTAAACCACCTTGAATGTAGTTGCAAAAACCTCAGAAAGGCAATTTATCATTTCCCTTTCCCTTAATATGGTTTGTGCTGTTTTTTTTTTGTACTATGAGCACGTGAGTGAATTCAATTTTATTATTATTATTATTTGTTATGTCTGTATTCTGATCATGCGAGTGTACAGATTTTCATTTTATTTTCATTTTTACACTGTTATTCATTATTATATTATTCATTTTTATTATTTTTTATACTTTCACTTATAATATTATTATTCATTTCTATTTTGTAGTATAATTTACTAGAACATTATACAAAAGTTATAGTAAGCATTGTTGAGTAGGTAGGTGTCCTATCTTTTGACTGTTTTTATTATATTTTTACTATACTTATGAAACGATTCATTCTTTTAAGTATATTTATGTCATAAGTTTCGGATAATATTTATATGTATTTAATGTTTTACATTTTGTACGTATTTGAGAGATGCAATATTAATTATTTTTAGTAATATATTTATGTCATATTATGCATTTATCATTGTGCATTTCATTATTTTTATATTTTAAATGACATATATTTATAAATTTATGTCATAAGTTTCCCATTAAGTGTTCTTGTATTTTAAATGACAAAGTTTTTAGCTTTAATCTGTTTGATATATTTATGTATCTAGTGGCTACTTTTTATTATTATATATATATTTTTATATTTTATTTATAAGTTTTTCAAATTATATCCAATCAATTTTCACTTGTTCAGAAAAGTGTTATACAAGAAAATTATAACCTCTCATAAAGAAATATTTTTAAAGAGAATATAATAAACACTCAAGTCCACAATATAAGGATCCAAGACTAATGGAAAAAGGAGAAATTGAGGAAAAATTAAAGGCAATATTATACCTGAGGAATAGGAGCTAGAAATTAATTATATACAGAGCTTTACTTAATCTCCTGAAACTCTTTTAGTTGCTATAAAAGCTGAAAGTGAGAAGATTCAGTGAAGACATATTTAACAGCATTATATCTAATAATACATTTACCTGCATATCTTAAGAAAAAAGTTCCACCTATTTGCAGAACTCCAGGTTTCAATAATAAAAACTGTTTGCGTCTACGTTGAGTATCTCTTGATACGTCAGGAAATAATTGAATCTTAAAGCCTAGAAACAATTTCTCTCTGTTTTTTTTAAAAAACATTCGAAATAACCATTGTTTATCAGGGGATAGTGCCACCGAAGCAACGAAAGTCACTGCTGAGTCTGAGGTATCCAGTAAAGCGGAAACATCCAAAGAATTTTGCTGTTGTTCCACTGCTTTTCTCGGTAGATAATAAGCTTGTGTAAAAGGAGGAAATTTATCTTGTTATATATTTTTTAATATTGTTATTTTTATATGTATAGAACTATTAGTTATCTATCTTTTCTGGTATTTTAAAAGCCTATTGAGAGATATAGTTGTTTACATCGGTTTGATTTGATAGGATTTATTGTGTAGCATGCATACATACATACATACATACATATATATATATATATATATATAGAGAGAGAGAGAGAGAGAGAGAGAGAGAGAGTTACATATATGCTCTAGATTTTATGATATTTATATATATGTTTTTTGTCATGGTGTTATGGTACTTTCAGCTGTTATTTGTTTCAAAGTATGTTATCTATGTTTTTAATTTGTTTGTATGTTTTATTCAATTTTTATAACCCCTGATGCAGCCCTGCTGGGCGAAACACGGCCTGTGTCGGGCAGTATACTCTCTATATTATATCATTTTATTAATAAAGCTTGTTTACGTTTACCATTGATCTGCTTCGTTGTTTTCCACTCTGGAGTTTACGGATCATTTGCCTTGCTGTTTTCTTAAATGCAGGTGAGATACATTACTTGTGAATATTCTTTTCCTTGTTGGCTCTTTGTAGGGCGGAAGACAAGTATAAAAAATCGATCATTAATATTCAGGGCCTGATTTGCTAAATAAAGGGCTTTCTTCCATTTCCACTTATATGGGAAAAAGTCTTAGGAGTCCTTTTCCAAAGGAGCAGGAAAAAGTGGCCTTAATGCAGTAAAATGGCTGATTTCCCATGTAGGGTCCTAATAAAGTCTATTTGGAGTTCTCATTCCGTGAATTCTGACTGGTTTCTTGGATTGGATTTTCTTCCACTCTGCATTTGTTTTCCTTAAAAAAATAATGGCCAGGCACTAGTGTTACCATTAATTTGCACCCATTGAAACAAATTAGCATGTGAGCACTTGCCAACACCTATTTTGTAGACAGTAAGGGCTCACACACTAATCAGCTCGCAATGTGCTAATTGATTAATGCTGGTACGCCCCCCTCTCCTCTCCCCCAACACACTCCCTCTGCCATATATATGAAAATATTTTTAGTGCGTGGTTTGTGAACACCAAATCTCAGACTTACTGCAGGACCTCCCACAGTAAGTCATAAGTACATAAGTATTGCCATACTGGGAAAGACCAAAGGTCCATCAAGCCCAGCATCCTGTTTCCAACAGTGGCCAATCCAGGTCACAAATATCTGGTAAGATCTCCAAAAAGTACAAAACATTTTATACTGCTTATCCCAGAAATAGTGGATTTCCCTATGTCCATTTAATAATGGTCTATGGACTTTTCCTTTAGGAAGCCATCCAAACCTTTTTTAAACTCCGCTAAGCTAACCGCCTTACCACATTCTCTGGCAACAAATTCCAGAGTTTAATTATACGTTGAGTGAAGAAACATTTTCTCAGATTCATTTTAAATTTACTACATTGTAGCTTAATCGCATGCCCCCTAGTCCTAGTATTTTTGGAAAGCGTAAACAGACGCTTCACATCTACCAGTTCAACTCCACCCATTATTTTATAGACCTTTATCATATCTCCCCCTCAGCCATCTTTTCTCCAAGCTGAAGAGCACTAGCCCCTTTAGCCTTTCCTCAAAGGGAAGTCGTCCCATCCCCTTTATCATTTTCGTCGCCCTTCTCTGTACCTTTTCTAATTCCACCATATTTATTTATTTATTTATTGCATTTGTATCCCACATTTTCACACCTATTTGCGGGTTCAGTGTGGCTTACAATACATTATGAATGGTGGAAATACAATTTGTTACAACTCGGTTATGGATTACATTGTGAGGAGTTATGTGAAAACAAAGTCAAAGTATCGTTAAGGGAATAGAACAATGGAGAAGAACAATGGAACAATGGAAAGAAACAACGGGAAACTGATAGGGCAACTAAACAATAGTAGGAGAACAATTCGGTATAACATTTTTCTGTGAGTAGAGGTATAAATGTGGTAAAATTACGGGGGATGGGAATTCAGAAGAGAATGTATTGTTGCATTACTAACAGTATGTGTGGACTTCATGTATTTTGATCCTTTCAGTAAATTTTATCAAAGAGATGGGTTTTCAATGATTTGCGGAAGTTGGTTAGTTCGTAGATCGTTTTCAGGTTGCGTGGTAGTGTATTCAAGAATTGCGTGCTCATATAAGAAAAGGTTGATGCGTGTAGCGTTTTGTATTTTATGCCTTTGCAATTAGGGAAGTGAAGGTTGAGGAAAGTTTGGGATGATCTTTATCTTTTTTGAGATGCGGTGACCAGAATTAAACACAATATTTGAGGTGTGGTTGCACCATGGAGCGATACAAAGGCATTATAACATCCTCATTTTTGTTTTCCATTTCTTTCCTAATAATACCTAACATTCTATTTGCTTTCTTAGCCGCCGCAGCACACTGAGCAGTAGGTTTCAAGGTATCATCAATGACTATACCTAGATCCCTTTCTTGGTCTGTGACTCCTAATATGGAACCTTGCATGACGTAGCTATAATTCAGGTTCCTCTTTCCCACATGCATCACTTTGCATTTGCTCATATTAAACGTCATCTGCCATTTAGATGCCCAGTCTCGTAAGGTCCTCTTGTCATTTTTCACAATCATCCTGCGATTTAACGACTTTGAATAACTTTGTGTCATCAGCAAATTTTATTACCTCACTAGTTACTCCCATCTCTAGGTCATTTATAAATATGTTAAAAAGCAGCAGTCCCAACACAGACCCCTGGGGAACCCCACTAACTACCCTTCTCCATTGAGAATACTGACCATTTAACCCTACTCTCTGTTTTCTATCTTTTAACCAGTTTTTAATCCACAATAGAACACTACCTCCTATCCCATGACTCTCCAATTTCCTCTGTAGTCTTTCATGAGGTACTTTGTCAAACGCCTTCTGAAAATCCAGATACACAATATCAACAGGCTCACCTTGATCCACATGTTTGTTCAGCCCTTCAAAGAAATGTAGTAGATTGGTGAGGCAAGATTTCCCTTCACTAAATCCATGTTGACTTTGTCTCATTAATCCATGCTTTTGAATATGCTCTGTAATTTTGTTCTTTATAATATTCTCTACCATTTTGCCCGGCACTGACGTTAGACTCAGTGGTCTATAATTTCCCGGATCTCCTCTGGAACCTTTTTTTAAAAATCGGCGTTACATTGGCCACCCTCCAATCTTCTGGTACCACACTCAATTTTAAGGATAAATTACATATTTCTAACAATAGCTCCGCAAGCTCATTTTTCAATTCTATCAGTACTATAGGATGAATACCATCCGGTCCAGGAGATTTGCTACTCTTCAGTTTGTAGAACTGCTCCATTGCATCCTCCAGGTTTACAGAGAATTCATTAAGTTTCTCCGACTCGTCAGCTTCGAATACCATTTCTGGCACCGGTGTCCCACCCAAATCTTCCTCGGTGAAGACTGAAGCAAAGAATTCATTTCATCTCTCCACTATGGCTTTGTCTTCCCTGATTGCCCCTTTTACTCCTCGGTCATCTAGCGGTCCAACTGATTCTTTTGCCGGCTTCCTGCTTTTAATATACCTAAAAAAAATTTACTATGTGTTTTTGCCTCCAACGCAATCTTTATTTTGAAGTCCCTCTTAGCCTTCCTTATCAGCGCTTTGCATTTGACTTGACATTCCTTATGCTGTTTCTTATTATTTTCAGTCGGTTCCTTCTGAAGGATTTTCTTTTAGCTCTAATAGCTTCCTTCACCTCACTTTTTAACCACGCCGGCTGTCGTTTGGTCTTCCGTCCTCCTTTTTTAATACGCGGAATATATTTGGCCTGGGCTTCCAGGATGGTGTTTTTGAACAGCATACACGCCTGATGTAAATTTTTGACCCTCGCAGTCGCTCCTCTAAGTTTTTTTTCACCGTTCTTCTCATTTTATCATAGTCTCCTTTTTTAAAATTAAACACTAACATATTTGATTTCCTATGTATACTTACTTCAAAGCTAATATCAAATCTGATCATATTATGATCACTGTTATCAAGCGGCCCCAGCACCATTACCTCCCGCACCAGATCATGCGCTCCACTGAGGACCTTTTAAGCTGCAGTAAGCTTGCACTGCCACTTACTGCAGCTTATTAGAAGGACCCCTTAGTGAATCCGCAGCTCGGTTTGTTAACTCATGAACTTACTAAGGTAAGTGTTCTGGTTTACACTACTCAGAAATAAGAGGGTGATTTTCACAAGATCTTACCTGGGTAACTAAGGGATCTAATTATCAATGTAGGCTACTGTTATGATGTATTATTTTACCATTAACCCCACTTATTAGTAATCAGGTCTCAATGCATAAAATGAGATTTGTGCTAAAATAGCATGAGTTCATGGTAAAATGACATGATTTAATGATAATCTATGCTGATAACCAGGGCATTTTTTGAGGGGGTACTTGGGGAGTACTGAGTACCGGCAACTTTTCCATTGTCTGCTAAAATTAACCCATGGATCCCAAGTTTTAATGAAAGAGCTCAGGCTCTACACACCAATTCTGCCTTGTCATAGGTTCTGTGACTGGTTGCAGGGGGCCTGGCTATTGTGGGGTGGGTCCCTCAGTGATCACCCCACCCCCAAAAA
This sequence comes from Microcaecilia unicolor, assembly GCF_901765095.1. Taxonomy (NCBI): domain Eukaryota; kingdom Metazoa; phylum Chordata; class Amphibia; order Gymnophiona; family Siphonopidae; genus Microcaecilia; species Microcaecilia unicolor. Next base: position 490,207,409 of record NC_044033.1, on the reverse strand, counting down.
GGGTGGCCTATCTTTTGAGCACTGCTGATAACTATGCCCCTAAATAGTTACCCAGGTAAAACGGAGGGCTTAAAATTTCACTTTCTCTTTGCGGATGCTGTACTGAAAAAGGGCAACTGACAACATGTGGGAATTTCATTTTGAGGTCCCCATGCATCATTCAAGGGGTTGATAACAGATGCAAAATCTCTAGTTGACTCTGAATTTTCAAAGGGAAACTCTGCAAGGATATTCCCTATCACAATAGCAGCATTCCACAGAGTTTAGGAATTGCCCAAAAAAAGTCTATCTGACCCCATTGCCATATTCTTCCTATGCTATTTTTGCAATTATGAGCACTCTAAACCAGGACAAAGTGCAGGAAGCATTGCTTATGTTAAATAGCACAACGAATCATAATTTCCAAAATAAACTACTGGATCTTGGAAGAGTACAATTAAAAAATGATGAATATTTCTGCAGCCTTTAGCCGTTTGAGCTACTAACCTTTATGTAATTATTAATCACAGCAAAACAAAATAAATCAGTGGAATGAGATATGGAAATCAAACTAAGTTTTCTGCCTCCTGCATTAAATCTCTCTTCTGAGCAGTTCTTTTTCCCTTTCTCTCAATTTAATGACATCTTATTAATATGCCTAGAACATGTATATTCAAAACAACAAAAACAGTTTTTGGAGAGCTGATTAGATCAGTGCTTATTAGCCTGGTCCCCAAAGACTATCTGACAAATTAAGGTTTTGGGATTGCCACAACAATAAAGATATACATGAGATAGATTTGCATGTACTGCCTCCACTATCCCCTGAATTCTACAATGGTGCTGTAAACTGCATGCACCCAATTTGCATATGTAATTTAATTGAATGGAGACAATTAGCACTGATAATTGGGCCCTAACAATCATTGGTGCTAATCAGAGTGAACCTTTGACATCACTGGTGTTGAGAGGAGCAGGATTATAGAACAAAAATATTTGTAAATTCAATCCTGCAAACCATTTTCTAGGTGGCCACAGGTGCGTGCCTACCAGGGTTGCCAGATGGGAAAAATTTTCCCCACCCAAAATCAGCCCAAACCCCGCCTCCAACGTCATCGACCCCCACCTCTGACGTCGTTAACCCTGCCCCTGATGTCACCTCTGATGTCATTAACCCTGCCCCGATGTCAACCCCACCCCGGAAAAGCTTCTATTGGACCAAATTGGACCAATAGAAGCCCCGGAAAAAGCGCCGAAACCCACACAGCTTCAGCGAAAAAGAAGCCCAATTTCCCGCAGCCCGCAGCCTTCGAAAATTTCCCGCATCCTCACTTAAAAACCAGCCCAATTGGGTCGGAAACCGACCCATCTGGCTACTTTGGTGCCTACCACAGGCTTGAGCCCTTAAGTCATGGTGAGGGAGAGGGGCTCTCATTACAGTTCCTGTTCTAAATTACCTGCAGGTGGCTAGTGTGGTGCCTATATAATTCTCCTAGCCTGTGCCCTTCTGTACCTGATTTATTATATTGCAATTGTGATGAAGTAAACATCCATCTAATGCTCTCACTGTTTTCCATTTTCACCTCAACAGTATATACCATTGCTGATACATTCAATGTGAAAAGATGACCCAGCTGTTTGTAGGTCCTTCCTGGCCCTCACCAATGTTGGTTGGTTGTGGGTAAGGTTGTCTGCTGAGCAGAGAGCAAACAATAGTCTAGGCACTGCCTATGTTTATCTGCAAGTTTGCACTTTGCAGATAGCTATTGCTAGACAACATACCTATTAACTCAAACGTGTGAAACCCCAAGGAAAATATTTCGCAACCTGATACAGTCAATGGTACTAAGCCATGCAGACTACTGCAATGGAATTTGTGCGGGATGCAAAGAACAAATCATAAAGAAACTTCAGACCGCCCAAAACACAGCAGCTCGACTTATATTTGGAAAAACGTGTTTTCACAACGCCAAACCACTCCGAAAAAAACTGCATTGGCTTCCAATTAAAGAACATATTGCTTTCAAAATCTGCACGACAGTTCATAAAATCATTTACGGCGAGGCACCGGGATACATGAGAGACCTCATTGACCTGCCAACCAGAAATACTATAAAATCAGCCCGACCATACCTAAACCTCCATTACCCAAGCAGCAAAGGACTCAAATACAAATCCACTTATGCATCCAGCTTTTCCTACTAAAGCGCACAACTATGGAACGCACTACCAAAAGTAGTAAAAACTATGCTCGACCACCTAAACTTCCGGAAAGCACTAAAAACAGATCTGTTCAGAAAAGCATACCCCACTGACCCAACTTAAAAAACCTGGATACCTGCGACTTAACAAATCCAAAGACCGTAATGGACATATCCCAACTCTTCCTCTCCCTCTCTAATGTTCCCCCCAATTGTATTTACCATACATGTACCTCATTCTACCACAATATCACCTTGTAATTGTGCATACCTTGTATTTGTTCATACCAGAATCGGCTAACGCCGTTTACGATACTATGTAAACCACATTGAGCCTGAGGTGGGAAAATGTGGGATACAAATGTACCAAATAAATAAATAAAAATAAATAAATAAATAATGTGGAAAAGACATTCAGTGCATATATGCTTCCCCCCCTCTCCACCCCCAGCACCTTGAGAATGGGTGGCCACTTCATAAAAGGGACCTGGGTTTCACCACATAAAGAAGGATGGAACCTATTGGGGAGGCACATGAGGTGCAAAGTGGGAGAAAAACTACCAGATGTGGATACTCGTGAACCTGGTGAAAATAGGGGTAACATTTGAATCCACAGAACATGCACAGAATGGGGAGCCCTTGACCATGAGGGATGCACACATCCATTCTCAGGGCCTCTCCCCCCACATAGGCAGCCACAACTGAGTGTGTCCAATAGAGTACAATGATGTGGGTAGAAACAATCATCACTATCAGAGTCCAATGTATTAGAGTCCACTGCTGTCCCTTGCAGTACTGTTGATCAGCTGCAGTGCTGTAACCTGTCCTGCAAGATGCAAGAAGTGTTTGTTTAGCACCTACATAGCAGAAGGGGAAGAGGTGGCTGAGAGGTGTGAGCTTACCTTGAACTCCTGGTGCAACATATTGCCAGAGAACGCACCAATCTGTTTGCTCCAAGGGGCCAGAGGCTGGCTGCTTCTACTAAGGAGAGAGAATGGGACTGCATCAAACACAGCAAACAGCTCCTGGAGGGTAGAGAATGGAGAGTTGGTCAGATGTAGAAAATGCAGAGTATATGATAAGCTGCCCAACACCCAGTCTGAAACTTTTTCAAAGGAAAGGTACACAGCCCACACACCAGTTATCTTTCAAGAATTCCCCAAAGGTGTACACATAAGCATACAGCGGCAAAAAGAAGGTTTACTATAACTGAACCTAAAACGTTTATAAATGCCACTCCATAATCTAAAGAAAAACATCTAAAGTGCGAGCACAGAGAAAGATGTTTTAAAGAGGCACCCATAATGGGAATGCAAACGTCCAAACCGGCAGAGCAACTGTGGACGTTTATAGTTTCCACCCATAATCAAAATTAGGACATCCAAACCGGCAGAGCAGCTGTGGACGTTTATAGATTCCACCCATAATCAGAATTAAGACGTCCATCTTGGAGACGTCTACTCCGCCCTCACTTGGATGTCTTTTGGGCAGTATTTAAACGTCCTTCTCAGTAATTTTGAATTTTTGGATACCATTGTCAAAATGGCACCAAAACAAGCACCCACCCGCAAGAGTAATTTCAATGAACCTGAAATAGAACTCCTGGTGCAAGAAATTGCAAAAAGGAACACCAATCTGTTTGCTCCCAGGGGGCAGAGGATGGCTGCTTCAACAAAGGGGAAAGAATGGGAGGCAGTGAGGGACCGGGTCAGCGCAGTCTTCCACTGTGGCAGGGATGTAGAATACTGCAAGCGGAAGTGGCGCCAGCTGCAGCTCGATGTGAGGCATAAGGCTGGTGTCAACCCCCCAGCAGACGACACTGCTACCTTAACCCCCTAGAGCGCATTGTTCATGGGCTCTTGCTCCAGGAGGGGATCCATGCCATTGGGTCCCAGGACACATCAGTACAGCCTGAGGGCTCAGGTAGGTTTAGGAAGCTGTGGTATCTGTTGTGCTGCACTCTGTTTTCCACAAGCGGGGGACAGTGTGGTGCTCCTAAGTAGGGGAGGGGGGTGAGAACACCACACGTAATACAAATAACTACTCATTAGAGACCATGACACAGAGAGTAGGCAGGTGGAGGGAGGGGGTAGGGTTTCCAGCTATGTGTGTTTAGGATACCACTGTTTCACAGCTTTGGGGTCTTCCCCACTCTTTTCCCATCAGCAAACTGTCCATACCTGCTTTCTACACCTCCGTGGTCTTGCACATCAGTCTCTGAAGCACACTGCGCTCCTCGTCTCCAGCTACGTACCATGTACAATGACATCTGTGGGTTGCCTGCCAATGCCATTCCTCACCATCTGTTTGCTGGGTCTTCACATGTGTGGCTATGTATATGAAGGCTGAAAAACAAAGGTGGGTTATTTTTACCAACACAGTTCCTCCCCTTTTGCTAATCAGGTGATGACAGCGAGTCAGATGCAGAAGCTGGCCCTAGTGGCCACCAGCCCCAGCACACTGAAGGGCAGATAGAGCAGCAAACCAGTGGGCCTGGAAGTGTGACTGCAAAGGAAACCATGCAGGAACATGGGGTGGAACCACAGGACACAGCAGCAGGAGAGCTTCTCCCTCCCCCACCCACAGCCTTTGCCGATGTTGCCACAGAGAAATAAGAGGCAGAAGGAGGGGCACATCATGAGCAGAGACCATCCAGCCAGAGGATGCAGCTGCTGCACCTTGCAACCCAATTGCTGGGCCACAATGTGCAGCTTGAGGATTACTGGCGCCAGAAATGGGAGCTGCAAAGGGAAGAGGTACAGGCCCAATGGGAAGCAGTACAGCAGCTCCAACGCTGCAGCAGAGCATCGAGGGCCTATGTCATGATCTCCAATGCACACTAGAGCCCTGATGAAGCAACAAGTGCTGTCTCCGACCAGTGCACAGCAACCACCGGCAAAGCAGAGGAGGTTGAGATCCTCAACCTCCCCCCAGCCACTGGCCCATCAGCACACAAGAAACAAGCAGCCAGCACACCTGCTCTCCTTCTGGGTCCTATGCCCAGGTTGCAGGGCAAAACACAGACCACAAGGTGGATGGACTTCCAGAGGGCAGCCGAGTCAGCAGGCTGCCTTGTTGACACAAAGGACCTCATCAGGGGAGGATTCTAAACAGAGTTTCCCAGCAGCACTGACAGCTGGACTGCCACCAGCTACTCAGGAACACCGTGGGAGGGGTAGGAGGCAACGGGACAGGGATGGGACAGGGCCAGGGGAGGGGGCAGGGAAAGTAGACAAGAGTGCATTTGATGGGACATGCTGGGGGGTGGGGGAGTATGGATGTGGTAGGAGTGGGGGTTGGGGTATGCTGGGAGGTGGGAGGAAGGAGTGTGAGGGTTGAAGGGAGGGGAATATGCACAGAGCGGGTGATGGTGGTGGGAGGGTGTGGTGGTGGTGTGTAACTAGTATGTGATTGCAATAAATTTTTACTTACTGTCACAAAAAAACTTGGCTCGATGAGTCTTTGCCTGGCTCGGAACCCAGCTGGTGGGTACTCTGCTCTGCTCTGTGGCTGGGAGGTGGAGGGGTTTCCTCATCATCTTGATCTGGGGCCTGCTGCTCTGGTTGCTGTGGCTCCTCTTGGAGGGCCTGTCCTCTGCGCGGGACCAAATTATGTATCATGCAGGAGACCATAAAGATCTTAGCCACCTTTTGGGAGCTGTACAGGAGCTCCCTTCCAGAATGATCTAGACATCGGAACCTGTTTTTCAGTCGTCCAAAGGTGTGCTCTATGATGCCACATGTGGTCCGATGTCTGCTGTTGTAATTCTCCTCCGGCCCTGATTGCGGATGCACTTTGGGGTTCATGAGCCAACTCCGCTGTGGGTAGTCTCTGTCACCTTTGGGGAGAAGCAGGATGAGAAACATGAGTGTGTATTGTTTGGAGTGGGTAACCTTGTGGAGGTGGGGTGGGAATAGTGGGTTGTGGAGTGACCTGGAGAAAGACTGTGCTGAGGGTTGGCCGGTGGAGGAGGTCTAGTTTTGGCTGATCCATGTTGCACTTACCTAGGAGCCATCCGCCGGTGATCTCCCCTCGGTCAAACCTGCGGAAGATTCCTGAGTGCTGTAATATGTAGGCGTTATGGGTTGAACCTGGGTATCGGACACACACGTCTACAATCTCTCCCTGGGCGTCACACACAACTTGCATATTGATAGAGTGGAATGCTTTCCTGTTCCTATACGTGGCCTCTCGTGCCCGGGGGGGGGGGGGGGGGGGGGGCTGAGTGCAACATGTGTGCAGTCAATGATGCCTATGACTGAGGGGAAACGAGCTATGGCATAGTGGTGAGCCATGTTGTACTGCAGGGCCTGGGGGGTGGTGGAGAAGGTGATGTACTCTGAGGTGTGGGTAAGAAAGGCATCAAGGAACTGGGTGAGGCAGTTAGAAATGGCAGGCTGGGTGAGGCCCGTGTTGACACCTAGCACAGACTGGAAGCTCTCAGTGGCCAAAACAGAGAGAGAAGCGGTGATCTTGAGGTGCACAGGGATAGGATTGTTCCTACAGGTCCTGGCCTGCAGGAGGGGTTGTAGCTGCTCACAAAGTGCTGAATGGCAGCCCTGTCAAAGCAGTACCTATTGAGACACTGCGGGTCAGTAAGGTCTAGGAAACTGCTACAGGGCCTGAAAACTCTGGGGTGTGAGTATCTCCTGCGGCGCCTCTCCTCTTCCTCCAACATGTGAGCCAACTGTGCATTCAGTGCCTCCATTTCCCCACACCACAGGTGCAACGCAATGACACCAGTGCTCACCTCTCCCTACCAACCTGGTGAAACCCACCACCAACAAACACAAGCTGACACTCACTCTCCCATCACCAACAAACAATGCAGTCACACACAGCACAGCCAAACAGCAATCACTCTCTCACCCACTGCACACTCTCCTGCCACACCCTCTAGCCACTCAACTCTCCAAGCAACAACCGGCAATCTTCACAAATACACACACAGCAGCAGCACACAGGACAAAGAGAGAAACACAGACAACAAACAGGTAAGGGGATGTAATGAATAAAATGTGAACTTGGGGACAGTGAATGGAGAGGGATGGGGAGGAGATGGGGGAGATAGAGGAAGGAGGAGTAGTGGCTGAGGTTGGGGCTAAAGCTTAGTGGCTGAGGTTGGGGCTTTAAGGGAAAGCTTAAAAGGTCGAACACAAAAGAGGCAAGTGAGGGTGAAAACATTCAGACGAGGGCACACAGACAAAGGTAACAGGGCAATGAACAACTCAACTTTCTCTCAAAACAACTATTCCTCCACTCTTCAATTCCACAAAATCGCTAATGGGTCTAAAGACAACTTACCTCTTACCCTAGATGCTTTTATATCAGGTCTAACTGTGGACATCCACGTTCCCGCCAAGGGGAAAGCATTTTGCTATCCGTTATACACTGGAGACGTCCATTGCATAACGCCGCCCAGAACATGCCTCTAACACGCCCCCTTATGGAGACGTCTATACCTGGATGTCCTTGTGGTTAGAACGTCTTTTCATCTCGATTTTGATTAATGGCTTTGGAAGTCTTTCTTTTACAAAGATGTTCATGTGCCTTTTATGCCACTTTTTGGACATTCTTCTCTTTCGAAAATGAGCCCAATAGTATACTATAGTTTGGAGTAAAGTGATGTGGTCGTGTAAGTCCACTTTTAAAGGTAATAAATAGAAACGCAAAACTTCAACACTTGAATTATCTGTTAAAAGTGGACTAACACGACTACCACATCACTTTACTCCAAACTGTATACTAAGCTGTGCTACAAAAATAAAGTAAAATCTCTAAACTGGGGTTTCCTGTGACTATCAGTTGTGCTCTACATTGATGCTATGGTAAACTCTAGTATAGTCCTTTAACTGCTAGCCTATGAAACTTTAATAGAGATTTTAAATGCTAAACAAAGAAAACCCTACATTCCTTAAACTGCCTTTGCTAAATAAGTAGAGTAACTTAAAAATAAAGACACTGAAATAAACTATTTAACTCTAAATCTACCTTTCCCTTTTTAAAAAGCAATTTCCCAGCAAATAACTTACCAATGAAGATTTGTCGTGCTCTGGAAGTCCTCATTTCTGGACAGAGAAGAAGTCAAAGTGTGGCTTCTTATGTGCCTGTGTTATTTAGATGACTGTGATAATAGGGCCCTTTTCAATTTCCCTCTTTAATCAGTTCCTGTGACTTGATTGACAGATAACTGAAATGTCCTGAAAGTCCAGAGGCAAGTAGAATTTAAGGGTGAAAATGCTGTGAGTCAAGGGGGATGTAAAAAGCAAGAAGCTAAGTATCATTTTTTGATCTTGGAATTTTGAAACCTGTTCAATTTTGCTGCCCTGCAGGGATATGCTGGTATGTTTTTTGATAGTTGTAAATGAGTGAAGTTTGAATGGGGTACAGAGGTGGAGTTTTTTGTAACAAATTTTTTCTCTGAGTCTTTTTCTTCATGCTTAATGCTCCATTTTGTTTTTGTTATTTTATTTAAACTTTTTGATTCAGGAAGGTTGAATTTCTACGACTGTATTTAATCCTTTTAAGCTTCTGTGTGTTGCATTAGTGTGTGTGGGACTCTGAATTCTCTTCCTGTTTTTGCTTTTGTTTTCTAAAATAGCGTTCAATATAAATCATAATCATTTCATTCTTATCTAAGCTACGATACAACAGATTGCTTTTGTTTAACGAGACTAGGAGCCAAGTTTTCTAGCTAAATATTTTACCCTATGTTTCCAGACTGCCCCCAAATAGTCAGTGTCCAGGAGGACCATTTTAATCTATTATATACCCTACATAATGGCTGAGGATGGGGAATTGTGGGGGCCACAGGCATCAGAGTCCCCTGGGAATGAGGGCCTCAGGCATCAAAGGTCCTTGGAGTAGATCGGAGGCCCTTGGGGATGGGCTGTTTTTATTTTTATTCATCATTCTTTACTGTGGACTATCCACACTACTATATCCAAACTAGAATGTTTGAATTCTATAGAGTTATACATGGATCCTGAGGCATATGCAGCCATATTTATAAATCAAAGACTATCTCTCCGTCTCTATGGAAATGATTTACGAAGAAGTATGCATAATGTATTGGTCCATTGAAGTACAGTACTGTATGAATTTAAAAAAAAAAAACTAAAATTTGCTTATGTTTGTGAGGAGATTCCCTAGTACACCCTACTAATGCTGCATTCTTACCCTTAAGGGCACTATTACCATTGTGCAAGATGTATCAAAAAGGAATAAAGGAATTTGTTGAGGATTATATTTAGGACTGATCAGAGACTAAAACTCCCACACTACTTTGGGATGTAAAATCAAAATCAGCATGATTAGCAGTGAAAGAGTAGCCTATTGGTTACTACAGTGGCCTGAGAAACCGGGGGACAAGTAAGATTTCAGCAGAAGATTTCAGCGTATTTGCTGCAATGACACCTAGGTCTTTTTCTTGAGTGCTGACTCCTAAAGTGGACCCTAGCATCAGGTAACTATGATTTGGATTATTCTTCCCAATGTGCATCACTTTGCATTTGTCTACATTAAAATTCATCAGCCATTCGGATGCCAAGTCTTCCAATTTCCTTAAGGTCCTCCTGCAATTTTTCACAATCAGCATGCGTTTTTGACAGCTTTGAATAGTTTTGTGTCATCTGCAAATTGAATCACCTCACTCATCGTTCCAATTTCCAGATGATTTCTAAATATGTTAACTAGCACCGGTCCCAGTACAGATCCCTGCGGCACTCCACTATTCATCCTCCTCCATTGATAAAAATGGCCATTTAACCCTACCCTCTGTTTTCTGTCCAATAACCAATTCTTAATCCACAGAAGGACATTGCCTCCTATCCCATGATGCCTTAATTTTCTCAGGAGTCTCTCATGACGCACACTGATGGCAGTATTCTGTAACAATGCAAGTAACTTTTTGGAATACCCATGCCCTTCCCATTACCATGCCCCCTTTTGAGCTACATGCTCTTGAAGTTGAGTGCTCTGCCTTATAGAATAGCATGCAGCCAGATGACCGTGCAAATTCTAATGAGTGCCAATTAATATCAATAATTGGTTGTGAGCGCCCAATTATTGATGGTTATGCGCTTGTGATTCAATTCACTTGCATGTGTATCTTGGGAGCATGTCTAAATTTGGGCATACAAATCTGGGCACCATACATAGAATCCAGGGGTATATGCATACATCACAACTCTATCCGTGCTCTGCTCAAACTATGCCCGAGGAAACGTCTCCATGCAGCTATTAGATAAGTACATGCCATTTTATTGTCACATGTGTATTGCTGTGCAGTTTTATAAAATGCATTTTCTGTGCGTAAGCCAGGATTTGCATGGAAACCCTTTGTAAAATTACCCCCCTCCCACACACAATAACTAACTTCACTGGGTGGCTTATTAGGAAAGTGCTCAAAGCTAGTTTGTAATGAAGTCTAGATTGGGATTCAATGACATCAACCTACTTTCCCCCACCTTTAGTGGTGACATGTATTTCTTCATCAGGATTTTCTCTTTAATTTCCATTTCAATTTATTGACATTTATATGCTGTCATATCTTGCACAAGTGTCCTGTATGGCTTACAAGAATTTATATTAGCCTTTGGCTATTCTTTTGAAAACTCATATACTGCAGGTATATTTTGTTAACTTTCTATATCATGTCATGCTTTAAATAGACAATGATATAACACCATGAATACCTTGTACTAACCAATAATTATCATTTCTGTATTGTGGCTCACTGGCTTTTAGAATTCTTTTTAAAATAGCAGCACATCTTCCACTATTAGAGTCATTCCTGGCAGAAGTCTTCGACATGTCATGGAAATGATTTTCATTACAGTGCAGTACTTCTCAGGGCACATGAAGATTGTCCGCTTCATGACACGGGAAAAGGTCAATTGAGTACAACATGTTGAAAATTACACTGCAAAAATGGAGTCTCCTAAGGGAGCAATAATAAAGACACCAGAGCAATATAAAATATTTATAACTTTCCTTTTCGCTAGACTTCCAAGGGCTGGGGGTAAAACATTTTGTTCCTCGTTTCATTAAAGAGGGCACGAAAGCGGAGGAGAGGAGAGAAGATTAGCATGACTTCCAAAATTGGTGCTGGCGTGCCCTTTTTGAGTATTCCAGTAGGCTGTCATTGAGATATTTTTATATAGTACCATGCAACACACAGGAGAAAGGGTCACTGCAAGGAGACATGGGCATTGCTAGTTCTTTCAGTATCCCATTGGAAATCTTTGAAATTTTGCCTTGCTCTGAGCAAGAGTATTTGGGATTCCATAGTTAAGTCTCTGCACCAAAGGATGACCAAAGATTCTAAGTAGTGGCAGCCCTACCATTAGGCCACATGAGGCTGGGGCCTCAGGCGGCACTCTCCCCTTCTCTCCTCAACCCTCTTTCCCACGTTTACCTTATTTTTTTTTTCTTTTCCAAAAGGCAACAGTGGCAGCAGCAGCGATTCCCATAGGCTACCCTGCTGTTGGCACCAACCTCTTCTTACTTATTCCACACTAGATATACCACCTTTCTGTAGATACAGTCAAAGCGGTTTACATATACTATTTTTGCAGGTACTTTTCTGTCCCTAATGGGCTCACAATCTAATGTAATCTTCTCCCTACTGCGGCATGCCTCTTGAAGTAACTTCCTGGTTCCTCAGAGGCGGGATGCAGTACAGCAAAGAGGCGGTGCCAACAGCACCACAGCAGGGCAGCCTACGAGAATCGATGCCGCTGTAACCTTTTGGAAAAGAAAAAAATAAGGTAAATGCAGGGAAGAGGGTTGAGAAGGGAAGGAGGGAGATGCCAAACTGTGGCTGGCTGGCAGGGCATGGGTAGGGGCAGGGTGGAATCTCATCCCTGTCTCGGGCGGCAAATTGCCTTGGGCCTCCCCTGATCCTAAGATAAATGGCAAGCTTTAGAGAGTTACTTTTAAAACCTGAAACATGGTAGGTTATGATTCTGCATCAATTATTAACTTAAAGAAATAGCAGAAGAAAACAAACAGGAAGCATCATGGGTCAGCTGAAGCAGGTAGAAAGGTTTGCCGTGGTATATATTTTTATTTTTTTGTTACATTTGTACCCCGCACTTTCCCACTCATGGCAGGCTCAATGTGGCTTACATGGGGCAATGGAGGGTTAAGTGACTTACCCAGAGTCATCTAATCCAAAGCCTAGAACATTTAACAATAAGATAGATCAAGGTTAAAGAACTTAGGGGGTCTTTTAGTAAGGTGTGATAGCGTTTTTAGCGTGTGCTATTAGGACGTTATAAACGCTAGAGATGCCCATAGGAATATATTTATTTATTACATTTATACTCCACATTTTCCCACCTTTTTGCAGGCTCAATGTGGCTTACATGGTACCGTGAGGCGTTGCCACCTCTGGTAATCAAACAAATACAAGTGATGTTATAGTTGAATGAGATTCATGTGTTACAGACACATTAGGGATCTTAGAGGGAAGAGTTATATAGTGTTCATTACGGGCTTTGGTTTCGTTGTGTTGCAGGGTTCACGCACTTAAGTTGGGTCAGTAGGGTATGCCTTTTCGAACAGGTTGGTCTTTAGTGATTTCCGGAAGTTAAGGTGGTCGTACATTGTTTTCACGGCTTTTGGTATTGCATTCCAAAGTTGCGTGCTGATATAGGAGAAGCTGGAAGCATAAATTGATTTGTACTTGAATCCTTTGCAGCTAGGATAGTGGAGATTTAAGTATGTTCGTGATGATCTGATTGCGTTTCTGGTTGGGAGGTCTATGAGGTCAGTCATATATCCTGGGGCTTCGCCATAGATAATTTTATGGGTGTCTCTAGCATTTAGCGCATCCTAATTATTAGCGCGTGCTAAAAACGCTAGCGCACCTAGTAAAAGACCGCCTCAGGGAACCTTTCACTAAGGTGCAGTAAAATCTGGGCTTAGCACATTCTAATGCAGGACTTTCACAATGCTCTATTCCCAGATTTAACATGGCATAAACATCTGGCATTTTCTATTTTGTTTTTTGCAGGTCATGGGCTAATGTTCCCATGGGAGCATTTACTGCCTCTTATTTAGGAGGCATTGTGCTCCTTTGTTAATCCTGTATTATCCAGTTAGTGTGTGCTAACGTGCGTGCACTAACTTGATTAACGTTTCCATGACCACTTTCTGCCCATGGCGCACCCCTTCAAAAATATCTTTCAAAAATAGTTAACATGCACTTAGCACATGCAAACAGGAAAATGTTTATGGTACCCTGTTTTTCCTGTACTAACCCTTGGATTCTAGAAATCTACGTGGAAATCAAACTGTATTCTATAAAAATGTGCATAACTTAATTGGTAGCTAATCAGTGCTGTTAATTGGATGTTATCAAGTAATTATCAGCACTAATTGGCATTGAGATTGACACGCACAAGTCGCTGTGCATTTTATAACATGGTGCACCTAAGCTGCATAGTTGAAAAGGAGGCATAGCCATGGATGGAGTGTGGGCGTTTCTAAAATCTATGCGCATTATTATAGAATGCACTCAATCTGCACCTAATTTAGGCATTGGGATTTACACCAAGTAAAACATGGCCTAAATGAGCGCAACTGAGTTTGGTTGCATGGTGAGATGCTGGACATTTTCTATAACCTGCATGAAAATTAAGTCTATTCTATAAAATTTAGGTGTAAATTAGAGAATACACCTAGGCATAATTTTTTTTCCACGCAGGTTTTTCAGGCACCATATATAGAATCTAGCCCTAAGTGTGCATTAGGGCTTTTAACAACCTTTAGTAAAAAGAAGGCGTACCAAGGGGGGGGGGGGCGGTGGGGGCGGTCCGCCCCGGGTGCACTTCCTGTTCCAGGTCAGAGGGAGCTCCAGCGAACGCATGAAGTCAGGGAACTGAGCAGGCGCGTGCTGCGGCACCCTCCCCAGCGGCGTGCACCCGGGGGGGGGGGGGGGGTGCTGCACCCGGGGAGGCGGGGCGCCGCTCCGGGTGTCCGCCCCCCTAAGAACACCACTGGTAAAAGGGCCCTTCAATTATTTATGAAAAGCAAAATATTTAGTCTTGTTTGTATATATGTATGGTATGTGTCAGGAAAGCTAAGAAACAGCCAACACATTTGAGGATTTTTTGGTATTAGCTCCAAGACTTTGAAATTCATCGCCAACTGAAATTAGAACACTTTCTGATGTTATTGCTTCTCGTAGGACGGTTAAGACATTTTTATTTCTTTGAGCCTTCAGTTACAATTTTACGGATTTAATTTTATGTTTGGAATAATTATGATTTATGTTATGTATTGTTTCAATGGATTATTTATGTATTTTGTAAGTTACCTAGAAACATGGTGATTGGGGTGGGGTTAAAATTTTTAAATATATAAATATTACATTATTGGAATTTGTATAGTTTCATCATAAATTAAAGGAACTTGAACAGAAACATTGTGCACCATATTCTATTCTTAACATGTGTACATTACAATCCCTTTTATAACTAAGCATACTAGTGTAATTATAATGGAATTAAAAGCTGGAATATTACCTCATCAAATGATATTGTTAACATCAATTAGACCATAGTGTCTAAACCAGGGAAATTAGTTTTTTTTTTTACATTTTTGTTTCATGCATTTTAACTGCTTAAAGGAGAATTACTTTAACATCCGAGATATATACTTCAAAGATTGGTATGGGGCATAATAACATAATAGTTGATGGCAAAAAAAAGCAGTTGATCCATCCAGTCTTCTCAGCTGCCAATTAGAATGTGATACCTGTGGGATGTCACTCCTTGTCTAATTCAGTTTTGTTTTGCTCCATTGTGTGCCATCCTCAATAGAAATTGAGCAAGCAAGATTCAACTTTTTAACTTTACTTACAGCACCATTCCCCTCCTATACAAGGTCCCACAATAATCCAAACATCTACCAACAGAAGTTGGAGAACAAGGCCAGTGCTGGGTAGACTTGTATGGTCTGTGCCTTGATCATGGATGAACAGATTTGGATGGGTTGGAGTGGAGATTTTCAGGGGCTTCAATGACAATTTCAGAAGTTTTAGAACAAGAACAGTGCCAGGCAGACATCTACAGTCTATACCCTGAAAATGGCAAGGAGAAATCAAGATCAGGTATACATATGAGGTATCACATCATACTTTATGTAATGAGTTTATCTTGTTGGGAAGACTGGATGAACTGTACAGGTCTTTATCTGCCGTCATCTACTATGCTACTATGTTATATGTCATATTAGAGCAGCAGCTACCCAAATATCAGTCTCCCAGTTCTTTCTGGTCTTTCCTGATTGCACACAGTAAGGATGTATATTAGCAGGCATCCGGTTCATTTGTGCACCTTAAAATTTTAGTGGATCTAGAATTGACTTAATGAGAAGTAGATGAAGGCAGATTAATGTAATTACCTGAGGTAAAAGTACTTTTCTGGCTGCCACTGGGATTGCAGTTCCGTGAGAGACACTGAGGGACCATAAATATTGACTCGTAGCCTGAATGGTGCTTTCCAGAGGACTAGAACTGCTACTAATTGATAGTTTCCCTACCTTGAATGTATTAATTATAATTAGTCTGAGGTCTCTTTCTTTCTCCATGAACATAGTATTTCACTTTTTATCATGTATCGCTCCACTGCATTTCTGCGCCTAAAATGCAAAACTTCATCTTTTAGACTGAAACTTCACTGCCAAGCAGTTAGCCAGACTTCAAGCATTCTTAAATTACATCCCATTATGCTTACTCCCTTAATGGTGTCCAGTGTATCAGAGGTTCCCAAAATGTAGTACACATACCCTCAAGAGATATGTGACACCTAAGCAGAGGGTATACAGCACCTGGCAAACCAGCCAATGTAAATACTGGTTTTCAGCTGCTGCAGGTCCCTGTTTACCCCACCCACAATGGGTGCCCAACATGGTCCAAATTATGACCCTCCCCTCTAGTAACAGTGAGTGATATTGTTATTATTCTAGTACGTTCTCTTGAAGATGCCGTCATGGCAAAACATGATCTCACGTTGAGAACAGAGATCAATGCTCTTTTGAGAGAGAACAGCAAGGATCTATAAAATTTATCTGAACACTCAAGTCACAATTGCACATTGTTTGCCAGCAAGCACCACAAAATAGGACACTGAACCTTACATACCAACCAGTTACAAGTACCAGCTACAAGATATAAGATAAGTAATAGCACTATATGCAGCTGAAGAATTGATAATGAATAGAGACTGGTAATAACTTGAAGCAGCATTCAGTTGTGTTGATAGGAGGGATAGATAGGTAGGGTTCAGTGCGATGATGGTATAACAATTGTTGTGCTATAAGCTGGATCCATTATATACGATGGGTTTTGCACTTCAGTACACACTGAGCACAAAAATAATTTAAATAAGATATTTGAAGGTGATTAAAATTGTTTGTAGTTAATGATTTAAGCATTAAATAATTGGTATGAATTAATGAAAGTTAAAATTTAATGCCAAGAAGTGCAGAATAATGCACTTGGGGTACAGAAATCCAAAAGAGAAGTACCAGATAGGAGGAGAGAGATTGGTAAGCTTGGCTCAGGAGATGGACCTTGGGGTGATGGTGTTCGAGGATTTCAAAGTGGCAAAACAATGCAACAAAATGGTGGCTGTGGCCAGAAGGATTGTAGGCTGCATAAAGGAGTATAACCAGCAGAAAAAAGGAGGTGTTGATGCCCCTGTACAAGTCACTGGTGAGGGTTCACTTGGAGTAGTGTGTTCAGTTTTGGAGGCCATATCTTGCTAAGGATGTAAAAAGACTTGAAGCGGTTCAAAGGAAAGAAACAAAAATGGTATTGTGTTTGCATAGCAAGACATATGAGAAGAGATTTGCTGATCTGAACCTGCATATCATGGATGAAAGGAGAGGCATTATAAGCATGATCAGATATTTGAAGGGTATTACTCCACAAACAAACCTTTTCCAGAGACAGGAAGGTTTTAGAACTAGAGGATATGAATTGTGGTTGAAAGGGAAATGGGACTTGATATACTGCCTTTCTGTGGTTTTTTTGCAACTACATTCAACGTGGTTTATATTATATTCAGGTACTATTTGTATCAGGAGCAATGGAGGGTTAAATGACGTGCCCAGAGTCACAAGCAGCTGCAGTGGGAATTGAACTCAGTTTCCCAGGATCAAAGTCCACTGCACTAACCACTAGGCCACTCCTCCACTCCAAAGGGGGGGCCAACTCAGGAATAATGACAGGAACTACTTTTTCCACAGCGAGGGTGGTCGATACCTGGAATGCACTTCCCCAGGAGGCGGTGGAGATGAAAATGGTAACAGAATTCAAAAATGTATGGGGTAAACACAAAGGAATCCTGTTTAGAAGGAATGGTTCTTTAGCAGCTTTTTTTGATAGGTGGCTAGAAACTCATGTTCCTTAGTGCCCAGGGGCCCAAATCATTATCAGTCCGCCCCGGATGAGACTACAGTGTTCAGTAGTGATGTGGTGAAACAGCTTTGACACAACAATATTATCTATCTATAGCTCGATCTGTGTATCTGTATCTATCTGTATATACTGAAGAAGAAAGTAACGAGAGACAAAAATATGGGAAGGCCAATCTGCAAAACCATCTGTATTGAGTTTTTTTATTTTCAGTCTGTGTTTCATTTAGTAAACAGACACTTTGCCTAGTTATGGGTTATAGGAATTATTTTCCTGTTTCCATCAATACAAGAGAGTCCCCCAAAACTGTAGGTCAGTCTTAATATATTCTAAATAAAGTCAGCGGTATCTGTATTTTGACAGCTGCAGTTAACAGATAAGTATTTTTCCTGCCAATTTGTGCATTTCAGCTCCTCGGGAGATGTAGTTTTGTTAATGATTTCTTTGGGGGCTGATTCAGAGAACAGAACCCAATAATAAAGGTTACAAGCCAACATTGCAAATGATCCCGCAATGCCCATATGTCCAATTATAAGCTAGTACAATGGATTTATGCCATATATTATAAATAATCAAAATTGTAAGCTTAGACAAATAAGGTCCATGTTTAAGGTCAGGGCATTTTCAATGCACAAGGACATAATCTGCAGGTGTTAATCTAACATGATAACTTCTACTGCTTATCATTTCTAAGTAATTAATATAAAGCCATTGCATAAGAAAAATGCACAATTTTGGAAGCTAGGTCTTTATGTGTCATGTAGGCATAAAGGATTCTTATAACAACAAGAGGCAAGTATATGATAACTATCTCTCTGTAGTACAGTATTTCTGTCCTTGTAGACTTTATTAACTAGGCCCTTTTACTAAGGCGCACCAAAAAAATGGCCTGCGCTGGTGTAGGCGCGTATATTGGATGCACGCAGGACCATTTTTCAGTGCGCCTACAAAAAAAGGCCTTTTTTGGAGCTGAAAATGGACGTGCAGCAAAATAAAAATCAGCGCATGTCCATTTTGGGCCTGAGACCTTACCGCCACCCACTGACTTAGCAGTAAGGTCTCACACGTTAACTGGGCGGTGATCATCAGCGTGCGTACACTGCCGATTACCGGCCAGTTAGCACCATACGGTAGAAAATAGAAATTATTTTCTGCCGCAGGTTTTGGACACACGTCAAAATTAGAATTATCCCCCGGGGCCTGGCAGCAGTTATAATTTGACGCATGTCGTACGCACATAGGCACCTATGCGCCTTAGTAAAAGGGCCCCTAGATTCTATAAATTGTGTGTACAAAATTGGCACTAAAAACACACACACTTAGAGTTATTGTATAAACCTCGCCTAAAGTTAGGTGCAGTTTATGGAATAGATGTAGCGGCCATCCCCGTGACTAAAATTTAGGCGCAGCCTTTTACACCAACTAAAACCTGGTGTAAACGACCACACCTAATTTAGGCGTGGATCAGGCATATTCTATAACAGTGAGTGTAATTTTTAGGAGCACCCATGACCCATCCAGGCCCCTCCCATGGCCATGCTCTCTTTTGAGATCCATGTGTTAGAATTTACACACACCACTCTAGAGAATACGCTTAGAAAATTGTGTGTATAAATTCTAATTCTGTTCGTTGACCCAAAAGATTATTTATGGGGAAGCCCCTGCCTACATGCTTGATTTGATACATCTACCTTCTAGAAATGCTTCTGTGGCTGCTCGATCCTACCTCAATTTACACTACCCAAGTTGCAAGCATGTTAAATATAAATTGCTTTTTGCATCAACCTTCTCATATGTCAGCCCGAAATATTGGAATGTTCTACCATGGCAGCTGAAAGAGACTATTGACCACCAGGTCTTCAAGACATCCTTAAAGACATTTTTATTCAAGATTGCTTATCCCTCTGACAATTCTAAAACCTAGTCTTCCTCATCCCCTCTCTTATCCACATATACTTACCCCTCCCTTTGACTTTATTGAATCTGTACTCTCCCTGAATTGTAACCATTTGTAATTTTGTAAGCCACATTGAGCCTGATCTTGTGGGATAATGCGAGGGTATAAATGTACCAAAATAAATAAATAATTAGTGCTAACTCGTGCCAATTAATGCAGAGAATATAGTCCCTTGGTATTACTGGCACTGCCTGGCTTTGGCTCCAGTCTTATTTGAGAGATCATTCTTACTGTGTTCTGTGGCAAGATACTGAATCTTATTCCATAACTTGTGGGGTCCCTCAGGGATCTTTGGTGGCTCCACTGATTTTCAATATATTCATGGATCCTTTGGCTTCACTTATTTCTGATTTGGGCTTTACTCCTCTCCTTTATGCAGATGACATACAGATCCTCGCGTCTTTTAATCCAGCCGATCAAACAGCCCACTCTACCCTGATTCCTAAACTGGAACAGATCCTGCATTGGATTGAGATTAATAAAATGAAACCAAATCTCACCAAAACACAGGCGATATTTTCCCATGACTCAGGCTCTATGCCTATAAATAATATATACCATCGTGGTGGTCCTATTATTAACTCGGATACAACATCCTGGGACTTATGATCGATGCTGGTCTTAGTTTTCTCTGCTCACATTTCCATTGTGATTTCTAAATGCTTTTAAACTAGAAACTGGGGGAAGGCTGACAATCGCTCAAAAGCGCATGGTTCGGGATAAGGTATCTTTCAAAGATATCACAAAAACAGGGAAGATAGGGTATCCCGATAGTGAGGTTGCAAAAGAGACCATAGTAGATAAGGAGGGGCATAATCGAACGCAAACGCCCATGTGTAAGAACGTCCATCTCTGAGAAAGGGTACGTGAAGGGGTGGGCCGAATCGTATTTTCGAAAAATATGGACGTTTATCTTTAGTTTCGCAAATACGGTTTGTGCCAGGCAAATGCATTGGATGTGGGCGTTTTTGAGATGTGGGCGTTTGTTTGAGCTGGGCATTTTCGTTTTTCAGCGATAATCAAAACCGAAGCGTCCCAGCTCAAAAACGACCAAATCCAAGGCTTTGGGTAGTGGGAGGGGCCAGGATTCTTAGTGCACTGGTCCCCCTCACATGCCAGGACACCAACCGGGCACCTTAGGGGGAATTTTTAAAAAATAGGAAAAAACATTAAATTACCTCCCAGGTGCATAGCTCCTTTACCTTGGGTGCTAAGACCCCCAAATCCCCCCCCCCCAAAAAAAAAAAACCCAACACCAATACTATAGCACTTAATGGTGACGGGGGGCACCTACATGTGGGTACAGTGGGTTTGGGGGGGGGGGTTAGAGGGCTCCCATTTACCACCACTTGGGTAGAGGGGGATGGCCCTGGGTCCGCCTGCCTGAAGTGCACTGCATTACCCACTAAAACTGATCCAGGGACAGGACTTGTTGCTGCTGTATAACCTTGGCACAGCAGTTCACACCGTAAGACTAATCTCGCTGAAAACGTCCTTTATTTCAATAACCGCGTTTACTCACAGTTAACTGCAGATCAGAGGTTGTGCCCCACTGGCAACGAGTCTCCCTGGTACTAAGATTAGCAGTAGCTCAGAGCTGGCAGAATGGTGTACAATGCCCTCTTTCAGCAACATTCAAGGTAAGAACTAAGTTCAGTAACGTGGCTAACACACGAAAGGGATCTAAAACGAACTTACAAAAATGGTCACTATCTCGTGGACTACCGGAAACAAAACAGGACACACTCTGACCCAGTAAGCAGAGGGAAAAGCACCATGGGAGAAGAGCTTACCAACTACCAACATTGTGAGACTGTAACACAAGCTAGTGAAATCACGGAGCCCAATATCCTACACCCACCACAATGCAATGCTGATGTGACCCTGCAGTGCACCCGAGAGCCACATCTGAACCAGGGAATAGCTGTGAGAGGATCGAACACATTCTGCTGTCATGGAGGTGGGTACGGACTTGGAGGGTGGCATAGAGGCTGGGAAATAAGTTTTTGCAAGTCGGTTTTTTTTGGTGGGAGGGGGTTAGTGACCATTGGGGGAGTCAGGGGAGGTGATTCCCGATTCCCTCTGGTGGTCATCTGGTCATTTAGGGCACTTTTTTGGGACCTGTTCGTGAGAAAAAAAGTGTCCAAAAAAGAGTCTCCTAAATTCTCACTAAAAACGCCTTTCTTTTTTCCATTATCGGCCGAGTGCGCCCATCTCTGTTCGGCCGATAACCACGCCCCAGTCCCGCCTTCACCACGCCCCATCAACTTTATTCGTTCCCGCGACGGAGTGCAGTTGAAGACGACCAAAATCAGCTTTCGATTATACCGATTTGGCCGCCCACGGGAAACGGACGGCCATCTCCCGAACATGGGCGTTTTTCTCCTTTCGAAAATAAGCAGGAAGGTGTCCTTAAATAAAAATAAAAATCAGACAAAAGACTGTCAAGTACTGAGCATGATGTAAATAGGAACATCAAACATAGTTTGAAATGTCTATATGCGAATGCCAGAAGCCTAAGAAATAAGATGGGAGTGTTAGAATATATTGCACTAAATGAAAAATTAGATATAATAGGCATCTCTCAGACCTTCTGAGAGCATAAGTTAGTAAACCAAGTGGCAGTAATTACAATAGTCAAAATGTGATAAAATAATGCTTTGTGGCACTAATTGGAAATTCTTAACAGATCACAATTTATGAAGAAGTCTTAACTTGAAGAATATAGTTTTAATGACATGTTTCAGATAATCATGCATGGATAACGTGGTGTCTAATAATACTTCCAAGTATCGAATTCCCTCATGTATTGGTATAGAGCATTCATTCAACAAAAAAACTTGAAGGACAGTCTACAACCTGAGTTCTTGTCAAGAACAGAATCTGCATTTTAGCCACATTCACATTCATAATTAGCGGTCATCCAATTATGAATTACTGTAGTAAAATCGAGTAAGACAAGTGAGGGCAATCGATTAACTTCCAAATTCTTTTGCGAGTGGGGCTTCATTCAGAAAAATATGTGAAACTATCCTGAAATATGCAAAACAACAATATTTGGAAGGGTGTGTGTGTGTGTGGTGGTGGTGGTGGTGATGGGCGGTGGGGGGAGGGGAGTTGCTGTTTTCCACACAAAGTCCCATTTCTGAAATCATTTGCAAGTTTGCTGCTTTGTTGATATTAAACCATTGCATATAGGTTGCTGTATGTGAAAGTTTATTTAAAATCAAAATTAATGAGCTGCTGCAACACAAAAGAATGCAAAGCAGTTCATTAATTCTGAGGTTCATGAAAATCAGTATGTACGAACATCTTTGCAAGCCAACTTTTGCCATTTTGCTACCCAGCTCATTTCCATAAGTAGCAGAGTTGCATAACCCATAGGAAATTCTGCAGATTAGTACACTACGTTGGTCTCAACGCCTGATGCACAAGAGTAAGGAAAATTGCACTAAGGGGAAGTCTACCACATAACAAATGAAGTTATTATGTACAGTGTATATTATCTTGCCCATACTACCCTATAAATAACATTCTTTTTACATATACATATCTACTGTTTTCAATCTGACACTTGAACCTCCATTCAACTCCTTCTAGGATAATATCCCTTTACTACTACTACTACCTATAGCGCTACAAGGCATACG
Source organism: Microcaecilia unicolor (assembly GCF_901765095.1). Classification (NCBI taxonomy): domain Eukaryota; kingdom Metazoa; phylum Chordata; class Amphibia; order Gymnophiona; family Siphonopidae; genus Microcaecilia; species Microcaecilia unicolor. The sequence goes on along the minus strand of NC_044033.1, from coordinate 490,184,192 downwards.
CAGCGCTGTACACCATACATAAAAAGACAGTCCCTACTCAAAGAGCTCACAATCTTTACAGCTCAGAAATGTTTTATACTTAAAAACCTAGAACAGGAAAGGTAGGAACTTGAGGAAAAGAGATGACTATCTGCACAGAAATACATCCTCAGCGTTTAACACTTCATGATTAGATTGTAAGCTCTTCTGAGCAGGGACCGTCCTTAATTGTTAATTTGTACAGCGCTGCGTAACCCTAGTAGCGCTCTAGAAATGTTAACTAGTAGTAGTAGTAGTAGTATTTGAAACATACAAAAAGAGAGGTAGTTAAATTGTAGAATATGCTGTTGCAGGATGTAATAACTTAGAAGGGCTCAAGAAGAGTCCGGATGCATTCCTAGATGACAAAGATACAGACAAGTATGAGATTGGATGGGGGCCCAGTTGCTCATACTTACACTTCACTCAGATGAACACTGGTATGGGCCTGTGGATGTTGCTAGTCATTCAGGATGCCAGGATGTTGGGTTAGATGGACCACTGGTTTGACCCAGCTTGGCTGTTCTTATGAAACAAATGACAAACTGCATGTACACATTACCTTTCTCACATCCAAAACTACGGGGACAATTCTAGAATTGGGTGCCTCCATTTAGACACCTTAAAGGTGGACAGTAGGAGCCAGTGGTGAGACTACCATTAGGCCACCTGAGGCGGGGACTTCAGTAAGCACTCTTGTGAAGCGGCATTGTTACATGAAATAATTGAAATGTTCTTAATATCCATTAAAAATGTTACAAAATTGTCACAGTCCTAATATGATATTTAAGAACAAAGAGCAGGGAATATTTTAAGAGCACTCGCTAATATTTCTCCAACACTTACCTATAAGGTAAGAATGATTTACAATTGCAAGAATACAAAGGAATTAAATGCTATATTTCTGTAATTTCACTAGCATGTACTGCAAGATTTAAAAGTATGTGCTCAGAGCACGGCACTAAGTTTTAAGAGTGTCCATGCGCTATCAATATAACTTTAAAAGATACCATATGCTCAGAACACAAAGTCTATATTTTTAGCTTCAAAAGGATTTATTCAAAATACAAATATTGCAGCGAGATAGCTTCAAGGATCGTTACAGAGAATTTGTGCATAAAACAAAGCAACAGGTTCAAATCAAAGGTTTTTAGGTTGACTTACAGTCCTTGTTACAAGCATGCTGTGGTCCAGCAGATTGATGAGCACATGGTTGCAGGGATGTCTTCCCAGCAGGGAGGCAAGATACAGGTTCCCAGAGCAGATCCCAAAGTAAGAGGCAGGCTCCAAGACACGAGCTGGGCTATTTAAAGGCTTTTTATAGTTAGTGCATGTCCTGGATCATTTGCTTCCTGGTTTGCACTGAATATTTTGCAAGGCATTATGGTTATTGTAGTCTGTTCACATGATCACATTATAAGTCTTTCCTTTCTGCACATGTCTTGGCGCCTTCATGTCTGATAGCTGATGGGAGGGGGTAGATATACATATCTGAGGCAATTACCAAGCAAATGCCTTGTTGGTTTTCCTTTGTTTTCAGTATCTGGATTTACACTTTTCCAGACTCTGTCTGCTGGTGGAGATGTCTTGATGAGCCTTCAGGTACCCACCTTAGTCATGCTTTTGTTACCAGTCCTTCAAGTGGGAGGGGGAGAGGACATTTGAAGACTTCTGAAGTAGTGCCTTTTGTCCTTTTAAATGTTTCCAAAGGGAGTGGGAAGAGGGGCTTGAACTGAAAGCCAGTTTCTGCTGCAGTTTCAAGAAGTCTTTTAAAATTGTATATTTATATTATTATATATTTGAATCTGATTCAGCACAATCAATTGACATACTGCTCAATAATTCTGACACCATGTTACAGCATCACTCCCAGAACTTCCCTCCCCAACCCCCTTCCCTGAAATCACCTTTTGCTTTTCTTGTTTTTCAAAAGGCAGCGGCGGCAGCGACTCCCCTAGGCTGCCCTGCCACCAACCCAGGCCCCTTCTCTCTACTGCGGGCGGCCCACCTCTGAGGAAACAGGAAATTACATCAGAGACATGGGCTGCTTGCAGTAGAGAGAATGAGCTGGACCAGTGGCAGGGCAGCCTATGGGAGTCACTGCCCCACCTTCTTTTAAGAAACAAGAAAAGAATAGAAAAGCTAATTTCAGGGAAGAGGATTGGGTAGGGAAGGGCGGGGGTGGCGGCAGAGGAGCTGGGGCAACAGCTCATTTTCTGCCTCAGGCAGCAGATTGTCTTGGGCGCCCCTGGTAGGAGCCTATTCTATAATGGAGCCTAGGGGCACCTAAGTTCCATTATAGAACATTAACATAACCCGGTACTGGTGTGCCTAACATTTAGGTTCCCACATTTACACCAGGCATAAATGTGGGCATCTACATACAGCAGGGACATGCATAACTTACAGTATTTTATTTATTCATTTCTAGCCTGCCTATTAACTAGGCAGGCTCAATAAAACATGCAAAATAAAAAAAATAAATAATGATGGCAACTCCAATAGGTGGAACATAAGGATAGAGCCGAGTGGACTTCTACACTCTGTCCCAGAAACGCCAAAGACTTGTGATAAAAGTATATAATATCACATTCATTGTTGATTTAATCATGAATTGATAATGAGGGTGACTGTTGGGCAGACTGGATGGACCATTCACATCTTTATCTGCCATCATTTACTATGTAACAACACAAACAATATCATTTTCTCCATATCCTATAGCTTAACACTCCATTATGAACATTTTACAGTAGAAATGCCCGAGAGAAATATATGTTTTCAACTGCTTCTTAAAAATGGACAGCTCTGTAATCACACGTAATTTATTGCAATAAATGATTTCTAATATCCATTTAATTGCTAGTCAATCCACACCAAAATTTCAGCACCCAAATTTGGACACCATGTATAGAATCCAGGGATAAACTTCCTAAGCCTGTGTCATATAAATATAGTAAGGGCTTTAGAAATAAGAACCAATTTAAAATGAATTCTATAATATACAGGGAGCCAATGTAATGACTTCAACACTGGGGTGACATGATTAAAACTGACCTATCTCCACCGCCAATCTTACTGCTGCATTTTGTATAATTTGCAAGGTTTTACACTGGGTTTGTGACAAACCAAGATATATAGGAGTACAATAATCAAACTTTGACAACACTAAACTCTGCACCACCATCTGAAAATCAACTGAGAGCATATGCTATAAGTTACTCATGTAATTGGAAGCCCCACCTATGTCCCACCCTGCTCTGCACCTGTTTATGCCTCCTTGCAAATATGTGCTATTTAAGTTAAGTGGGTATATACAGAATAGTGCTTAGGTAGCACATTGGCATGTACACACATGTTCTGAGGGCCTGATACTTTGCCAGTAGTGAGCAGTGTGTTTTCTGTCTGCCACCAGCGTTAAACCTGAATATTCAGTGCTGGGCTGTATCTGGTGACCATCGTTGAATATCTGGGTTTATTATGGCTGCTAAAAAGTTAATGAGCTATGCTGATATTCAGCGCTATCTGGTAAACTTTTTAGCAAAGAAAGGCCTATTATTTAAGCGGCCTATTTTGACTGCTCAACATAGTCATTTAGGCACTAAATATCCATGCCTAACCAGCTATGTTGCATGATATAGCCGCTAACCGGGATATTCAGCGGAAGATAATTGGTTATATCCTACTGAATATCCAGTTAGGCACGTTAATACTATTTAACCGGGCAGGAGCCATTTGTGATCGGTTAAATAGTTTTGAAATTTGGGGGGTAAATGCGTATGTGGCCATTGGGCACAATGTTAGCACCTTGTTTATAGACTTGCCCTTTTTAATTCCAATCTATACAACATCCCCATTAGTATGTTATACTTTAGGTGACATATCAATTGTAACTCTTTATATTTAGGGATGTTATCAGCCCATGTCCGGGCTCTGCAGATGGTCCAGAATGCTGTTGCCTGGCTAATTACAGGTGTTGTTCGACCTGTTCATATTACGGCTGTATTAAAAAGTTTACATTGGTTGCCTGTCACATACAGGGTGCAGTTTAAGATTCTCATGTTAGTCTTTAAGGATTTATATGCTGACGTACCTGATTATGTCACTATGATATTGAAATTGTACATGCCAAGATGAACATTATGCTCTGAAAAAGTCCTTTTAAATTCATAACTATATAAAGAAGAAAGGTCCCACTGAACTTTCTTTCTGAGAAGTTCTGAGAGAAGAGGACATTTCTCTGGTAAATGAACACTATTTTGCTTTGTGCTTTGGGAACTTAAAGATTGGGGTTTAAAGTAGGAATTGTAGGTTAGTGATAGGTAGAATAACAATATAAAAAGTAAACTTTATCAACTAATCTCTATACTCTTTTCCCCTTAGTTTTAAAACTTGAACTTTGTACCACAGCATTAACAGATAGCCTCTAGCAGGCACTGCAGGATCTAGTTTAATATCACAGTTGACCAGATCAAATGCACCAGAAAGGTCAAACTGTAGCACCAGAGTCTTTTTTCCCTCAGCTAGTAATTTACATAAGTGTCTGGTTCTATTACTTTACTGGTGTCTACTGTGACAAGGCTGTGGTCACCAGCCCTTCTAAGCTGATAGTTGAGTACTTGCCTCCACTGGTTTATGGAGCAAGCACTGGTCAGGACTCTCCAGACTAAGATCATAAGCGTTGCTATAGTGGGACAGACCAAAGGTCCATCAAGCCCACTATCTGTTTCTCACAGTGGCCAAACCAGGTCACAAGTACCTGGCAAGATCCCAAAAGATAAGAGATTTTATGTTATTTATTCCAGGAATAAGCAGTGGATTTCACCAAGTTCATCTTAATAATAGTTTAAGGACTTTTCTTTTAGTAAATTGTCCAAACCTTTTTAAAACCCTAAGCTAACTGCTTTTACCACATTCTCTGGCAATAAATTCCAGATTTTAAATTATACATCAAGTGAAAAATATTTTCTCCAATTTGTTTTAAATTTACTTAGTAGCTTCATTGTGTGCCTCCTAGTCTTTGTAAATCTGATTTCTATAATAAGTAAATTAATAGAAACACTTAAATCAGAGAATAGTAAAATGCTTAGAATCCAGTGGATTACAGGACCCAGGGCAACATGGTTGCACTAGAGGCAGGTATTTCCAGAAAAATCTAATTAATTTATTTGATTGGGTAACCAGAGAGTTGGATTGAGGTGTATTTAGATTTTAGCAAAGCCTTTGACACGTGACAGACTAGGTTAGGAACTGAATTAATGAAAGGCGACAGAGGGTAGTGGTAAATGTAATCATTCAGAGGAAAATAATGTTACCAGTATGGTGCCAGAAGGTTCGATTCTTGCGCTGGTCCTTTTAAACATTTTTGTAAGCGATATTGCTGAAGTGTGTGATCTGGTAAGGTTTGCCTCTTTGCTGATGATACCATAATCTGCTATAGGGTAGACACCCCCGATGGTATGGATAACATAAGGAAGGACTTAGTGAAGCTAGAGGAATGGTCTGGAATTTGGCAGCTAAGCAGAATTTGGCAGCAGATAGCCAAGATCTGTCGCTTCTTTCTCTTTATCAGCAGCAAAATTTGCCCTTTCCTCTCTAAGCACACCACCCGAACTCCCATCCACTCTCTCATTACCTCTCTCCTTGACTACTGTAACCTATTCCTCACTGGCCTCCCACTTAACCATCTATCCCCCTTCAATCCATTCAGAACTCTGCTGCACGTCTTATATTCCGCCTGGACCGATATACTCTTATCACCCCTCTCCTCAAGTCACTTCACTGGCTTCCGATCAGGTACCGCATACAGTTCAAGCTCCTCCTTCTAACCTACAAATGCACTCAGTCTGCAGCCCCTCATTACCTTTCTACCCTCATCTCCCCTTACGTTCCCACCCGAAACCTCCGCTCACAGGACAAATCCCTCCTCTCAATACCCTTCTCCACCACCAACTCCAGGCTCCGCCCTTTCTGCCTCACTTCACCCTATGCTTGGAATAAACTTCCTGAGCCCTTACGCCAAGCCCCCTCCCCATCTTCAAATCCTTGCTCAAAGCCCACCTCTTCAATGTCGCCTTCGGCACCTAACCTTTATACCTCTAATCAGGAAATCTAGACTGCCCAATTTGACTGCCCCTATTTGACTGACTGTACATTTGTCCTTTAGATTGTAAGCTCCTTGAGCAGGGACTGTCCTTCTATGTTAAACTGTACAGCGCTGCGTAACCCTAGTAGCGCTTTAGAAATGTTAAGTAGTAGTAGTAGCTAAGATTAAATGCTAAAAAATGCAGGGTCATTGGGCTACAAATATCCAAGGGAACGGTACAGTTTAGGGGATTTTGTGCATGAAAGAGGAGCGGAACTCAAGTGTGATCGTATGTGATGATCTTAAGGTGGTCAAACAGGTACAAAAGGCAATGGCAAAAGCTAAAAGGATTCTTAGGTGGATAGAGAGAGGAATGGCCAGTAGGAAAAAGGAGGTGATGATGCCCCTATAGAAGACTGGTGAAATCTCATAAGAACATGTGAGTAGCCATTCTGGGTCAGACCAATGGTCCTTCTAGCCCAGTATCCCATTTCCAACAGTGGCCAAGTCAGGTCACAAGTACATGGAAAAAATCCCAATCGTGGCAACATTCCATGTTACAAATCCAAGGATAAGCAGTTGCTTCCCCATGTCTGTCTCAATAGCAGACTATGGACTTTTCCTCCAGGAACTTGTACAAACCTTTTGCTAACGACGGTTACCACCATCCTTGGGCAAAGAGTTCCAGAGCTTAACTATACATTGGCTGAAAAAAATATTTCCTCCTATTTGTTTTAAAAGTATTTCCATGTAACTTCCTAGAGTGTCCCCTAGTCTTTGTACTTTTGGAATAAGTAAAAAATTTATTTCTACTCGTTCTACACCACTCAGGATTTGTTGACCTCAATTGTATCTCCCCTCATCTGTCTCTTGTCCAAGCTGAAGAGCCCTAACCTCTTTAGCCTTTTCTCATTCGAGAGGAGTTCCATCCCCTTTATCATTTTAGTCGCACTTCTTTGAACCTTTTCTAATTCCGCTATATCTTTTTTGAGATACGGTGACCAGAACTGAACGTAATACTCAAGGTGAGGTCGCACCATGGAGTGATAGAGGCATTATAGTATTTTCAGTCTTATTCATCATCCCTTTTTCTAATAATTCCTAGCATCCTGCTTGCTTTTCTGGCCGCTGCCGCACACTGGGCAGAAGATTTCAACGTATTATCTACGACAACACCTAGATCTTTTTCTTGAGTGCTGACCCCCCCCCCCCCAAGGTGGACTATGATTTGGATTATTCTTTCCAATGTGCATCACATTGCATTTGTCCACATTAAATTTCTTCTGCCATTTAGATGCCCTGTCTTCCAAGGTCTTCCTGCAATACTTCACAGTCTGCAAGTGTTAACAACCTTGAATAGTTTTGAGTCATCTGCAAATATAATCACCTCACTCTTCTGATTTCCATATCATTTATAAATATGTTAAATAGCATCAGTCCCAGTACTGATCCCTGCCGCACTCCACTGTTCACCCTCTTCCATTGAGATAAATGACTATTTAACCCTACCCTCTGTTTTCTGTCCAATAACCAATTCCTAATCCACACTAGAACCTTTCCTCCTATCCCATGACTCTTTAATTTTCTCAGGAGTCTCTCATGAGGAACTCTATCAAAAGCTTTCTGAAAGATACACATCAACTGGCTCACCAGGGCCCTTTGCAGCCCAGTTCAGTGGAGCCCCCTGTCCCACCTAGCCCCGCCCTTTGTTGACAATTTTTTTTTATTTCAAATAAAGACAAACCAAGCAAAACTTGCACAGAAAAACTAATTCAAATATGCACAACGCTATCATAGGAAACCTTTGGGTTTAAAAAGCAAAACCATGTGCATGTAAGGACTGGATAAATGAATTAAAACAAATCCCCTTAATACGCAATACTTGGTAGTAATAGTGAAACAGTGATTGAATATTCACATAGCAAACAGCCTGAGCCAACAGATTTACTTTCCACTGAACATAATTAACTTTGTATGAACTTGGCTGCTAATAGTGTGCTGAACTGGACAATGTTGGCACATTTAGACTGACACTGGACAGTTCTGCACAAAGGAAACCCTTCACTCATTAATCAATACCTTCTCTGTGAAATAGTAATAATAATAAAGAAAAGGCAAGTGCATTTTTATAATATACCATTGTATTCCACAAAGCAAAAGGAGCAAGTTCCCACATGCCATCTTTTTTTCTTTTGATGTTGGCACAGGAAAAAAAACAACAAGATTTTAAGTGCTCCCAGGTTTCAATCTATTTCATGTTTAATGTGGGATAAAATGCCATAAATAAGTAAATAAATAGATATTTATGGAGGGGGCACTAGACCACCAGAATCTTTTGTGTAGATGTTGGGCTTGGAGGCGCGCGTGTGTGTGTGGTGGTGGTGGGGGGGGGGGGGGTCAGATCAAACTCACAATTCTGGCATCTGGCTGTTTTGATACTTTAATAATTTCAGTTCTCATAACAGTCTCTGATATTCCTGCCATTGCTAACATACTGCACCAGGAGGAGAAGTTCCATAGTTACTCTGCTATCTTTCCTGGGTCAGACTCCTTCACTTGTCCCTGATTAAAGGGAAAATGTCTGCATACTACTTCACCTGCAAGTTCATTTTATCTTTACTCCTGGTAATCTAGACACTTCCCATATGTATTTCACAATTACCACTTCTGAGCAGTACCATGCTGGCAAAACCTGAGAGATATACTAAATTATTCCAGTGGTTTAAGCTTTGTGCTAAATGCAATCTGGAGCTATACAACTCTGGATTGCTTTTTTAAAGGCTCCAGTATACGTTGCAGAATAAGACACTGAAGGCATAACCATGTCCTTTTGAGATGTAGTGAAACCTTTTAACCCACATTTGGCCATGTTTTAATACTACCAGAAAAAGTAAGAAAAAAAAAAAAAAGAGACTACAGTGTATTGGAGTATGTCTTGTCTTTGAAATAATCTTACTACAAAACTTTCAGATCATTTGCCTATATTTCTTTCTATTGTACATGTCTGGCTCTTCACCTGTGTTAGATATGTTCTATAAATTTGTTGATGTGATGGAAATTTTTGTGCCATATGTTAGCACACTGAGAATAAAAATAGAAAAATGTACTATCATTGCTTAAATGAAGGCTGCTTTGACGCCTGGTGTCACCCTTCACCCCCTGCTGGAATTTTTCCACGGTGGAATGTGCCACATTGTCAGCCGCTCTTTTCCAGCACAATTTAGCAGTCTGAACGCAGTTATTTATACTAGTCATCCTTTAGGCACTCCTGGGGACTTAAGTACATGATTAATTGTCAGAGCACAATTTGCACAACACAGACACGACCCTGGCTGTAGTGCCATCTGCTGTGAAACTGCAACTGACTGTGGGCATAGTTGGGCCTGCTGCATCTGGCAGTGCTAAAGCTGTTGTGCCTGCTCATGACACCGTGCATGTATATAATACACTGTAGAGCTCATTTTTGAAAGGAAAAAAAGCATCTGAAAAGTGGCGTAAAGCAGCAGTTGGACGTTTTTCTCACAAAAAAAAAAAAAGAAACGTCCATATCAGTATTTTTGAAACCTATTTTTCCATATGTTTTTCTATGCTGTTTGTCTGCAGTGCATCCAGATCTCAGGGGGCATGTCAGGAGGGTGTTAAGCGCAGGATTTGGGCATTCTTAAGACAGCCGTTTTTTCAGCCATAATGGAACAAAACTAAACCTAAGATGTTTTGAGCTATACCTATTTTTATAATGAATAAGGCAAAAAAAGGTGTCTTAAATTACCAGATAACCACTGGAGGGAATCAGAGATGACTCAGACACCCCCCCAGTGGTCAATGACCCCCCCCCCAAAAAAAAATGTGAATAAAAGCCTCAGATGTTATACGCCAGGTCTAATATAGAAGCATGCAGGTTCATTGAGTAGTGTAGTGGTTGGTGCAGTGCACTATGGAGTGGGGGTCTCAGGTCCCTATCTCCCTCTACCTGTCACACTTGTGGTAGAAGCTGTGACCCCTCCCAAAGTCACCAAAACCCTACTGTACCCACATATATGTGCCCCCTTCAGCCATAAGGGCTAGTGTAGTGCTGTGCAGTGGATGGCAGTAGGTTTTGGAGAGCTCAGGGGACAAGATAAGGGAGCAAAGGTGAGATGTGTAACTGCGAGCATTTTTATGACGTGCACAGAAGTGCCCTCTAGGATGCCCCATTGCTCTCCTGGGATTTCTAGGGACCAGTTTTCTAAAAATACTGGCTCCTCCTACCTCCCAATGGCTTGATTTTCTATATTTTGCATTTGTTTTTTTTAAAAACGGACCACAAAACAAAACGCCCAAAGCACAAAACCTTGTTCGAAAACAGTATATTTGAAAAGAAAAAAATTAAAACGTCTTTCTTTTTTGAAAATGACCTTGATTCCCATTCAGATTTTGTACATTTCAAAGTCGGACTTAAGATGTCCTATCGAACATGCCCCTCCACGTAACATAAACTGTGTTTGGAGTAGATTTCTTTAATAGTGAATTCTGCACTTCCCTGACTTGTATGAAGTAAGATTTGTTCTATAATGCAACCTTGCATCTCTATATAAAAAGTTGAGCACAATAAACATATGCAGTTCAATATCACTGCTATTGAACATTTATTAAGATGTAGTTGCCATCTTTTTGAAAAAATTCACCCAAGGCAATCTAAATTAAATGTAACTTGGCATAGGCAATTTGCAATCAGACAGTATAACCATAATAAAAATACTCAAGTATCAGTTTAGTGCACAGTTAGAACTACAAGGTAAACTTGGGAATAGGCAAATTAAATCATAGTAACAACAGATGTATGATAAATATGTATTGTGCTAACACTATAAGCAATACTGTACAGCATTCATATATTTAGAAGCTTGATTTTTCACTTAGGGGCTCTTTTACTAGCGTTTTTAGCTCATGCTCTAAATCAGCTGGAGTGAAACAGTGAGACACCCATTATATTCCTATGGGCATCTCAGCATTTAGCACCAGCTGATTTTTAGCTCACGCTAAAAATGCTAGCGCACATTAGTAAAACATCCCCTTAAGGGAGGTGCTGGTGAGCAGTGACAAGTATGGATACCTCAAGGTGTTCCCAATCTGAATCTGTGAAATTTGGTATTCCTGGCATTGAATCTTACCTAAAAAAACAACAAGGCAAGCGATCTGCAAAATCCAATATGGAAAAAGAAGCCAGCAGATCAATATAACATCAGAAAGATTTTATTGAAGATACCGCATGTAAACAAATTGCCCGACACAGGCCGCATTTCGCCCACCAAGGGCTGCGTCAGGGGCTAATTTGAAACCTTCTGAAAGGAGGAACTCTAAAAACGGAAAACTTGTGGTGTATAATAGATTGGAAAAAACCAGCGCATACAGCAGATGCCTAAAATGATGCGACTCTTAACACAACGCAAGCAGATGCACTGCTAACAAACCTGGAAAAACTTTGAGGAGTATCATGTGATATGCATGTTATTGTTGTTTTGTGTGTGGCTGGTGGTTGTCTGTATGTGATTTGGCTAAGTGTCCAAGGAATGCAGTATCAAACTGCTCAACATATGGATGTACTACTCTATTTTCCATTTTTGATTGAGTAAAATGCCTATATAATTGCCATATGCTTCCTCTGTTTGTATTCATTATTATTTGAGGCTAATTTTACTGTATCCCTGTCACTGTAATGGTGTCTAAATAGAAATTTATCTCGTTTAATGCAGAGGTACTCGATAACCGCCAGAGTAACATCTTGTTTTACCTCAAAAAGTAATGAGATGTAATATATTTACAGTAGACCCATTTAGATCATGTGCAGTCTGAGAGGATTGGTGGTCAGCACTAGCTCCTGGCTTCTATAGACAGTGCCCAGATTTGTGTTTGCAAATTTGTTGAACAAGCCCTTAACAATCAGGTACTAACCACCAATTATTGAAGCTAATTGGCACTCAAATTTGCACACACAGCTGGCTGCATGCTACTCTACAACACATGGTGCCTAACTCTAGTGGCATGTAACTCAAAGGGGGGCATGGCCATGGCATGACAGGGGTGTTCGAGTTATAGAATACGACCATAGCGCACCTAATTTGAGCACCAGCATCCACACCAAGCTGCAGCAGGTGTAAGTCTGGCACCTATAGTTAAGAACAGGAATTAGCATTAATCATGATTTTTTTACAGCTCCAAATTATTAGCACCATTTATGGACTTCTCTCCTCTATTACTGTAGCATTTTCTCCTGTTCATAACAAGAATAATGGAGTTACTATTCTCCTTTGGAGAACCTCGACTTATTCACTGGATCAACAGGCCAGGGATGAGCAAGAGTGTTGGGCTCAATTTAATACTAGATAATTTTTCGGTGGTTTTCTGCACCCGTATAGACAACCTAAGATTGTTTCAAACTTTGGGGCAAAATTGGTTGAGATGTGAGGATAGTCCGCTGTTATTGGCAGGCAAATTAAACCTACCCCTGAATGTAATATGATATAACAAAAATATGCAAAAATGAACACTCACGATCCCCAAAGTATAATTATACCAACAAAATATGAACCAAAACAGTACTCTATAAATTTTTGTGGAGTGTGCTCATATAAACACAGAGGAACACTATACAGAAAAAAAGATGGAACCCAATTAAAGCAAAACTTAAATGGCCTGATAACTGGAGTGAGCTTGGATAGCAGCTTCAGAGGTTGGAAGTATGACCAATGCCAGGCAGACTTCGAGTCTGGATCTTGTAAATGGCAAAAACAGATCAGGATCAAGGCTGCAATGAGCTTTGACAACACTTCCAGTAGTTGGGAAGTAGGACCGGCACCGGGCAGACTTCTATAGAGATTAAGGTGGTCATTTAGAAAGAGAAAAACATCCAGAAAGTGTCTCAAAGCACCATTTGAACAAATTTCTTCTCAAAACATCCAAATCGATATTTTCAAAACATATTTTGCAGGTGTTTATCTATGCAATTCATCTGCAGTGCATCCAAATCACAAGGGGACATGTCAGAGGCATTTCAAAGCCAGGATTAGTCATGCCTAACAATCGGACATTTTACAGCCATAATGGAACAAAACCAAAATATCTAGGGCAAAAAATTCAACGTTTTGGTCTAGACCTGTTTTTCTAACAAAGACACAAAAAGGTACCCTAAATGACCAAATAACCACTGGAGGGCTTCAGGGATGACCCCCCTTTACTCCCCCAGTGATCACTGCCCCCTCCAACCCCCCAAAAATCTGAACAAAAATAATTATCACCAGCCTCTATGACAGCCTCAGATGTTATAGCATGCAGGTCCCTGGAGCAGGATAGTGGTGGGTGCGGTGCATTGCACTGTAGACAGGTGCACCCAGGCCCATACCTCCCCCTACCTCTTACACTTGTGGTGGAAAGTGTGAGCCCTACAAAACTCACTAAAAATCCACTGTGCCCACATATAGATGCCTTCACCCATAAGGATTACTGTAGTGGTATACAGTTGGGGGGGGGGGGGGTTTGAAGGGTGCCGCTGTACAAGATAAGGGAGCAACGATGAGATGTGCACTCGGGAGCATTTATATGAACTCCGCAGCAGTGCCCCCCCAAGGTTGCCCCATTACTCTCCTGGGATGGCTGGGGGACCAGTCTGCTAAAAATGCTGGTCCCTCCTAGATCCCAATGGCTTGATTTTGTGCATTTTTAACTTATGCGTGTTTTTCCCCCGCAAATGGCCTAAAATGATAAATGCCAAAGCACAAAACCTTGTTCAAAATGGTATTTTTGAAAAGAAAAAAAAAAAAAAAAAAAAAGATGCTTTACTTTTTTCAGAAATGGTTGCATTTGATATTTGGAAAGTTTAGCGCAAAATGTCCAAAGTCCAACTTAGAAGGGCATTTTCGATATGATGTCTAAGTATACCAGTGTTACATCATGAAGCAGGACCTGTGCAGTGTGCAAGATTCAATTCTGGCCACCTTGTTGGGCAAACTGGATGGACCATGCAGGCTTTTATCTGCTAACATTTACTATGTTAATACATTTAGATAATGGAGGGGCTACCATCAATTAACAGATCTACTATGTCTCCTCCCTTTCAAGTTTTAATCACTGCACACACGGGGTCCTTTTACTAAAGGCGCACTAGTGAACTTAGCACATGGTAATTGCCGCACAATTGTATACCTATGGACAGCATAGTAACATAGTAAATGACGGCAGATAAAGACCTGTACAGTCCATCCAGTCTGCCCAACAAGATAAACTCATTTTACATGGTATGTGATACTTTATATGTATACCCGAGTTTGATTTGTCCTTGCCTTTCTCAGGGCACAAAACATAGAAGTCTGCCCAGTACTGTTCTTGTACTAAGTTCTGAAGCTAACGTCAAAGCCCGTTAAAATTTACACTCCAGCCCATCCCCATCTATTCAGTCACGATCAGGGCGTAGACCGCAGAAGTCTGCCCAGCTCCTGTTTTGTTTCCAAATTACCGGCGTCGCCACCCAATCTCCGCTAAGATTCCATGGAACCATTCCTTCTAAACAGGATTCCTTTGTGTTTATGGCATTTAACAAACACTAATTCATTAGTGTATGCCAAGTCTGTTAGTATACCTTAGTAAAAGGACCCCTCAGTGTCCAATATAATCATAAATTGTGATAAATGCTTCAAAATATTGAAAGATTTCCTCTTTAAAGCACTTATCTTCAATAAATGATACAAATGCATCCAAAGGGGTCAGTGAAAATCTTCCTGTGAGCCTTCTAAGGACAGAAAAATAACTAATGTACCTGAATGTAGACTTCAACATATTTCAAGCCTCCAAGCAGTATATATGAAAATAAAGAAATAAAATCATACAGATGGAAAGGGTAAACCCTTTTATTGGGATAGTGATATTTTATATCAGTTTAAGGATTATTATGTAAACCTCTGGGAGTGAATGTGAATGTATCTGACGATCTTAAGGTGGGCAAACAGGTAGAAAATGTGATGACAAAAGCTAGGATGATTGTGTGCAGAGAGAGAGAGGAATTGCTAAAAGGAAAAAGTAAGTGATAATACCTTTGTATAAGTCTATGGTGAGACCCCATTTGGAGTTCTATGTACAGTTCTGGAGCCCTCACCATCAAAAAGATATAAACAGGTTGGGGATAGGTCCAGAGGATGGTTATATTGTATTAACTATATGGCTAGAATCTTGCTAGTGAGAAACCTCTGGTCATAAAATACAGCAAGTATACCAGATCTTACTTCTCTCTTTAACAGGAAGAAAAGACTTCAGCTGCTCAGCATGTTGCTGTGAATTTTCAACTATAACTGCTGTACAAACTTCCTCATCAGTTATAAAAAGCTCCGTTCAGTGAATTTTATTATTTTTCTATCTTTTCTTTATAACATGTTTCTAGTATCTTCCATATCTTGAACCCTAAAATTCAAGGGCACAATTTGATTTTTATATGATTCACATTGGTTTGCTCAACAGAGCAACTCCATTTCACAGCTTGCTTCCTCAGGAGTCAAACCGCCAGCCATTCACATTTTGTGTCTAGAGCTACATGTACTTTCCCCCCTCAGATCTTACAGCAACATGAACTGAATACACACTAAAATGCACACCCCCACTTTCCATGGCAAAAATAAAGCAACAAAATCAAGA
The DNA here is from genome assembly GCF_901765095.1 of Microcaecilia unicolor. Taxonomy (NCBI): domain Eukaryota; kingdom Metazoa; phylum Chordata; class Amphibia; order Gymnophiona; family Siphonopidae; genus Microcaecilia; species Microcaecilia unicolor. The sequence goes on along the minus strand of NC_044033.1, from coordinate 490,168,432 downwards.
TAGACAAACTCATGCATAACAATCACTGCCTCAAAATCCATTTTATGGAATAAGATCATTCCTGGTTTTGGGTATACTCAATCAAGGCTGGTCTTAGCAACTGCGGGGCACTGTGCAGACCAGCTCAGTGGGCCCCCCATCCCACCTAGCCCTGCCCCTTGTTGACAAGATGCGTTTTAAACTTTTTTTTATTTCAAATAAAGACAAATCAAGCAAAACTTGTACAAAAAAACTAATTCAAATATGTAAAATGCTACCATAGAAAACCTTTGGGTTTAAAAAGCAAAATTATGTGCATGTAAGGACTGAATAAATGAATTAAAATGAATCCTCTTAATATGTAATACTGGGTAGCAATGATGAAACAGTGATTGAATATACACATAGCAAGCAGCCTGAGCCAACAGATTTATTTTCCACTGAACATAATTAACTTTGTACAAACTTGGCTGCTAATAGTGTGCTGAACTGGACAATATTGGCACATTTAGACTGACTCTGGACAGTTCTGCACAAAGGAAACCCTTCTCTCATTAATCAATACCTTCTCTGTGAAATAGTCCTATATAATAATTTGCACCTCCGTCTGGATGCCTGGGTTTGTAACACAGTTCCCACTGGTCTGCCCTGGGGATGACGTCACAGGGCGGACCAATGGGAAGTGAGAGGGGAGGGAAGCAAGCAAGCACCAGCCACCGGAGGTGAGTACAGAATCGGGCCCCGAGTTCAATGCCCCCCTACCTCCCTCAACTGCCGTCCGAGTTCCACGCCCCCCTCTCTCTCTCTCTGAGGCCTCCGAGTGCAATCAGGATGTGTGCGGCAGCCCCTCCCCTTCATAAATGCTAAGTGCCGGCTATAAAACCTTTTACCTCCTGGTCCGCCGGCAACAGTGAAGTGGAGCAGGCACAGCACTTCAGACTGCCTTCACTTTCGCTTCTGTTTCAGCTCTGCCTCTGGTCCCGCCCTCATTTCCTGTTTGCAGAAGGGCGGGACCAGAGGCACAGGTGAAACAGAAGCAAAAGCGAAGGCAGTTTGAAGCGCCGTGCCTGCTCGACTTCACTGTTGCCGGCGGACCAGAAGGTAAAACGTTTTACAGAACAGCCGGCACTTACGAATGGGAGGGGCAGCCACACACGTCCTGCTTCCACTGGGAGGCCACAGACAGAGAGGGAGGGAGGCGTGGGGTTGTGGAACTTGAAGGGCAAGGGATGAGGGGGGGGGGGGGGAAGAGGGACCTGGAACTCGGAGGGAGGCAGGTTGGGGGGCATGAAACTCAGAGGGGGAACTCGAAGGAGAGAGAGAGGGAGGGAGGGAGGGAGGGGGCCCTGGAACCTTGCTAGTGCCTGTTTCATTTCTGTTCACACATGCCATCGTTTTTTTCTTTTGATGTATGCACAGGAAAAAAAAAAAAAAAAAAAAAAAAAAAAGATTTTAAATGCTCCCAGGTTTCAATCTAATTCATTTTTAGTGTGGGATAAAATGCCATAAATAGAAACTCTGAATGCTGAGCACCTAATTCTCATAACGTCTGTTTAGTGGCCTTTTACCAGGAGAAAAAAAAAATCTCTGCCCGAATATAATAGTACTAGGGTGTCCCTCCAAATCACACAGATATTACTTTTTTTTTTTTTTTTTTAACAGTATCCTCCCCCGTCCCTTTAACCAGCCCCTCCAAATGACACAGATCATTACTTTGACTTTTTTTTTTTTTTACAGTATCTTCCCCTCCCTGTCCCTTTAACCAGCCCCTTCAAACAGATATTACCTTTTTTTTTTTTTTTAAACAGTATGCTCCCCCTCTCCACCCACCTACCTTATTCCAGACCTCATCCCTGCTCCCCCAAGCAGCAGGGTGCCCTCCCAGCACCTACCTGAAGCAACCCTGGTGGTCTAGTGGATCCCCCATCTTTCCTGCCCGCTGCTGACCCTTCTGTTGCCGCATCTTCTTTAAAATGGCTGCAGTGGAAGTCTCACGAGGCTGCTGCTGGAAGTCTCGGCAGCCATTTTTAAAGAGTGATGTTGCAACAGAGGGGTCAGTACCATCAGCAAAGATTGGGGATCTTTCCTGCCTGAAGACTCCACTAGACCACCAGGGTGGCTTCAGGCAGGTGCCAGGAGGGCACCCTGCAACCCGGGGAGGCAAGGAGACAGATCACAACAATGGTGGGGAGGAGGGAGCACCATGGGGCCCCTGGAGGTGAAGGCCCTGTGTGACTGCTCCTGTTGCCCCTACCTAAGACTGGCCCTATACTCAATAATCAAATCCACTCTCCATCACTGCAAAGCCCATCCCACCCACAAAACCTAATGGCTTCACTTTTCCTTCTTTCTTCTCTTTCCCTCTACTCCCTACCCCTATATTAACAACTGGCACAAATCTGTGAGCAGTACTTAGTTCCTGTCACTTCTTCCTCTTCTGCCAGCATTCCTCTGCCATTAAAACTGCATGGGGCCCTTTATGAAACTGCAGAAGTAGAAGCACAAAATGATGCTTGCAGACTCCCCTTCATAAGAACACAGAAATAGTCATATTGGCTCAGACCAATAATCCATCCTGCCTAGTATCCTGAAGTGACCAATCAAGTCACATGCTACAAATCCTGGGGTCATGTAGTGGCTTCCACCATGTCTCTCTCTCTCTCCATAGTGGACTATGAACTTTTCATCCCAGAACTTGTCCAAGTCTTTTTATTAAAAAGTACGGTAACCGCTGTTTTTTTAACCGCTTTTTTAAAAAGGTACGATAACCGCTGTTACCACATCCTCTGGCAATGTTAATCTTAACTGTTCGTTGAGAGAAAAAAATATTTCCTCATATTCATTTTAAAATATTACCAAGTATCTTCATTAAATGTCCCCTAGTCTTTGTACTGTTTGGAAGAGTTAAAAAAAAAAACAACCCAATATTTTAAAACTCACTTTTACCTGTTCTACAACACTATCATATCCCCTTTCAACCATCTCTTTTCCATGCTAAAGAGCCTTAACCTCTTAAAACTTTCCACGAGGAGTTCCATCTCCTTAATAATTTTGGTTGCTTTTGAACATTTTCTAACTCCACGATATCTTTTTTGAGATACAGCCATCAGCATTGCACACAATACTCAAGGTGAGGTAACAGGCAGAGCCAGAGGGATATCTAAAGACAAGCTACTGCAGCTTTTCCTTGTGCCAACTCTCTCACTTCTGGTGGCTCTGGCTACTGAATGGAAAATTTAATGGCACACTAGTTTGGAGATGCCGATATCTCCTATTGCACTAAGTGCCTAAGGCAGAGGACCTCAAACTAGGGCTGGCAGACCAAATCTGGTCCATCCCTACACACTTTCTCCAGCCTACTTTGTCTAGCACATGCCACACAATGGTCCTGTTAATAGCAGCTCTCTCTCCTCCCCGACAAGTGAACAAGTGTCATGAGGGGGCACCATAGGACCCCTGTTCCCCCAACTGCTGTCTCATATGACTTGTTCATCCAAATGGGGGAATGGATTAGAGGGAGGAATAAGTTACAGTATAATGAATCAGGACTGAAAATTTACTGAACACACAACTACTTCTACACTTCAGTCACTACTGCAAAATGCCCCCTGAAGAAACTTAGCCACATCTACATCGGCAGCACAAGGGAATGCAAGGTGAGGAGCTATGGGACAAAACCAGCCTTCCTAAGAATCCACCTCGTTTCATCTTCTGTTGTTGCCTTAATGCCAGGAACCTTGACTTAATTTCTTTTCTGTTGCAGCTAACATCACAGCAAAGAGCCATGCTAGGGTGAGCTGCTGCTGAACAAGGGAAAGGTGGACCTGATGCGCCATGAGATCAGCAGGAGCCACTACAGGTAAAACGAGTACCTGAGTATGGGGTGAAAGAGGATGCTGCTGACTGTAAGTGGGAAGGTAAAGAGAGTTATTGGGTAGGGCTGAGTGGCAAAAGGACTTTGCCCTTCAGCAGAGCAGAAGTAGCAACCCCTTTTCTACCTACTGCTCAAGATTCCCCCCTCTTTTGCCCCTCACCCCAGCTGCTCCATTAATATGGTGACCATTCCCTAGAAAAGCCAGTCATCACCTTCTCATATATCTTCTTACCACCGATGCCTAGTATCTCCTTTTCTATTCTCTCATCTATACCCAGAAACTGACTTTTTTGGAGAATCATCATATTGTCGTGGTGCCCCTAACCAAGAAGTTAAGCCAAGCCTAAACAATTGTACTTTTAAGTTGTATTTGGTTAGAAATCTGCAAGGGGAACAGACCCTCACTCAGCGTCTAATTCCAAGGGACCACCACCAGCCCTCTCAATAATTTGAGGTCCAACATGGCTCTCAGTCTAAACATTAAGCAATCCTGATATAGTTAGAGGATAACATGAATAGGAGGCATACTTCATTGGGAACAGGACATAAAACCCTTAACTCTTTCTGTGGTAAAAGGATAAACATACCCATTTTACATCTTTTAGAATAAAATTACTTATTACGTTAGCCTACCAAATTTACACCAAAGCTCAGTGCAGGACAGCTGCTGCTTGTAAATTCAGAGCAGTGGTGAGACCACATGAGAGCTTTTAAACAAAAAGTGTAGCAGCTGTTCTCCGGACCTAGGACATATATTCTCAAAAATGGGTGGCAACACCCGATGAATGAAGCCCATGTGGATGCTGGACAGATTCCTGAAGGAAAAGTCCATTGATCGTTATTAAATTCTGGGTTTTTGCCAGGTTCTTGGGGCCTGGATTGGCCGCTGTCGGAGACAGAGTGCTGGGCTTGATGGACCTTTGGTCATTTCCCAGCGTGGCAGTGCTTATGTAATTATGTACACAGCATTCTTCAAGAAGCTTTTCATAGCAACGCATAGCACATTCGTAAGTGCCTTCCCACCCAGCGAGCATGCGGAATCAGCAGTATAGTATCAAAAGGTATTTCAACTCCTAGAAGAGGTGGGAGGGGATGTGAGAATACATGTTCTGCTGTCCTTGGAGAACACCTTCTACAGGTGAGTGACTTCACTTTTTCCAAGGGCAAGCAGGACATGTATTCTCACATATGGGGCTCTCTAGCTACCAGGCTCACCGAAAACAATTCAAGGCCAATAGGACTTGCAATGGCAAGGCCAACCAGGAACTAATCGATCTGAGCTTATATACGCTTGTAGTGAGGGTGCAGCCTGGACCAGAATACAAATGGGCCTAAGAGAGTAGAGTTGGATTCTAGACACTAAGAAGTTCTGCAGGACTGTCTGACTGAACCCAACTGTCATGTTGGGTATTCTGCTCTAGGCAGTAATGACAGGTGAATGTGTGGACTCCAACCTCAAGTGGGCTCCCACTGCAGCCAATTCTCTGACATTGTGAGCCGTGACATGACCCTCAAGAGTAAGCCCAATCTGGGCATAAAGCAAAAGTAGTACAATCTGCCAGCCAATTTCACAGAGTACATTTACTGATGGCTGCCCCCATCCAATTTGGGTGAAAAGAGAGAATATATAGTGTGCAGAAAGGAACTATTTCAGCATTATGGTAGTCCCACTGTGGTGTCACCAGGGCTTGTTGCTTTCACCCCTATTGTTTGATATTTATTTGAGAACTTTGGAAGTTGATTTATCTGGGTTGAGTGCCTCTCATATGCTGATATTTTTCTTCTTTGTCCTGCTTTAGATAAGTTTGAAGATGCAATAATTTGCTTTAAAGATGTTAATGTAAAGAGATTTGTGGGCATAAGAAAATTTCTTAAAGTTAAACAAGCACAAAACAAAGATAGTCTGGTTTGGTCAATATGAACTCCTTCCTGTCAGGGATTTTACATTGCCTTCCGGCGAGATCATGATCGAAGATAAATCTAAAATTGCTTCTAATCAAACTTTTGACCCTCAAATTAATGCTCTGGTGAAACAATTCTTTTGCTTGAGACTGTTGTGTACAAGTTGATCAGTGTTGAGTCCTCAGGCGTTTTAGTATTGCTCCGCATATACTGTTTCCCGATCTGGACGATTGTAACTCGCTGTACTGTGGACTCAGATAAATCATTAAGGAGGTTGCAATTATTGCAGAATACTGGTGCTAGACTTATTTTTCTATTAGGAAAGTTTAGGACTGCCTCCCCTTTGTTGGTGAAGTTGCATTGGCTACCTATTAGAACGAGGATAAAATTTAAAGTGTCATGCCTTGTTTTTAAGTCGCTATATAGCCTGACCTCTGAGAATCTGGTGTATAGTTTGAATAGTCCAAGATCTTTTACATCCACTTGGCTTATCCAAAGGCATCCACTTGAGTAAAGGCACCAGACTTTGAGCAGTTTTGTTTGCCCCATATATCTTTCTGAGTGAATGCCTTCAGGCAGCTTGGTTCACACAGCGTCTATCCTCTAATATTAACGAGACCCGACGCAGGCGTTTTGTGAAGCTGAAACACGGACTGTGTTGGGTCCTCCTGTATGAGCAAGTAATAAAGAGCACTTTTAAGAACAATCTCCAGCGTTGGATTTGTTCTTTGGTCAGCCTCTACTACTGGGTTGAACAAGAATATTGAGTGTGAAGCCCATCTACATGAGCTCCCCACCCATGTGTCCGTCAGCACAGTCGTGGGCTGTGGAATTTGGAATGGGAATCCCAGTCAACTGGATCGAATCGTCCACCAAAGCAACTACTGAACCAGCTCTGGTGACAATCGGATGACATCCACCAGGTTCCCCGTAGCCTAAAATTACTGGGAAGCTCTCATGGAAGACGTGCCATGGGTGTCACACATGAACAGTAGAAGCCATGTGGCCCAACAACCTCAATATCTACCGAGTTGTGACCTGTTCAGACTCAGTGGTAAGGACAATAAGTGTGTCTGCCTGTGACACAGGGAGGAAAGCCTGAGCCCGCTGAGTATCTATCAGGGTGTCAATGAACTCCAAAATTGCTGGATAGGAAGCAGAAGGGACTCCAAATAGTTTAAAACCAACCCTAGTAGCTTTAACACCTGAATAGTCATCTGCATAGACTCTTGAACACCGGCCTTGGACATGCTCTTCACAGCCAATCACCAAGATAGGGGTACAGATGGTCACGCAATCTGCGTAGTGATGCTGTGACTACAGCAAGACACTTGGTGAAAACCCAGGAAGCCGATGTGAGCCCAAAGGCAACACACAGTACTGGAAGTGACGTATCCCCAGCTGGAATCGAAGATATCTCCTGTGAGCTGGAAGTATCTGGATGTGATTATAAGCATAAGTCCAGAGAACATAGCCAATCATTTTCCTGAATCATGGGGAGAAGAGAACCATCCCGATCTTTCCTTTGACCAGGAATTGGTTCAGGGCCCTTAGGTCTAGGATAGGACGCATCCCTTCCCTTCTTCCCCTGGTGGAATAGACTCGACTGCATGGGCCTTTAGAAGGGTGGAGAGTTTCTCTGCAAGTACCTGTTAGTGCCGAGATCTCAAGTGATTTGCTCTCGGTGGGCAATCTGGAGATCTCTTTCACCAATGCAAGGCATCACCGAGGAGGACTATTTAAAAGAACCCATCAGTTGGAGGTTACAAAGGGCCACCTTTCTTGAAAAAGCTTCAGCCACCCCTGACCAGCAAGTCATACAGGACAGTCACTTTTACAGAAGTATGCTCTGCTAGAGTCAGTCAAAAGCTCACCTCTTGCTTTGACTAGGGAGCAGTATAGGTCTTAGGCACATACTGTAGATGAAAATGAGTGTGCTGGGTTTGTGCCTGCAGAGCTGGCGAGAACAAGTGGTGTACCTACACCTCTGTGAGTAGTAAGTACTCCACTTCAACTTGCCGAAAACTCTCCTAGGTGAGGAGGTAGTTGAAGAAGGTGCCCAGGGACCTCTTCTACCTTCTCTTCAAAAAGATTATCCCCCCAGCATGTAGTATCCACCAACGGGTCCAAGTCAGATACAAGCAGCTACAATAGTCTGCATATCACTATACTAAGAGATCCTGGATGCTAAATCATAGGCAGACCAGGCCAAGAACTTACAACACGCCTTCTCCTGCTTGACTAGCTGGTGAACAGATTCAGCTTGCTCTAGTGGGAGTCTGCTAAAATCAGACATACTACACACCAAGAATAGCAAGTACAGGCTCCTGTAGAGCTGGCACAATTAGATACAGGAGATGAACATAGAGGCCTGATATATCTTCCGCCCAAAAGAATCCACTGTTCTAGCTTTTCTGCCAGTGGGCGTAGCCCTTTGAGCACGGATTCCACCACTAGGGAATGATGAGGCAAATGAGCGCAGATTCCACCACTAGGGAATGATGAGGCAAATGAGGCCTATCAAACTCATCGGAAGACTGAATACAGTACATAGTGTAATCTTCCTGGGACCGACAGAGGGAACTCCCAGTTCTTCACTTGAACGTCCCGTAAGATCTCATGAAGCAGGTTCATCACAGCCTCTCTAGGAGGAGATTATTAGTCCAGGACCTCAAGTATCTTAGCCCCTGGGCTTGACCTCCACATCCAAAGGAATTGGAATGGCATTCGCCATTTCCTCACAAAAGATGGAAAGGAAAGGCTGTCAGGTGGAGACTCTCTCCTTTCCTGAAGAGGGGTGGGACCAGATGGGATGCCATAAGACTCCTCAAAGTAGTACTGTAAATCCTCCTCCAACTCCCATGAGTACTCCTCATTGATATCAGCCAGGAACTCCTCATAGGAGGGCCGAGACATAGCCTGCTTTGACGAAGAGGAACCACATCCTCGAGGGGGGGAGACGAGGTGTTGCCTTCAACCTCGACTAAGCGGTGCTGGCGTGGAAGACCTCACCCCAGGCTAATGGCCATTCAGGACAGCAGAATGCCAGGTGCAAGCACCCCAGACGCCAACGTACTCTGTTGTATAAACCCCACCAACAGCTCAAGAGAGCAAGGCCCAGAGGCGATCATAGAGGGCCAACATCGCGACAAGCTGCGGCATCTGTGTAGAAGCAGGCTGCTGAACTTCTGGGGTCAAAGTGGGTGTCTGGTCCAGGCTGCCTGGAGACCCAAACATTGGCACCTCCTGTATGGAAGTGGAAAACTACTCAATGCATAGTCACTCCCAGTGTTTAGCAACCATAATGACCGATGCACCCATAAGTACATAAATATTGCCATACTGGGACAGACCAAAGGTCCATCAAGCCCAGCATCCTGTTTCCAACAGTGGCCAATCCAGATCACAAATACCTGGCAAGATTCCCCCCAAAATACAAAACATTTTAAACTGCTTATCCTAGAAATAGTGGATTTTCCCCAAGTCCTTTAGGAAGCCGTCCAAACCTTTATTAAAACTCTGCTAACTGCCTTTACCACATTCTCTGGCAACGAACTCCAGAGTTTAATTACATGTTGAGTGAAGAAAAATGTTCTCCGATTCATTTTAAATTTACTACTTTGTAGCTTCATCGCATGCCCCCTAGTCCTAGTATTTTTGGAAAGCATAAACAGACACTTCACGTCAACCCATTCAACTCCACTCATTATTTTATAGACCTCTATCATATTCCCCTCAGCTGCCTTTTCTCCAAGCTGAAGAGCCCTAGCCACTTTAGCCTTTCCTCATAGGGAAATCGTCCCATCCCCTTCTCTGCACCTTTTCTAATTCCAATATATCTTTTTTGAGATGCGGCGACCAGAACTGAATACAATATTCAAGGTGCGGTCGCACCATGGAGCGATACAAAGGCATTATAACATCCTCATTTTTGTTTTCCATTCCTTTCCTAATAATACCTAAAATTCTTTCTTAGCTGCAGCAACACACTGAGAAGGTTTCAACTTATCAACAACGACACCTAGATCCCTTTCTTGGTCTGTGACTCCTAATGTGGAACCTTGAATGATGTAGCTGTAATTCAGGTTCCTCTTTCCCACATGGATCAGTTCCTCTTTCCCACATGCATCACTTTGCATTTGCTCACATTAAATGTTATCTGCCATTTAGACGCCCAGTTTCTCAGTCTCATAAGGTCCTCTTGTAATTTTTCACAATTCTCCTGCGATTTAACGACTCTGAATAACTGTGTCAGCAAATTTAATTACCTCACTAGTTACTCCCATCTCTAGGTCATTTATAAATATGTTAAAAAGCAGCAGCCCCAGCACAGACCCCTGGGGAACCCCACTAACTACCCTTCTCCATTGAGAATACTGACCATTTAACCCTGTCTGTTTTCTATCTTTTAACCAGTTTTTAATCCACAACAGAACACTACCTCCTATCCCATGACTCTTCAATTTCTTCTGAAGTCTTTCATGAGGTACTTTGTCAAACGCCTTCTGAAAATCCAGATACACAATATCAACTGGCTCACCTTTATCCACATGTTTGTTCACCCCTTCAAAGAAATGTAATAGACTGGTGAGGCAAGATTTCCCTTCACTAAATCCATGTTAGCTTTGTCTCATTAATCCATGCTTTTAAATATTATATCCATGCTCTGTTATTTTGTTCTTTATAATAGTCTCTACCATTTTGCCCGCCATTGACGTCAGACTCACCGGTCTATAATTTCTCGGATCTCCACTGGAACCTTTAAAAACACACACAAAAAAAAAAAAAACTCAGCTTTACATTGGCCACCCTCCAATCTTCCGGTACCACGCTCGATTTTAAGGCTAAATTACATATTACTAACAACAGCTCCACAAGTTCATTCTTCAGCTCTATCAGTGCTCTGTGATGAATACCATCCGGTCCAGATTTGCTACTCTTCAATTTGTAGAACTGCCCCATTACATCCTCACAGAGAATTCATTCAGTATCTCCGACTCGTTAGCTTCAAATACCATTTCTGGCACCTGTATCTCTCCCAATCTTCCTTGGTGAAGGCCTAAGGAAAAAATTCATTTAATCTCTCCGCTATGGCTTTGTCTTCCCTGATCGCCCCTCTTTGCCTTATCAGTGCTCTGCATTTGACTTGACATTCCTTATGCTGTTTCTTATTATTTTCAGCTGGTTCCTTCTTCCATTTTCTGAAGGATTTTCTTTTAGCTCTAATAGCTTCCTTCACCTCTCTTTTTAACCATGCCGGCTGTCATTTGGTCTTCCGTCCTCCTTTTTTAAACACGTGGAATATATTTGGCCTGGGCTTCCAGGATGGTGTTTTTGAACAGCATCCACGCCTGATGTAAATTTTTGACCCTCACAGCTGCTAACGTATTTGATTTCCTATGTATACTTACTTCATGATCATATTATAATAACCGTTTATCAAGCGGCCCCAGCACCATTACTTCCAGCACCAGATAATGCACTCCACTAAGGACTAGGTCTAGAATTTTTCCTTCTCTTGTCGGCTCCTGTACCTCCATAAAGCAGTCCTTGATTTTGTCAAGGAATTTTACCTCCCTAGCATGCCCTGTTACATTTACCCAGTCAATATCAGTGTAATTGAAATCACTCATTATTATTGTTGCCCAGTTTGCTTGCGTCCTAATTTCCTTTAACATTTCTGCATCAGTCTGTTCATCCTGGCCAGGCGGACAGTAGCACACTCCTATCACTATCCTTTTCCCCTTTACACATGGAATTTCAATCCATAGTAATTCCAAGATGTGTTTTGTTTCTTGCAGAATTTTCAATCTATTTGATTCAAGGCTCTCCATAATATACAATCCTGCTTATTTTCGAAGAAGGGTGGCCATCTTCCGACACAAATCGGGAGATGGCCGGCCTTCTCCTAAAGCCAGCCAAATCGGTATAATCGAAAGCCGATGTTGGCCGGCTTCAACTGCTTTCCGTCGCAGGGCGTGTCAGCAGTGTACCGAAGGTGGGACGGGGGTGTGGTTAAGAGATGACCAGCCTTGGCCGATAATGGAAAAAAAGGCCGGCTCTGACGAGCATTTGGCCGGCTTTACTTGGTCCTTTTTTTGTTCAGGACCAAGCCTTGAAAAGGTGCACGAACTGACCAGATGACCACTGGAGGGAAATCGGGGATGACCTCCCCTTACTCCCCCAGTGGTCACCAACCCCCTCCCACCCCACCCCCCCCCAATTGTTTTTGCCAGCCTCAAATGTCGTACCCCGCTCCCTGGAGCAGTTTTTAGTGGGTACTACAGTGCACTTCAGGCAGGCGGACCCAGGCCCACCCCCCCACCTGTTACACTTGTGCTGGTAAATGGGAGCCCTCCAAAACCCACCCGAAACCCACTGTACCCACATATAGGTGCTCCCTGTTACCCTTTTAAGAGCTATGGTAGTGTTGTACAGTTGTGGGGAATGGGTTTGGGGGGGGGGGGGGCTCAGCACCAAAGGTAAGGGAGCTATGCACCTGGGAGCAATTTCTGAAGTCCACTGCAGTGCCCCCTAGGGTGCCCGGTTGGTGTCCTGGCATGTGATGGGGACCAGTGCACTACAAATGCTGGCTCCCCCCACGACCAAATGGCTTAGATTTGGCCGGTTTTGAGATGGCCGCCATTAGTTTCCATTATCGGCGAAAACCAATGGCGGCCATCTCTAAGGCCGGCACAAATGTTGAGATTTAGTCGGCCCTGACTGTATTATCGAAACGAAAGATGGCCGGCCATCTTGTTTTGATAATACGGTCGGGTATGCCGCTTTACGGGGCCGTTATTAGAGATGGCCGCCCTTATACATGGCCGGCCCCGTTCGATTATGCCCCTCAATGCTACCCCTCCACCAATTTGATTCACTCTATCACTACGATATAATTTGTACCCTGGTATGACAGTGTCCCACTGGTTATCCTCCTTCCACCAGGTCTCAGAGATGCCTATTATATCTAATTTTTCATTTAGTGCAATATATTCTAACTCCCCCATCTTATTTTTTAGGTTCCTGGCATTCACATATAGACATTTCAAACTATGTTTGTTATTCCTATTTACATCATGCTCAGTACTTTTGTCTGATTTTTATTTTAGGACACCTGGGAGCTCATTTACAAAGCGCTTAGCCCTCCAAAGTTCCATAGGTTTCTATGGAACTTTGGAAGGCTAAGTGCTTTGAAAATATGCCTACTGATCTACTATGATCTCTTTTGCAATCTCACTGTCAGGATACCCTATCTTCCATGTTTTGGTGATATCTTTGAAAGATACCTTATCCCGAACCATGCACTTTTGAGCGACTATCAGTCTTGCCCCTGTTTCTAGTTTAAAAGCTGCTCTATCTCCTTTTTAAATGCTGATACCAGCAGCCTGGTCCCACCCTGGTTAAGGTGGAGCCCATCCTTTCGGAATAGGCTCTCCCTTCCCCAGAATGTTGCCTAGTTCCTAACAAATCTAAAACCCTCCTCTCCCTGCACCATCATCTCATCCACGCATTGAGACTCCAGCCCTCTGCTATCTCTTGGGCCCTGCGCGTGGAACGGGTAAATTTCAGAAAATGCTTCCCTAGATGTTCTGGATTTGAGCTTTCTACCTAAGAGCCTAAATTTGGCTTCCAGAACCTCTCTCCCACATTTTCCTATGTCATTAGTACCGACATGTACCAAGACAGTCGGCTCCTCCCCAGAACTATCTAAAATCCTATCTAGGTGACGCGTGAGGTCCGCCACCTTCGCACCAGGCAGGGAAGTCACCAGGCGAGCCTCACATCCACCAGCCACCCAGCTATCTATATGCCTAATGATCGAATCACCAACTACAACAGCTGTCCTAACCCTTCCCTCCTGGGCAGCACTTGGGAGACATACTCAGTGCGAGAGGATAGAACATCCTCTGGTGGGCAGGTCCTGGCTACAGGATTACTTCCTACTTCACCAGGGTGATGCTCTCCTTCTAAACCTCCCTCCTCCAAAGTAGCGCAGGGACTACCAGACTGGAGGTGGGACTTCTCTACAAAATCTCTATAGGTCTTCTCTATGTACCTCTCTTGTCTCCCTCAGGTCCACCAAGTCTGCTACTCTAGCCTCAAGAGAATGGACCCGTTCTCTGAGAGCTAGGAGCTCTTTGCATTGGGAACATACATATAACCGCTTCCCAACTGGAAGATAATCATACATGTGACACTAAATGCAAAATACTGGATAGCACCCCTCTTGCTGCTGGACTGCTGACTCCAGCTTAGTATTTTTGAGTTTTTCAATAATTTTAAACTTGCTAAAGTATTAAGGAACGTAGCCTAATATAAAAATGTCTTTTAGTTTGTATGATGTATTGTGCGAGTTATTTAGTGTTTCTTCTTAGATGGTAATGAAATGTATTTAAAAATCTGTAAGAGCACGTCTTGTTTCTTATCCTAATTACAATAACTGACTAAAAATGAAGAGTTGTCCTAGGGACCTGGCTCCAAAAGGTTTCTCGAAGACAGTTAGAAGGAGTATGCTTAGGCCTCAAAACATAAGGCCTCAAGAATGGGTGTCTTTGCCAGAGATGCCCCCATTGCACCCAGTACAGCGCTTAAAGCCGCTGGAATCTTCAATGACATGGATGGAGAAACAGTTGTGTCTAAATGAAAAGGACTAGATAGTGCCGAAAAAGGGGAAAGGCTTAAATGTGGCCTACTGAGCGTGGAACTGGAGCATGCGTGGTGAAGCACAACTCATACTTCAAAGAGCTCTATAAAAGCTTGTTATAAGCTCTGGACCAGGCAACACGGATGTTACCCACATGTGAGCAGTATGAGCCTGCTCATCCTCGGAGAATTTAAGTTTCACAGGGACAGAAATTTTACCCATTCTCAAGGGAATTTAACCCATACCCAAGATCCATTCCATCCCCAACCGTACCAGCAGGAGACAATAGTATTATTTACTTGCTTGCAACCCTCTTTCTTCTGAATCCCAAGCAGCCTCCTGTGTTTTTTTTTGGATGGTATTCACCATTCAACCAATAAGTATTCCAAGCCTCACTCTGGCACGCCTCTTTGGGCATTTCAAGCCTCATTCTGGCACGCCAACTGCCTCTCTCCGTATGTTTCAAGCCCCATTCTGGTGCTCCAATTGCCTCTTTCAGTGCTTTCCAAGTCTCATTCTGGAGTCACCAGTGACTTGAGTACACGCCCATGGGAATCCTGTGGAACTTCTTCCATTCCCGAAGAAATCCCGCAGGTTTCATGGGATTACTATGCAGGGGAGGAATTTGGAATGGAAGTCCCAAAAGCCATATTGGACAGAATTTTCCACAACAGCGACTCTGGAAGATTGGGAGTGACCTGAGATGACATCTGCTAGGTTCCTCAGGCCCCGAGACCACTGGGAAGTTGAGGTCCACTCAGCTTCTCTTGAATGGATGAGTCATTTATACGTACTGTGGAGGCAATGTGGCCTAACAGCTTTAACATCTGCGCACCAAGCCGATGCCTGCTGGTTCTGCCAGACCTTAAGGGCGATAGTCTAACAGAAGGAAAGCCCGGGCTTGAACCATGTCTAGCAGAGCTCCTATGAACTCCTATCACTGCACAAGCAGGAGGTGGGACTTTGGGTAGTTTATGATGAACATTAGTAGCTCTAACACCTGAATGGTTCTCTGCACTCCTTCCTTGGATGAGCTCTTGATCAGCCAATAGTCCAGATAGGAAAACATACACATCCCCAGTCAGCGTAGACATGGTGACCATGGGAAGATGTTTTGTGAAAACTCAGGCAGCGGGCATGAGGTCAAAAGGCAACATGCAGTACTGGTAATAGTGTTTTCCAACCAGAAACCTGAGTTGCTTCCCGGCCACTGAAAGTATATCTGGATACGAGTGTAAGCGCCCTTTAAGTCCAGCGAGCATAGCCAATTGTTCTGAAACATGGGAAGAAGGGTACCAAGGGAAATCATCCTGAACTCCTCTACAACGTATTTATTCAGGGCCTTGGGTCAAGGATGGGATGAAATCCCCCCCCCCCATCTTTTTGGGCACCAGGAAGTAGTTTGAAAAGAATCCCTTCCCTTTTTCCCCTGGTGGCACAAGTTTGATCCCAAGAGCCTGTAGAAGGGATGATAGTGCCTCTCTAAGCATTGCCTGGTGCTGAAAGCTGCTAAGAAAATGTTCTGTGGATAATCTGGATGAATTTGACACCAATTGAGGGTGTAACCCACCCTGACGATTTTGAGAACTCACTGGTTGGAGGTTATAAGGGGTCATCTTTAATGGCAAAAATTCAGTGTTCCCCCACACCCAGTAGGCCATTTGGGATGGTTACTTTTACTGTGGCTATGCTCTCCTGGAGTCTGTCAAAAGCTTGTATAGTGCTTTGGTTGGGATGCTGGCTGGGCCTTCTGCTTCCGAGGTTGGGAGCAGGCCCCCTGGGATGGCCAAGCTGGAGGAGGGTGCCTACGTCTGTGAAAATCAGTATGGTCTCTTCTGGTTCCCACCAGAAAACCTACACAGAGTGAACAAAGGAGTGGGCCAAGAAAAGGACATCATGGTGTCAGATCTCTTCTTGTTGAGACCTCTTCCACCTTGTCTCCTAAAAAGGTGGTCACCTTGGCAGGGGATGTTCACTAGCTTGAACAGCTGGTTCCAGTTCCGACACACGCAGCCAGGCATGTCTGCACATAACAATACCTAACACGGAATGCAGGGACACCACATCGAAAGCATCATAGCTTGCCTGGGCCAAGTGCTTTCGGTGCTCCTTCAGCTTGGCTAACCTGCAGCCTTATCCAAGGGTACAGTCTGCAAACTGACACACAAAGTCCCACAAGAAAATCATATAGAGCTGGTAGAACTGTATGTGGGACACAAGCATAAAGGCCTGGTAAACCTTTCTCCTAAAATATTCAAAGATCCTAGCATCTCCCCCGGAGGCGCCAAGAGGTGGTTTCTTGAACTGTTAGCTCTTTTTAGAGCAGATTCAACCACCATAATGTGGTGGGGTAGCTGGAGCTTATCAAATCCAGGAGGTTTTTGAACTCTATACATATTGTCCACCTTCTTAGGAACTGACTGCTGCAAGATGTTGTGCACTCGCACTATTACAGCTTCCTTAGGAGATCCTTTATCTGTGCCTGCTGCAGGATGTTGTGTACAGGCACTGTTACAGCTTCCTTAGGGGGAATCCTCATAAAATCAAGGACATGCAATGTAGCAGCCCTGTGCTAATCCTCAATCTCAAATGAAATGGAAAGACCCTAGCCATTTCCCTCAAAAAGCCAATGAAGGAAGAGCTCCTCTAGTGGGACCTCTCTCCTTTCCTGAGGAGGGGAGGGATCTGAAGGTAGACCAAAGAAGCACTCCTCTGAGAACTCTTCTTGAGGAGACAGTTTGTGTGCCTCAGGTGACTAGACTGGTATCTAGACTCTGAGCATGAGCACCAAGGGGCAGGCCCTGACCTGGACATAGGGGGAGATTCTTCCCTCGTTGGGCTGGAGAGGAGCACCGCCTCTTCCAAGGCCGATGCTGGCCCCCTTCCAGGAGCCAGCATCAACGCACAGGCAATGAAGACATGGGCCTCAAGGATCAGCTGGGGCAGAGCCACGGTCAGCATCGATGCCCTTGAAGCCTCAGCATCATACCGAGCTAAGATCCCCTCCATCTCCTCATGCAACATGGCCCAGAGCCATTCCTCTGAGGCAGGCATTGGTAAAAGCAGGACAGATGCCAATTTGGAGACAACCTATGAAAATGCTGGTGTCAAATTGGAAGGCTGGTCACAGTGCCGAGACTGGCGCACCAGCCTCAACTCCACAGAGGGGAACAGTCCTCGTGACCCTGGTGCTTCTTGGGTTTCAGCGGTGCTGATGATGATCTGGAGTTTCTGGCACCACGCTTGGTGCTTTCTCGATGCATATCATGGTCCCTTGGTACTGATGAGAATGATATTGAATCCTGACTTGTCCTCTTGTGTTGGGTCCAATGCAGACTGATGCCCGATGTCAAAAAGCAGGAGGAGACCTCCACAATGCTGTTTCACCCCCAGTGTCCAATGCAGCTCCTCCAGCCATAGGGACCGATGCCTCTGATGCAATGTCGACAGATTGGTCTTAGATGCAGCAAAACGTTTCTCACGCTGGGCCTCTCTGCTAGAGTGCTTCTGCATTTTCAAACAGAGAACACAATTAGAGGTCTCAATCAGACACCATAAGGGAAAAATAGCCGACACAAAATCAAATGGTTCAATTAAGAGAAAGATCTCTGAACTATGCTGACTGGAGCTCAGTCTTAAGCGAGCCTCAGTAGCCACAAAAAAAAACTTAAACTTGCTGAAAACCCCAAGCAAATAAAAAAAAGGAGATATGGAGACGGACAAATTAGTAAAAAATTAAGAACCCCCCCCCCCCCTCGCATACCACAAGGGAAGGCATTTCATAAAATAAAGTTTGACACGATGAGGAGAGCTCACAGAACCTGACCTCTACACAACTCCTTCACATATACTCAGAACTGTCTTATAATATTCTGCTTGTTGTACTATTATCTTGTTTTATCCTTATCATATTGCCCAAGATCCTTCTATAACACAAAATGTTTATTTCTAATGTATGTCCACCTTTCATGATGTATTGTAAGCCACATTGAGCCTGCAAAGAGGTGGGAAAATGTGGGATACAAATGCAATAAATAAAAATAAATCAAGTCTAAAAATTTGGCGCCTGGACTACTGCAACTTACTCCTCACCGGCCTCCCACTTAGCCATCTATCCCCCCTTCAGTCTGTTCAGAACTCTGCTGCACGTCTCATATTCCGCCAGAACCGATATACTCATATCACCCCTCTCCTCAGGTCACTTCACTGGCTTCCGATCAGATACCGCATTCAATTCAAGCTTCTCCTTCTTACCTACAAATGCACTCAGTCTGCTGCCCCTCACTACCTCTCTACCCTCATCTCCCCTTACGTTCCCGCCCGTAACCTCCGTTCACAGGATAAATCCCTCCTCTCAGTACCCTTCTCCACCACCGCCAACTCCAGGCTCCGCTCATTCTGCCTCGCCTCACCCTATGCTTGGAACAACCTTCCTGAACCCTTACGCCAAGCCCCCTCCCTGCCCGTCTTCAAGTCTTTGCTTAAAGCCCACCTCTTCAATGCTGCGTTCGGCACCTAACCCTTACCGTTCAGTGAATCCAGACTGCCCCAATTTGACTGCCCCTATCGGACCGACCGTTCACTTGTCTATTAGATTGTAAGCTCTTTGAGCAGGGACTGTCTCTCTTTGTTAAATTGTACAGCGCTGCGTAACCCTAGTAGCGCTCTAGAAATGTTAAGTAGTAGTAGTAGTAGTAGTAGTAGTAAGCGCATTCTATAAAGCATGCCTTAATTTAGATGTACTTTACAGAATACGCCTACATTTCCATGTGTTTATAGAATATGCCGAGTGCCGGTCCGCACAACTAAATTTAGTCATGAGCAGTGACACCAAGTAAAACCTGGTGTAAATGACGACACTTAAATTACACACAGAGACTGGGTGTATTCTATAACCACGTGTGCAGGTTTTTAGAAAACGCCCATGACCCGCCTATTCCACACCCCCGTTTCAATTATGCGACTTACAATTTACATGCAGCACATTTAGAATACGCTTACACAGTTCTGCACATACATTTTAATGCCAATTAGTGTCAACTGCTTGTTAATTGGCAATTAGCACTAATTGACTTGTTAACCAATTAGGTTATACGCATTGTAATGGAATACACTGATTTCCACATGATATATAGAATCCGGGGGATAGTTTCTAGGCTCAGCTCAAATTTTCAAGGTAGAACTAGCCAACTGCCCACCTCAAAATCTGTAAGATATTTTGAATCGGCTATTTTTCCCTTGAGATTTTTTTTTACAGAAACCCTTCTGTGAAATAGACATCATTGCACATGCGTTTACAGAGAAATTTTAAAAGAAACCAAACAGGTCAAGCTGTGTTGTTTGCTAAGCATATACATATTTATTGCTATATGATTATATACTTACAAAAACAAAAAAACCTAAAATTCTCATTGCTATAGTTTCTGTGCTGGGTGGTTCAAGGCAAAATACCATTATCACTACAGGTATACCACCGTTAAATATCAAATAGCTAATATTTCCTCAGTACCATTCTTTGGAATGAAATGTCTCTTTTCTAGCTGCTTCGAAGCACAAAAGGCTATGAGTGGCAGTCCTGATAAATTAAACACTAACAAGAAATAGTAGTACAGCATTGAGGCACTGTTCTTAAGACTTTCACTTCTACTCCACATAGAAATCACAAGTTTTCTCAATACTAGACGTACCAAGCAATTTAAGCTAACAGCTGCAATTCTGTGATGTGTATTTCATTCCTAAGCAAATATTACTGTTTGAAAGCAGCTGACTAGTTCAATTACTAACAATGCAAAGCGGAACACTGCTATACAGATCTATATTAGAAATAAAACTATGCAAGCCACAGTGAGATGCACACTATCCTAAAAAGTAACAGAAAATAAAAAATAAAGAGAATATAATCTAATAAATTCTGCAGGAAAAGTCCTAACCTTTTATTGGACTAATAATTATTCAAATATATTATGCATTAATGTTTGAGACCACATGAATTATTTTGGAAGAAACTGCCTGAAACCAAGCCAAGTGATATTTTGAGGACCCTGAACTGTACTACTCAGTTACTGAAATTTTAGATGTTATATCCTTAACACAAATATAAAAGCAAAATACAGAATGCATGAAAAGAATCTTCACAGCTTAGGAGTTGCATCTTATCATAAGGAGTACAAGTTATTTTCCTCTATGCATCACTCCGTTTTTGCTCTAATTGTTTCTCTTCATGTTCTCTGTTTACCTATAACTGTTTGAAGTAAATGTTTATGTGTTTGTAAACATGCACGTTTAATAACAGGACCTGCCATTATCTTGCTGCTGGCCCCTTTTGTGAATGGCTAAAAAATTAAGGATCCCCACATTGCAGTGACGGGGAAGAAATTCATGTTTTCTAGCACCTTCTGAACAAATGAAACTCAGATGGTACAGAGCTTAATATATGAAAACCACAATACAAATATAATCATTGAAATATTACAACACAGACTCGGAGAAAAGCACACAAAGAAGCAAACCAAACATTATTTTAGGTCAGAACAAATCTCCAGGTGGACCAAAAGCGGTTTTTTTTTTTTGTGTGTGTATGTGAACTGGGACCACCTCATTATAACTGATGCCAGCCTTCCTTTCTCAACTTTACAGTTCCTGAAGCAAATAATTTTGACTGTTCAGTAAGGAATATTTAACAAAGCTAATTACCTTTGAAACAGGACTGTGACTAGTCTTCAAAAGGTGAACAATCTCTTCCTTCAGTATACAGGGAGTAGATTCTGTCCACACCTGAGGAAAGAGTGTATTTTCCAAAAAACAATCAAGAAACATATTACTCCAATTGTGAAAGTTTGTTTACCTTTATTTCTGTGCATCCAAGTAGACAAACATGGTAACCACACTGATTTCCTGTTCAGTGAGAAGCAAACTATGGCTTCATGTAAAAGAGCAAACAATGTGAAGCGAGAACAACCACCAGAAACTAGATACCAAAGAAAGTGTTACAAAAGAACTAGCTGTAATTTTTTCCACCATAGCAGACAACTGTCTTTAATTTGGCTAAACTTGATAAAAATAATAATTTAGGCCCTGTTTACTAAGGTGAACTAGCGTTTTTAGCGCATGCTAATGCTAGTGTGCCCTTAGCAAGGCTTAGTAAACAGGGACCTTAGTGAACTTTACATTGTTTTCTGTACTATATTAAAACAAAACCGCAGCTAATGTTTCCATTAAAATGGATCATCAATTTACTCCTGGTTACAACTCCACCCATACTTTCCAAACTACAAACCCAAAAAGAAGTTCAGCTTGCTTCTCATACCTATTTTTTAATATATATGTTACCAACCTCCAGCTTAATCACTACTAATCATTTCAAAGCTAGAGATATTAAATTTGCTTACAAATACTAAGTGGGAAAATGTACTATTTATTGCTAGTGTTTTCTTATCACATATTTTACTGGCTGAAAGCCACATTATAAGAAAACAAGTCATGGCAAATAATGTCGAAGAAAAATGATGAATCCTGGGTTTACAGAGAACTCCTTCCCTATACTGCAGTGCAATTTACTATCTAAGGAAACAAAAATGAAAGCAATAAAATAACTACATAGCCACACAATTTAATATTTAAAAAAAAGCAATTTTCACTCAAATCAGCAATATTGTTTTCTTTCATGCAAGTTTAACAAAAAAGCATGATCATTTGCATATATATTGTTAAACTCCAGTATTCTATATCAGTTCATACAAAAAGAAAAAACATCTAAAAAAAAACATATCAGGCAGGCAGACCCAGTGTCTTCCTATGTTTCTATTTTCAAATACAATTTGTTCATGCCTGACAGCGAATTAGTTATTGCAAACATTTTTGTATATAAAACTGGTAACAAGCAGTTAGGATGCTGCACAGCCCTCCTATGCTTCAACTATTCTTATAGCAAGGACAATTCACTGCTTTGATCAAAACATCATGTTCCTTGCCATTTTCTTGAACTACATCAAAATGATTCATAGGTATTTCACAAATATAAAAATAGAGCATAGTAACAGAGGCATAAAGTACAAATGCTCTTTGAAAACGTCAATGAAAAAGGTGTTAGCATGCAGTCTACATTCAAAACTCTAGCCAATAGAGAGGCGACGAAGAAACCTCAATCTAGATGGAATGCACATTAAAGCAATTAAAAATTTGGAAAACGGCAAAGTTGCTTATATAAGCATCATATTGCCAGTAAGATGTCTTGTGTTCTTGCTGGAATAACATTGTGTGGGCAACTATATAGACGCTGTATAAAAGCATTCTAATTGCTACTGTTCCGTTATACCAGTTTCCCTGGGACCCAATTAGCATTGTTAGGGGTATGTTAGCTCAGAATGTGATGAAGCTATAAAAGTTCTTCTACTCTGGCATTTACCAGATATTGTTAACAAGATGCACAAAAGAACAGTGTGGTCCAGCACCGCTGTACTCTGTGGGATTATAAATGGCAGCACTTGTACTCATATGCACTTATTCTCAAATCTAACTCTGCAATGGTGCCACTCTATAGGGGAAAAAGTTACATTCCTAAATATAAAAAAAATATATACAAAAAACAATTGCACCTTATTTCATATGAATGTAAATTATTTACATTTGCTGAACTTTTAGAAGCAATGGAATATCTGAAAGTCAGAAGAACTTCCTATATTATGAATCTGTCTGTTATTCATTTGAAAATCTGAACTTTAAAGTATTTCTATTGCTATCCGATGGACTGAAAACATTTAAAATCACTTCAAGACCTTTTGTTTCCTCTGTATCTAAAATTGTATATGACAGTGAACAAGCAAGAGTATTTAAATTTTCAATGTGCAACTAAAGCATTGTAAGAAGCTTCAACTTAGTTAATACCTAGACATACAGACTGGTCACCTATCAAAATTTTCTAATAAGATTTTAAATTTTCAAAAAAAAAAATGTTTCTTATTATAAACCTCAAAAGGCTCCATCTAGTTTTAATATAATGGGACACTCCAAAAATTATATTCTGAAAAGATGCTACTATATTTAAAACCTTTCAAAGTTCAGCAAAACTGCTCCATTTAATAGAAGAAACACAGGAGCAATTAGGAATATTCCTACTTTTAAAACATTTATCATGTAAGCTTTTGGGACTAGAGGTAATTTCCTCCTGCAACAATCAACTACTATACATAAAATGTATATAGTTAGATCACATATTCAAGATTATTATATCTTTAAAATACAGTACTAGTAGTGTGTGCTTGGAATGGCACAAATTTAATAAAAGAGCTAAAACCTTTAAAAAAAGTGCCATATTCATATTGTATAGTTAAGGCCCATATGCTACATTATACCATGCTGGCAATAAACAGAAGTTTAAAAGTGAAGTGCAGAATTGAACAACATACTAAACAAAATATTCAAGTGTCAAGTAATTGCACTTCACAGCAGGAGCTGCAGATTCACACTAGTAAACATAAAAAGGAAAAATTATAAGCTCTTGAACTGCCTGTTGTAATCATTAGCTAGTCTTTCCATGTTTACTGGCTGTTACAGTAATTAAAACCACTTTTAGTACTTGGTTGTTCATGGCTGCCTGATCATTAAGTTTCCTCTCACATTTATCCTAAACCCAATCACTAAATATGTTTTCTCCCATTTAAATTTCTCCAGCTGTTCAATATTAAAGGTTAACAAAATCATATCCTTCAGAACACTTGTATACTACATTACTGATACTTATAAAAAGCACACTAGTCTAGGAGTTAAGTTTACTCACTACTGAGGAAAACAATTTGCACGAGATCAAAATAGACTAATTTTTCAGAATAATTTGACAGAAACCTGACCCTGGGGAAGTTGGGAGTACAATCCCTAATATACATCCAATTAAAAACGAAGGCTGTGCTCTATCTAATCAGAACATGCAATAGCAAAAAGGCATAACTGCTGAAGTTCTCAATAGCAATTGCAGCACAAGAAAATAATGGCAGTGTTCAACCAGCTATACCCACTTAAATAGCTTGTTCTGCTAATTAAAAGATGTTCATTACATTTCTTCATCTTTAATACATTAGAGATGACAAATATCCATGTACCACAAGTCTGTTACATCACTGCTTCCTGTATTAAGTAGCTTAATTTCATAGAAACAAAGTTTGTATCTTTATAAAAAAAAAAAAAAAGTAAAAAGTAGTTGGTTTTCAGCAGAGATCAGTCTTCTTTCCAAAGAATGACACCAACACTAATGTTGAAAATCAGACTAGGTATTGCAGTTGAGTTACTATCTCATTATGATCCCTCTTCCCCTCCCATCATTTAGGGTCCCCTTTTACAAAGGCACACTAGCGTTTTTAGTGCACGCTAAACGCCAAGACGACCATTATATTCCTACCGGCATCTCAGAGTTTCGTGCACTTGAATTTTTAGCAGCACTAAAAACACTAGTGCACCTTTGTAAAAGACCCCCTTAGAATGGGGTAGCACTTAATCACAGGATACCAAAAGTATCACTCTTTAGACTCATATCTTGTCCCAATTAATAGAGAATGACAATTGTTATTCATTTAAGTTAAATCACACAGTATAAAACAAACATTGAGTGACATCTGCTGATTATTTTTTATATTTTCAGTGCTTCTTTTATAAGACAAAATCGTCCAAAATAAGTACGTTTTGAAGTAAAATCTGAAAGCAAGTGCAATTTTTTTACATCACCTTTATTAATTCTTTTAAACAGTTAACTTATATGCAGCTTATTTAAAAACCCAAAACGTTGTTCATGTAAACTGCATAAGGGAATTTGCACAAAAGTGGAAGAGTATTGTCTCTTAAGTTTATCGTTTCCACCTCCCAAGTTTGAAAACAAAATTATTTGTGCATGCTCACTTTTTGCTCCTACGTTCCTCAACAGTTGCGTTTTTGCTGAAATTGTTTAAATCTGCTGGTAGTTACTGAAATTAGTTTATCCTCCTCCTCCTCCTTGACACAAAGCAAAGTGGTATCAAGCAAACGCATTTTCTCCAAAAGGTTATGAGGCAGCTGCTGTGGTCAGACTTGGCATGTCAGGTACAGGATAATGCAACATGACATCCATTCTGCCGTATCAGTATTACATTTGAAACTTGTCCCCTAAACCAAAATATATTTTACACGCCGTTCAGGTCCTACATATAGAGAACATGCTTAATTTGTCGAGTCAATACTCAAGTTAAAGAAAAAAAAAAATACAACTTGAAGACAGCAAAAAATATGTACATCAGTGAACGCATAATAATCCAAAGTTAGTGCTGGGTGGCGGGGGAAGGAGAGGACGAGAGAGCGTGCCTTGATGGGTCTTGTTCATGCATAGCTTTGGTGAAAAAGCACCGGACTAATCATACGTCCGAGGTCGAGCTAACATGCGTGAGCCTGGGGTCGGCCGTGATCTCGTAGCGGTAGTGATAGCCTTCCATGTGGTCCCTGCACGCGTCGCGGATGTTATGCATCCATTTCTTGATGCCCTTTCTGTTCAAATACAAAACCAGCAAGAAGATGACTCCGATGAGAGCCAGAACGATGCCCAGGAAGACGTAGGAGGTCTGAAGGCCGCTCAAGTCATCCGGCTCGGAACAGACCAGGAGCGAGTCGGGCAGGTCGACCAGCCGCCGGCCCCTTAGGCTCTCCGGGTCCCAGCAGAGCAGTTCGTCGCGGCCGGCTAGGGCGCTGCCGTTGCCCCTCAGCCAGTCGAGCAGGTCGTTCAGCTGGCAGTCACAGAGCCAACTGTTGTTGGCCAGGTTGAGGGCGAGTTGCGGGGGGTGAAGGTCCCGCAGGGTGCCGTCCCGCAGCCGCCTCAGCGCGTTGTCGCTCAGGTCCAGGCTCCGGAGCCGCGGCAGGTGGCGGAAGACCCCCGCCCTCAGCGCCAGCAACGAGTTGTCCCTCAAGTCCAGGTGGAGCAGGGCAGGCAGGGCGCCGAAGGCGTCCTCGGGCAGGTAGAGGAGTTGGTTGCGGGCCAGGTCCAGGTGGGTAAGGTTGCCCAGCGCGCCGCCTGCTAGCGCCTGCCCCACCTGCGAGACCACGCTGGCGTTGTAGTGAGAGTTACTGAGGACGAGCTCGGTAAGGGGGCTGGAGGCGCCGAAGGCATCCGGGCTGAAGTAGGAGATGTTGTTGCGGCTGAGGTCCAGCAGGCGCAGGGCGGGCAGTTGGGCGAAGGCCTCGGACTCCACGCTCGTCACCCCGTTGCCGCTCAGGTTCAAGGCGCTGAGCTCGCGCAGGGCTTTGGGGAAGGCGCCGGCGGGCAGGCTCGCGATGCTGTTGCCCGTGATGAAGAGGCTCCGCACGTAGAGCGGCAGCTCACGCGGCACCTCCGTCAGGTTGGCATTCACGCACTTCACCGTCCGCGCCCCCTTAGAGCACTCGCAGGCGGGCGGGCAGACGGCGGGAGGAGGGGGAGTAGACTCGGGCTGGGGGCAAACAGAGCCCGGCAGATGCGCCGCCAGCAGTAGCCACAGCGTCCCTACTGCCGCCGCTGTTCGTCCCCCTTTAGGAGAGCTGCGCCGCTGCTCGAGCCGGGACTCACGCCCACAGCCCGCCGCTGCCGGCTGCAGCGAAAACATCTCCGCCCAAGCTGCTCGCCAACTTCAGCTCTGCTCCGCAGCCAGTCGCGGGCGGCAGCAGCAGCAGCAACCGCCGCCTTTTCCTCCACCGCACTTCAGCAATAGAGGAGAAAACTTTCTTGCAGTCCTGCTCTCGGAAGAGGATTCCTTAGTACGAGCAGCGCAGCTGAAGAGGGAGACTCCTCGTAACTCTTTCTTGACAAAGCGCGACACTCCTACTGGATAAAAGACAAAAGTCCAGTGAGGAGGCGCCAGCCGCCACCGAAAAGTGTGAGAAGAGGCTGCCGGAACGTGCGCCTCCCACTCACCGCTCCTCCCTCCTTACCACAAGTCTCCACAGTGTAAGTACCACCGGCGCCAACTTTAGATCCCCTCAGCCCTTGCGACTTCGCGGAAGGAAATATCGGGTCATCATTATCATTCGGAATGATGAAAAGTTCCTCAAAGACAGACAAAAAGACTCCTCCCCCCTCTACCAACAAGTCTACACGCCTACTACAAACTAGAGAAGTAGTAGCCGATTACAACCCACAAAACTGTAAGGAACCCACCCCAAAGAGCGCGTGAAGTGCGCGACCCGCCCCTCTGGGAGCTGCCACCACGGATAGGGGAGCCATTGCGAGCTTGACCTCCTAGGTAAGTCCCGGTACGGCAACCATTTGACGCTTTCTATATCTAATGATCTAATGAAACCGACTTGAAGTCCCCGATAGGTAACAAAGTCTTGCGAGCGGTGTCTCGATGTAGACTCTCTCCTTTCCCCTGAGCTGAGTGGACTTGCACCGCACGTGCTGCTGCTTTTCGGCCGCCAAATTAGGATGCCGCTGGGCCTGGCTCGGCTGGTGGTGGAGTTCAAAGTTTTGGATGATTGTTAATACAGGAACAGCTAAAGAAAGAAATCAGGATATTGTTACCTGATGAGTCTACTGCTTTTTTCATCTTTTTTTTATGTCCAAGAATTTTATTGGTTTTAGAAAAGTCAAACAATTTATCAAGCAATAACATCAACTGTAACACAGAAGTCAAACAAAAGAGAGAGCAAAACTATATATATATAAACAACAGTTGATGTTATTACTTGATGTTATTGCTTGATAAATTGTCTTTTTCTAAAACCAATAAAATTCTTGGACTAAAAAAAACCCAGCTACAAATCAAAATAATAAATCTTAAACTATTCACCTAAGATTATAAGATTTCAGATAATTATCGACATGAGACCAAATTTTAGCAGTAGAACATGACTCACCCATTTTGTCTGCAACAGAGGTTTCAAATTTATGAATCTGTAAAATTGAATGCCACCAAAAAGTAGAATTAAGATTAGAATTATCTTTCCAATGCATGAGAACCAGTTTCAGCGCAGCAACAACTAAAATGTTCAGTAACTTTTGTTGGGAAACGTCCAATTGATCTTGGAATAGCACAAGAACCTGACATAATAATTGAAGGAGTAATTGGACCCTGTATAGGAAGAATATTTGAAATGAAGCAAGTACCAGTGTGCGAGCCACAGGACCAACGTTTGTTAAGTACATAAGTAATGCCACACTGGGAAAAGATCAAGCATCCGGTCCACTACAGCGGCCAATCCAGGCCAAGGGCACCTGGCAAGCTTCCCAAATGTACAAACATGCTATACATGTTATTCCTGGATTTGTGGATTTTTCCCAAGTCCATTTAGTAGTGGTTTATGGACTTGTCCTTTAGGAAACCATCTAACCCCTTTTTAAACTCTGCTAAGCTAACCGCCTTCACCACGTTCTCCGGCAACAAATTCCAGAGTTTAATTATGCGTTGGGTGAAGAAACTTTTTCTCCGATTTGTTTTAAATTTACTACAATGTAGTTTAATCGCATGCCCCCTAGTCCTAGTATTTTTGGAAAGCGTGAACAGACGCTTCACATCCACCTGTTCCACTCCACTCATTATTTTATATACCTCTATCATGTCTCCCCTCAGCCATCTCTTCACCAAGCTGAAAAGCCGTAGCCTCCTTAGTCTTTCTTCATAGGGAAGTCGTCTCATCCCCGCTATCATTTTAGTCGCCCTTCGCTGCACCTATTCCAATTCCACTATATCTTTCTTGAGATGCGCCGACCAGAATTGCATTCCCTTCCCCGTGGTCTCTGTGGATGAGCCGAGGGCTGAGATGCTCGAGGTCCTCGACTATCCATCACCACCTAGAGAGTCCTCCACGGTGCCGTTGCACAATGTCCTCAAAGAGACACTGCTTCGGAACTGGTTGAGACCATTATCTAATCCCACCGTCCCCAAGAAAGCAGAGTCCCAATACAGGATCCACTCGGACCCAGAGTTAATGCGGCCTCAATTGCCTCATGACTCGGCGGTCGTGGACTCTGCTCTCAAGAGGGCACGGAGTTCGAGGGATACCGCCTCAGCGCCCCCGGGGCGGGAGTCTCGCACTCTGGACTCGTTTGGGAGGAAGGCCTACCAATCTTCAATGCTCGTGACCCGCATCCAGTCCTACCAGCTCTACACGAGCATACACATGCGGAATAATGTGAAGCAACTGGCGGACCTGGTCGACAAGCTCCCCCCGGAGCAGTCCATGCCTTTTCAGGAGGTGGTCAGGCAGCTGAAGGCGTGCAGAAAGTTCCTGTCCAGGGGTATATATGACACCTGTGATGTGGCATCTCGTGCTGCGGCCCAAGGTATAGTGATGCACAGGCTCTCATGGCTGCGTGCCTCTGACCTGGACAACCGCACCCAGCAGCGGCTGGCTGATGTCCCTTGCCGGGGGGATAATATTTTTGGTGAGAAGGTCGAGTAGTTGGTGGACCAACTACACCAGCGGGAAACCGCCCTCGATAAACTCTCCCACCGGGCGCCTTCAGCATCCACCTCAGCAGGTGGACGTTTTTCCCGGGCCAGGCAGGCTGCGCCCTACGCCTACAACAAGCGTAGGTACACCCAGCCGGCCCGAAGACCTCATCAGGCACAGGGACAGCCCCAGCGTGCTCGTTCCCGTCAACAGCGTGCGCCTAAGCAGCCCCCTGCGCCTCCACAGCAAAAGCCGGGGACGGGCTTTTGACTGGATCCATGGGAACATAGCCGCCATCAAAGTGTCCGTACCGGACGATCTGCCAGTCGGGGGGAGGTTAAAATTTTTTCACCAAAGGTGGCCTCTTATAACCTCCGACCAGTGGGTTCTCCAAATAGTGCGGTGCGGATACGCCCTCAATTTGGCTTCCCCTCCTCCAAATTGGAGTGTTTTCCGACTCTCATTTCGCAGAACAACGGAGCGCTTCTGCACCCCAACCTTCAGTCTCTGGCTCTCACGGCCTGGATGTTGAGGGCGTAGACTTCGCTTCGTTGGGTCTGTCTGAGGGTGTCTCCCGTGTCTTGCTTGCCTCTAGGAAGGATTCCACTAAAAATAGTTACTTTTTCAAGTGGAGGAGGTTTGTCGTTTGGTGTGAGAGCAAGGCCCTAGAACCTCGTTCTTGTCCTGCACAGAACCTGCTTGAATACCTTCTGCACTTATCAGAGTCTGGCCTCAAGACCAACTCAGTAAGGAATCACCTTAGTGCGATTACTGCTTACCATCTTCGTGTAGAGGGTAAAGCCATCTCTGGAGAGCCTTTAGTTGTTCGATTCATGAGAGGCTTGCTTTTGTCAAAGCCCCCTGTCAAGCCTCCTGCAGTGTCATGGGATCTCAACGTCGTCCTCACCCAGCTGATGAAACCTCCTTTTGAGCCACTGAATTCATGCCATCTGAAGTACTTGACCTGGAAGGTCATTTTCTTGGTGGCAGTTACTTCAGCTCGTAGGGTCAGTGAGCTTCAAGCCCTGGTAGCTCATGCTCCGTATACCAAATTTCATCATAACAGAGTAGTACTCCGCACTCATCCAAAGTTCCTGCCAAAGGTGGTGTTGGAGTTCCATCTTAACCAGTCAATTGTCTTGCCAACATTCTTTCCCAGACCGCATACCCGCCCTGCTGAGCGTCAGTTGCACACATTGGACTGCAAGCGAGGGTTGGCCTTCTATTTGGAGCGGACACAGCCCCACAGACAGTCCGCCCAATTGTTTGTTTCTTTCAACCCCAATAGGAAAGGGGTCGCTGTCGGGAAACGCACCATCTCCAATTGGCTAGCAGATTGCATTTCCTTCACTTACGCCCAGGCTGGGCTGACTCTTGAGGGTCATGTCACGGCTCATAGTGTCAGAGCCATGGCAGCGTCGGTGGCCCACTTGAAGTCAGCCACTATTGAAGAGATTTGCAAGGCTGCGACGTGGTCATCTGTCCACACATTCACATCACATTACTGCCTCCAGCAGGATACCCGACGCGACAGTCGGTGCTGCAGAATCTGTTTGGGGTTTAAATCCAACTCCACCCTCCAGGACCCGAATTTATTCTGGTCAGGCTGCACTCTCAGTTAGTTGTTCTTCGTAGGTCAATTTCTGTTATGCCCTCGCCGTTGCGAGGTTCAATTGACCTGGGTTCTTGTTTTGAGTGAGCCTGAGAGCTAGGGATACCCCAGTCGTGAGAACAAGCAGCCTGCTTGTCCTTGGAGAAAGCGAATGATACATACCTGTAGCAGGTGTTCTCCGAGGACAGCAGGCTGATTGTTCTCACTTACCCTCCCTCCTCCCCTTTGGAGTTGCGTTTTTACTATTTTTGCTTGTCATTCAACTGAGCGGGAACGGTCGCGCACGGGCGGGAAGATGGCAGCGCATGCGCGGTGGGCGTACCCTGCGTGCGGGACCGCCCGCAAAGTTTTGTTCCGGTTGGTGGGGGCTGCCGTGGACGTCAACCCCAGTCGTGAGAACAATCAGCCTGCTGTCCTCGGAGAACACCTGCTACAGGTATGTATCATTCACTTTATCGACGACGACACCCAGATCCCTTTCTTGGTCCGTAACTCCTAACGTGGAACCTTGCATGACGTAGCTATAATTCGGGTTCTTTTTTCCCAAATGCATCACCTTGCACTTGCTCACATTAAACGTCATCTGCCATCTAGCTGCCCAGTCTCGTAAGGTCCTTCTGTAATTTTTCACAATCCTGTCGCGAGTTAACGACTTTGAATAACTTTGTGTCATCAGCAAATTTAATTACCTCGCTAGTTACTCCCATCTCTAAATCATTTATAAATATATTAAAAAGCAGTGGTCCTAGCACAGACCCCTGAGGAACCCCACTAACTACCCTTCTCCATTGTGAATATTGCCCATTTAACCCCACTCTCTGTTTCCTATCCTTCAACCAGTTTTTAATCCACAATAGGACTTTTTCTCCTATCCAATGACCCTCCAATTTTCTTTGTAGCCTTTCATGAGGTACCTTGTCAAACACCTTTTGAAAATCCAGATATACAATATCAACAGGCTCCCCTTTGTCCACATGTTTGTTTACTCTTTCAAAGAATTGAAGTAAATTGGTCAGGCAAGATTTCCCCACACAAAAGCTGTGCTGACTTGGTCTCAGTAATCCATGTCCTTGGATGTGCTCTGTAATTTTGTTTTTAATAATAGCCTCTACCATTTTCCCCAGCACCGACGTCAGACTCCCTGGTCTATAATTTCCCGGATCTCCCCTGGAACCTTTTTTAAAAATGGGCGTTACATTGGCCACCCTCCAATCTTCCGGTACCACGCTCGATTTTAAGGATAAATTGCATATCACTAGCAGTAGCTCCGCAAGCTCATTTTTCAGTTCTAGCAGTAGCTCCGCAAGCTCATTTTTCAATTCTAGCAGTACTCTAGGATGAATACCATCCGGTCCAGGAGATTTGCTACTCTTCAGTTTGCT
This sequence comes from Microcaecilia unicolor, assembly GCF_901765095.1. Classification (NCBI taxonomy): domain Eukaryota; kingdom Metazoa; phylum Chordata; class Amphibia; order Gymnophiona; family Siphonopidae; genus Microcaecilia; species Microcaecilia unicolor. Next base: position 490,135,661 of record NC_044033.1, on the reverse strand, counting down.
GAACTGCCCCATTACGTCCTCCAGGTTTACCGTGAAGTCAGTAAGTTTCTCCGACTCGTCCGCTTCAAATATCATTTCCGACACTGGTATCCCACCCAAATCTTCCTCGGTGAAGACCGAAGCAAAGAATTCATTCAATCTCTCCGCTACGTCTTTGTCTTCCTTGATCGCCTTTTACACCTCGGTCATCCAGAAGCCCAACCGATTCTTTTGCCGGCTTCTTTTGCCGGCTTCCTGCTTTTAATATACCGAAAAAAAATGTTACTATGTTTTTTTGCCTCTAATGCTATCTTTTTTTTGTAATTTCTCTTGGCCTTCTTTATCTGCGCCTTGCATTTGCTTTGACACTCCTTATGCTGCTTCTTGTTATTTTCAGACGGTTCCTTATTCCATTTTCTGAAGGCATTTTATTTAGCCCGAATAGCTTCCTTCACCTCACTTTTCAACCAGGCCGGCTGTCTTTTGGAGTTCCGTCTTTCTTTTCTAATTAGTGGAATATGTTTGGCTGGGCCTCCAGGATGGTATTTTTGAACAGCGTCCATGCCTGTTGTACAGTTTTTACCCTCTCAGTTGTCCCCCTAAGTTTTTTTTCCACCGTTCTTCTCATTTTATCATAGTCTCCTTTTTTAAAGTTAAACGCTAATGTGTTTGACTTCCTGTGTATAGTTACTTTAAGGTTGGTATTAAAACTGATCATATTATGATCACTGTTATCAAGTGGCCCCAGTACCATAACGTCCCTCACCAGATCCTGCGCTCCACTAAGGACCAAGTCTAGAATTTTTCCTTCTCTCGTCGGCTCCTGCACCAGCTGCTCCATAAAGCTGTCCTTGATTTCATCAAGGAATTGTACCTCTCTAGCGTGTCCCAATGTTACATTTACCCAGTCTATATTTGGATAATTGAAGTCACCCATTATTATCACATTGCCCATTTTGTTTGTGTCTCTACTATTACTATTTAGCATTTCTATAGCGCTACAAGGCGTACGTAGCGCTGCACAAACATAGAAGAAAGACAGTCCCTGCTCAAAGAGCTTACAATCTAATAGTCTCTGATTTCTTTTATCATTTCTGCGTCTACCTGCTCATCCTGGCGAGGTGGATGGTAGTACACTCCTATCACCGTCCTTTTCCCTTTTATACATGGAATTTCAACCCACAATGATTCAAAGGTGTGATTTGTGTCCTGCTGAATTTGTAATCTATCTGAGTCAAGGCTCTCATTAATATACAATGCTACCCGTCCAGCAGTCCGGTCCACCCTATCACTACGATATACTTTGTACCCCGGTATGACAGTGTCCCACTGGTTATCCTCCTTCCACTAGGTCTCAGTAATGCCTATTATATCCAATTTTTCATTTAGTGCATTATATTCCAACTCTCCCATCTTATTTCTTAGACTCCTAGCATTGTTGTTATTCGAAAGACCAGCTACCGCCAATTTATGAGGAGTCCAAATCGCCCTATGACGAAAGAAATATAATTGCACGTAGCTGGCCGAAGCTATTGGCCTATTCACTTTAGACCAGAGATAAAACCACTGATTGGGTGATACCTGAATTTGAAGATCATTTTCCTATGCAGAATATAGGTTTAGTTTGCTGCTTAAACACTTTTGTATAAAAAAATTTGTATAATTGTGATACAACATAGCCTTTGTAACAAATTTTAGAGAGGAAATCATGTATAGGAGGAGACTTTACATTTAGGTTAGAGAGATCTTTGTTCTGGGTTAAACAATGTTTAATCTGGAGCCATTTATAGTAGTAGTAGTAGTATTAGTATTACTTAAAGTATTGGCTGACTGGTAAAGAAAAGACAGAACAGAGATCCTCAAAGGGAACAACTGAATTACCAGAATACACATGTGCAATTAGTTGCTCCATTGCTAATCAAACCGGTTGATAATGTAGAGGTTTTATCAATCAGTATGATGCCTGACCTAAAATGAATGCTTTGTGGTAAACAAAAAAATCAGGAAAGAGGACACCCGCATTTCCTTTGGCGTTTTTAAGAGTTTTCAGAGCAATCCTAGGAGGCTTATTATTCCACAAAAATTTAGTTAAGATATTATCTATTTGAGTATAAAAAACTTTCGGAAAAAGGATAGGAAGCATACTAAGGATAAAGTTGACTTTGGGCATTAGCATCATTTTAATAGTCTCCAATCGACCCCACCAAGAAAGATGTAATGGTTTCCAAGAAATTGATAGAGATTTAACCAACTCCAGGATATACTTCCTATTCAATTCCAATGTACCTTGCAAAGAGGGACATACTGTACATTATTACCTAATAATCGAATATGCTGTGAAGATCATAACAGACCATGCGGCAAAACCAGATCAGAAGTAGCATCTTTAACAACCTAGCCAAGTTGGTACTACAGTACTTTTGCTGTTGGCCTGTGGAAATGATTACTCTGCTGTCTCTCACCCTCGTTCCAGTGACACCCTCCACAAGCTTCTCTTTTACCTCAACAATAACTCAATGGCCGTCGTGTACTCGCACCTGTAGTTAAATTAAGGCTACCATATTTCTGCGTGGCTTTCCTCTAGAGTGAATGCTAGAATCTATTCTGAAGTACGACAAAACCCTGCAAAAGATGCTTTCAGTGCTTGTGCCAAACCTGACCTAACCATAACAGCACTTCTATGATTCATGTAGTACTAACTCAAACTATGAAAAATTGGAGCTTAGAACACCAATACACCTCCTGCTGGTAAACAGGACTGCTCCAGTTCTCTACACAGCAACTACCTGAAAAACACAGGCAGACTCTACAGACCAAATGAACACAAATTAAAAACAGAAATATGTACAGAAAACATTTGAACTGGAAACGCCAAGAAGTCAGACTGTATATAATGCAACGCTAAAGAAATAAAACAGAAACAAATACATTTCATCTTGCAATGAGCAAACACGATTTCCAAAGCTGACATTGAACATCAAATTTTTTTCACAATTTTTGTTGTCAGGGTATTTATTTTTCCGGTAACATTGGTCCCAATCTCTTCTAGTTTCCTCTGTCTTCTATATCTGTTTCCAGAGTCATTTGCCGTTCTCTCTTTTTCTGTCTTCTTCCACTGCTTCCCCACATCTTCCTCTGATACTGATCTGTTCCCTTTCAGATTGTTCCTTCATTTCTTTCTTTTCTGCGTTTCTGCCTGCTCAGATTTCACTCTTTCTCACCTGCCATTTTGAAGCGTGCGGGCCCAGAGGTAGGAGGAAGTAGGACCACTAGGGCCAGTGGCGACTAAGGGGTCTGGCTCATCCTGGCCAGGTTAGGTCAGTGGGCTATTGTTTTGTGAGGGAAGGGGGCTACCAGGTCATTGGATTTTTTTTTTAGGTGTCCGGGGGGGGGGGGGGGGGGGGGGCTCTGGCACGCCTTTAGGGAAGCCTGTCCAAGGCAGGGTGGTCAGGTTGGTAGGAGAGAAATGGTGCCATTAGACACATTTTCTCTCAACCAACCTTCAATGCTGTCCCAGACCAGGCATTAGGTTTCTGGTGCGTTTTTTTAGCATTACTGTGGGCTTTCTAATGACCACATTTAAAGGCATTTACATACATTTAAATGCAGTCTGTGCTAATGGTTTCATCGCCAGCGCTGAAACCATTAGAGCATTGGGAGTACACAAATGCCAGCGCTAATTGCGTTTTCAGAATCAGCCCGTGTGTTTTCTCCTTATCTCAGCCAACGTTTTCAAAGCTCTTAGAGCCAGATAGGTGTTTTTAGCAGAAACGTCTTCTAGCCTGAAGGAGTCAAATATATTTGAAGTGGGGGTGATTGACTGCATTTCTATGAGTCACACACATCCTCTGTTTATGAATATCTGTTATCCAAGTCACTGCTATTTCAAACTTCATGAATTTGACTTTATTTTAGTTCTGCAAGAGTTATCTGCTGAACTCTTCTATACATCAAATCTGCCAGGGTCTGTAGTCATTCAGCTCTGCATGAGTCTTTTTTTTCTTTAAATTTGCACAGGTATATTATGCTTATTCGCTCAAGTCTTCTCTGCACAAGTCTCTTGTGCTCCACATTGGTTTGAGTCACCACTATGTCACATCTGCCCAAGTCTGTATTCGTGCAAAAGTCTTGCTCCGTTGAATATGATTAAGTTTGCGCTTATTTCAAATACACACAAGTCTGCACTCTTTCTATTCTAGTGGGAGTGTGACTTTCAGGCGCTGTTGTTGTGCCGCTGTATGGGAGCAAATTACTTTGGGATGCTCAAACAGCGGCAACAAAAAGTCACCTCTCAACGTCTTTCACCCTTTCCCAGCACTGACCTCCAGTCAGGAGTAAGCAGGGAGAGGTCCTTGGGGGCGGAGGGAGTAGGTGGGACTTCCCCTTTGCCGGTGGTCCTGGGGGCGGAGGGAGCAGGCAAGGAGCACTGGTTCTTCGGGATCTTCCCTCAGGCTGTGGTTCATGGGGCAGAAGGGTATCTTTGCTGCTTCCAGGTGGTGCCTGTGAGGGAGGACAGGCCTCTTCTGGAAGCCTATTCTGTCCTCTTAGTTTTCCTCAGAGAATGTAAAGAAGGGCAAATTAAATTAAAATTCTAATTAAAGGAGAGGAAGTAACATCAGCAGGCATGATGAGATACTCCATCAATAACCCGAGCAAACTCCTGAGCCCAGCATGATCCCAGCAGAGAACTTGAGTGCTGACTCCAGGGACTATTGTCCAAAAGTGATATCCTCCTGAATGGCATCAAAAAAGAAGGAGGAACAAGATAAAGTGGTGGCGGCCCGGGGTTCACGTGGCAGAGGTGTCCTGGAGGACAGCAATGACCTCACAGTGGTGCAAAATAGCAGATGATGCAGGGACACTGGCTTCTATCTGCATTGAGGAAGTGCAAAGGCTGGATCTGCAGGTAATGAATGACAATGAATCTGAGATGTCTTCAGTGAAAGACCAGAGTACTGAGGCGATAAAAGAATTAAAGGCAGATCTCATGGATTATAGTACTAGAGTGGACGGGTGGAGGCGCTGATGGATTCTGTTGAGGATATTGACGGTGCACGCACAGCAGGGCCTGGAAGATTGTGTGGGCGGAGCTTCAAGAGCTGACGGATAGGTTGGAAGATGTAGAGAATTGCATCTGCTGCAACAACTTGTGGGTACAGGGGGTCCTGGATACGCTGGACTATAAAAATGCTGAGGATGTGGTGACCACTTAACCAACTGGCTCCTCCAAGATGACACAATTGATCCCAGGATAGAGAAGATGCATAGGGCCCTTGGCCCACGTAATTTGGATCGGCCTAGAGACACTGTTGTCTGCTTCCAGAGTTTTGCTTTGAAGCAGTGGCTGTTGCAGTGAGCACGGACAATGGGTACTGTGCAGTGGAATGGGATCCATGTTGAGCTGTTTCAGCACCTGGCCTCTTCCATCCTGCAAAAGTGAAGATCTTTCAAGGAGGTGACCACAGCACTAACTGGAGACAATGTGCGTTACAGGTGGACTTTCTCGTTTGGGCTTGTGGTCACTATCAATAGGATCAACAAGAAAGTTACTAACTTGGATGCCGCCCAGAATTGTTATGGATTGAGGGGATTGAGATGCCACCTGGAGCAACACTGAGGTCAGAGCATTAGGATGTTCATTAGAGGTTGGCAGGCTTCCAATGGCAGAAAGTAGAGAGGTGATCGGGGGTAGCTACGGTCCCCACGGACTGGAGGTGACTGGGTTGTTTGGACTATTTGTAGCTGCTGGAGCTGTATGGGTAAGTAAGGGTACACATTTGAAACGCTATGTATGTTGGATTTAATATCCAAACTTTGAGTTAGATCATTTCAGGATTAGGGGCTATTACTTGTATAGTTACTGAGGGTGCAGAGTAATAGAGTGCATATGTGAAGGTAATCTATAGTGGGGTAGGGTGAATGTTGCAGCATGGTGTATTGTGTGCTTGGTTAGATTCAGAGTTGTTTTGGTTTTGTTTTCTTTATTTTTTGCTATGTGGGTTGGTTGATACTACTGGTGTCATCTTCCTTATTACATAGTGGAGAACTGTCCCACTGAGGTCATGTGGGAGGTGAGGGAGGAAGAAAGGAAAGGGGGATTTAGTGGGGGTAGAGGGTTGTGATGGGGGTGGTTGGCTACTTCACATATACTGAGCAGCAAAAACGTTTTTTAAAATACTTTATATAAAAATTATGGAAGGAGTAAAATCCAATTATAGTATTGAACTGGTATAAAGGAAGATATTAATACATTTTAACTGCCAGACCCTCAACCATACTATCTTTTGGAGAACTCTTCTTATTGTTTCTACTCCCTCCAGGGTATCCACTCATGTAGATGGGCTTCACACTCAGGGAGCTTGGTCCTCTCAGGAAAAAGATCTTCAGATCAAGCTACTGGAACTACGAGCGATCTGGAATGCTCTCAAGGCTTTTCAGAGATCGGCTGTCCAACCAGATCATCCTAATTCAGACAGAATAGCAGGTTGCTGTGTATTACACCAACAAGCAGGGGGCACCGGATCTCGCCCTCTGTGTCAGAAAGCCGTCATGTTGTGGCTTTGGGCGCACCATCACGGCATGTTCTCCAAGCCACGTATCTGGCAGGCGTCAAAAACAGTCTGGCTGACAGGTTGAGCATGATCATGCAACCTCACGATGTGGTCGCTAAATATGGGCGTTGTCCACAAGATCTTCCGAGTGTGGGGCAACCCCCTCAGTGGATCTTTTTGCCACTCAGATCAATCACAAGTCCCTCAGTTCTGTTCCAGGCTTCAGGCCCATGACAGACTAGCATCAGATGCCTTTCTCCTGCATTGGGAGACAGGCCTTCTGTATGCGTATCCTCCTGTACCTCTAGTAGGGAGACTTTGCTGAAACTCAAGCAAGACCGTGGAACCATGATTCTGATTGCACCTTTTTGGCCCCGTCAGATCTGGTTCCCTCTTCTTCTGGAGTTGTCCCCCGAAGAACCGTGGAAATTGGAGTGTTTTCCCGACTCTCATCACACAGAACAAGGCATCGCTTCTGCATCCTAACCTCCAGTCTCTGGCTCTCACGGCCTGGATGTTGAGAGCTTAGAAGTTGCGTGCTTTGGGTGGTCTCCCGAGTCTTGCTTGCTTCCAGGAAAGATTCCACGAAAAAGTGTTATTCTTTCAAATGGAGAAGATTGCCGTCTGGTGTGACAGCAAGGCCCTAGATCCTTTTTCTTGTCCTACACAGACCCTGCTTGAATACCTTCTACAGAGTCTGGTCTCAAGACCAACTCCGTAAGGGTTCGCCTTAGTGCAATCAGTGCTTACCAACCAATGTGTAGAAGGTCAGCCTATCTCGGACAGCCTTTAGTTAGTTCGCTTCATGAAAGGTTTGCTTTTTGTCAAAGCCCCCTGTCAAACTTCCACCAGTATCATGGGATCTCAGCGTCGTTCTCACCCAGCTGAAGAAAACTCCTTTTGAGCCATTGAATTCCTGCCATCTGAAGTACTTTACCTGGAAGGACATTTTCTTGGTAGCTGTTACTTCAGCTTGCAGAGTCAGTGAGCTCCAAGCCTTGGAAGTACATGCACCTTATATCAAAGTTCACCATAACAGAGTAGTCCTCCGCACTCATCCTAAGTTCTTGCCGAAGGTTGTGTCGGAGTTCCATCTGAACCAGTCAATTGTCTTGCCAACATTTTTTCCCTGTCCACATACCCGCCCTGGTGAGGGCAAGTTGCACACCTTGGACTGTAAGAGAGCATTAGCCTTTACTGGAGTGGACTAAGCCCTACAGACAATCCGCCCAATTGTTTGTTTCTTTCAATCCCAACAGGCGGGGAGGTCGCCATTGGAAAACGCACCATCTCCAATTGGCTAGCAGATTGCATGTCCTTCACTTATTTTTTTATTTATTTTGTAACATTTGTATCCCGCACTATCCCACTCAATAGCAGGCTCAATGCGGCTTACATAGTAAAACGGGTTAACAAATGATATAGAATGGTTCAATATGGCTTACATAGTAAAACAGGATAACAAATTGACATATAGTTATTATAATAACATGTAGTTATTATAGGGAAAATGTAGGGGAGGGGTAAGAATCTTTATAGTCTAATCTGAAACCAGAGTACTAGGGGTCTTGCTTGACTCTTCACTCACCTTCGCTTCCCAATTTAACCAGCTATGGAAGAAAAAGCCCTTCGCACTACTAGTCCAAATGGTAGTTCCTACCTCACCTGGATTACTGTAAAGCGAAGATACTTACCTGTAGCACGTATTCTCAGAGGATAGCAGGCTGTCAATCCTCACAAGTGGGCCAGCGATCCATGCCAGCCCGGGAACTGGCATCCAGAACAGCAAAAAAATTTGATGAAGCCTTCCAGCGCGCCACACACGCCCGACTGCACATGCGCCGAGTGCCTTCCCGCGTGGCCGCGCTCCTCAGTCAGTCACGAGTAAAAGAAAGATAGAGAAGACAACTCCAAGGGGAGGTGGGTGGGTTTGTGAGGATTATGAGCCAGCTGTCCCTCTGAGAATACCTGCTACAGGTAAGTAGCTTGCTTTCTCCCAAGCTGGTCTGACTCTAGAGGGCCATGTCATGGCTCACAATATTAGAGCCATAGCTGCGTCAGGATTTCCCCAGGCATGTTCTCTTTTTGAGGACATGTCCCGGGGCAATCCGGCAGTTTGCCCGCCCACCTTTGTCCGGATTTCTGGACAAACAGGCGGCAGCGATCGGCGCCGGGTCTCCCCTCCCCTTACTTACTATCTGCCCTGGTGGTCTAGTGACCTTTTTGGAGCAGGAAAGAGCCCCCTCTTTCCTGCCCGGAGTGCTGCCTGCCTTGCCCTGCATCCTTCTCAGTCTCGGCTTGGGATTCAAAATGGCCTCCGAGAGTTGAAGCGGCTCGCGAACTTCAACTCTTGGCGGCCATTTGAATCCCGAGCGAGCTGGAGAAGGATGCAGGGCATGCAGTGCTCCGGGCAGGAAAGAGGGGGCTCTTTCCTGCCCGAATAGGTCACTAGACCACCAGAGCAGTAGATAGTAAGGGGAGGTGGAGGGGAATATGTGACAAGGGGGAGGGAGGTGACGGGGGGGGGGGCAGGGAGGGGAATACTGACAGGGGGCGGGTGGAGAGCGAGAAAGAGCAGGGCGAGTATCCGAAAGGGACTGGTGTGGGTGGGACAAAGGGGCGTGGTGTAGGCGGGACAAGGGGCATGGTGTAGGCAGGGGGTTGTGGTGTGGCGGGGCAGGGGGCATGACGTGTCCTCTTTCTCAGAGGACAAAACATGGTAATCCTATGCGTCACGTTGCCTACTTGAAGTCAGCCTCTATTGAAGAAATTTGCAGGGCTGCAACATGGTCATCTGTCGCACACATTCACATCTCACTACTGCCTTCAGCAGGTAACCCGAAGGTCGGTTTGGCAGTCAGTGCTGCAGAATCTGTTCGTGGTTTAGAATCCAACTCCACCCTCTAGGCCCATTTCTGTTCTGTTCCAGGCTGACTCTCCCCTTAGCGTGTTTCTTTTAGATCAATCTCAGTTATGTCCTCGCCGTTGCAGGGCCCAATTGACCAATGTTCATTGTTTTGAGTGAGCCTGGGGGCTAGGTACCCCATCAGTGATAATATTCAGCCTGCTTGTCTCGGAGAAAATGAAGATACATACCCGTAGCAGGTATTCTCTGAGGACAGCAGGCTGAATATTATCACAACCCACCCCTCCTCCCCTTTGGAGTTGTTCCTCTTCTCTATTTTGCTTTTTATTAAACTAAAGGTGACACGCTTGCGTTGCGGGCGGGAACCTGCTCGCGCAGCGCGGTGCGTCTTGTCCCGCGCGATGTCGCGTTCTGGAAAGTTCTTGCTTTTTATAGGTTTTCCGGTCTCCTGGGCCGTCACGGACGACGACCCCATCAGTGATAATATTCAGCCTGCTGCCCTCGGAGAATACCTGCTACAGGTATGTATCTTCATTTCCTAGTTCGCAGCCCACTGCTCTAACCATTAGGTTACTCCTTCACTACATAAGCTTTCACACAGAGCACCTTATATGAATGTTTACCACCTCAAAGTATGCTTCTATGAAGTGATTTCTTTCCTAAAGGTGTAGTTTTCATAAAAATAGCACAAAATACCTGAAATTTTTGTTTGCTGTCGAGCATTATCCCCAGGATTCTATATTGTACAACTTAAGTTGTGTGTGCAAATCAAATCAAATCATGCAGGTGCAACTTAATTAGTTAACAAGCCAATCAGTGCTGATAATTGCCCCTACCTCTTCAAAAACTATATGAAAAAAAATCACCAAAACTCTACAATTGAACACAAAAGCTACCACTACCTTTTTCACATCAAAGCTATCTCTTCAAAAACTCTATGAATTAACACACAAACTATAGATGCCCTCTCCACATTGCACAACACTATTGTAACTCCATCAAAATGTAAATTGTAAGCCACTTTGAACCGAAACTTGTTTTTGGATAATAGTGGGATACAAGGGATACAAGAATGCATAAATAAATAAATAAATTATTGATACCAGTTGCCATTAGAATTTATGCGCAGAACTGTCTGCGTATTCTATAACGTGGTGCTCATAAATTCTAAGTCACATAGTTGAAAAGGGGGTGTGGCCTTTAGATGCAAGGATGGGCGCTCAGCGTATTCTATAAACCATGTAAAAATTTAGGTTTATTCTATAAAGCGTGCCTAAATTTAGGCATACTTTATAGAATATCCCAAGGCATATTTTGTTTCAGTGCCAATTTTTTATGCGTCATATTGTGAAGGAGAGGACCTGGGGGTAGATAAGATGGAAGTGGAAGAGGAAGAAGGGAGGCGGCTCACGAGTAGACATAGGCAGAACAGAGCCTTGCCTCCATTCCATCCCCAGAGAGCGAGAAAAGTAGTAATGCCCCCTAGAAAAGGGTGGAGAGAAAAGGACTACATTACCCAGCATTCCCCGAGAGAGAGCAGAGAAAGGGTCGTGACCCCTGTAAAATGGAGGAGAGGAAGAGACTACATTTCCCAGCAACCTCGGGGCAAAGCCTGGAACAGAGATTACCTTCCCCAGCAGGAACAGGGGGAGAACTCTAACAAGGAAGGGTGGTGCCCCTGCAGGGTAATCAAGGGAAAGAGGAACAGCTGCAAAGTGGGTGGGACGGGGAGCCCATGGAGTATCAAGAAGCTGGGCAGAGAGAAAGAGAGGAGAGGGAGGAAGAGCCTAGGGACCTCTCAGCCTGGGCTCACTCATTAGGTAACAAAATAAGGGACCAGGTAACTTCATAGTATGGTAACTGGGCTAAGAGAGGAAAGAGGAAAGGTCATGTGGGAGAATGGGTCAGTGCTTAGAGAGAGTGACCCAGATGGGTGGGGCCTTTTCATTTTCCAGAGCTCAGGCTGTGAATGAACTTTAAGTTTAAAGAGTTCTGGTTGAAGAGGGATGAGAGATTTTCTCGGAGTGGGCTGAGCCCAGCAGGAAGAAGGTGGAGTGTGAACTGTGGCTAAAAAGCCTAAAAGAAGCTGAAGGGGTTTGAGCTGTGTGCTGAAGCCTCAAGAACTGTGTTTGTTTGTTTTTTTTGGAACTGCTTGAAGTTTTTTGCCCCCTCCCAAGGGAGAGGGGGGGAGAAGAAGACCCAGGGCTATAAAACTGTCTAAAAGGAGCCCAGCTGGGTGCTGGAAGCCTGGGAGTTAAAAGTTGTTTTTTTTTTCTTGCTGTGTTTGTACCCCTGAGAGGAGCAACAGGGGGAATTGTGAGGTTTTTTGTTGATTCAAGTATTGTGTCTTTTTGCACTGCTGGACTGTTGGATCCCAAGCAAAATAAAGAATGTTAAGTTTGCTTTGAAGTTGATTTCTTTGAGCCCTGCCCTGTGGACTGCAGTGAACCAGGAGGTTGGGCAGCAAGGGTGAAGGGGAGATCCCGAGGACCCTCAGGCGGAGGGGAGGATCATTTTCACAATATATAGAATCTAGTCCTATGCACTATTTTTCACACAAAGCACACTTTTGTGAAATCATATCTTTCTTTAGTGCACAAGGGCCAAAAGGACTATACAACTTACTACTGTCAACGCCTGCCTAATTTATCGTAGAAACAATAGTAATGAACATACTAGGGACAAATATCAGAATGGCACCAAGAGCATGCTTTTATCTGATTTTGGACTTGTCTCATAAATAATCCACACAAATAGTTCTCTAAATATGATTTACTTTTAAATCATAGTGCATTTATGGCAGAGTCATTATTTTCTTCACATGTTTCAATGGCTACAGACTTATCTGGGTATTTAATCTTTAGATGTACAAAGAATAGAACATATGCAATTATACTGTAGAATCAAGATGGTTATTTTCAAGCTGCACTATGAAAGATAAAAACCCTTTGGACATACTAAGAAATTAAATCTCTTCGTAAAGTTAATAAATTCTAATTCAAGCAACTTTGTCAGCAAAAGAATGTATACAGTCTGAGATCTGTATTCAAACAGAGAATTCATTCTTCAAAACTTCAAGCAACTGTTATTTTTCTTTCTGTCACAATCTCACGTTCCAGACTTCGACCAAAATATAAATCATCTTATCTTTCTCTGAACTCCCTATTTACAGCAGATCTTAGCAGAGTGTTCTGCAGTTCAGATATATAGCGCTATGGTCTTTTGCATTTATTCTTTTTTTGTTAGACAAATTACTTACACAGCTGTCTTAAAGTAATAACACATTAACAGATAAGATCCATTTCAGAATGCTTTCACTATTCTTCCAGTCTTACTATACTAAATACATAAAGGTTTCTTATCACAGCAGGCAAGAATTAACTGTCTGACTATTACTACAAACACTTCATATATATGCATGCTACAAACTGTATGTTAATTAAAAGATAAGGAAACACATATGTTTTACCAAAGGAAAATCCTGCCAAACGAATTTGATTGATTTCTTTCACTGGGTGACCAAAGAACTGGATGAACGACATGTGCTAAATGTAATCTATTTGGATTTCAGCAAAGTCTTTGATACGCTTCCAAACTTAGGACCCAAAGTGGTGAACTGGATTGGAAAGTGGTTGACCAACAGGCGGCAGAGGGTGGTGGTAAATGGAAACCACTCAAGTAGTGGAGTGCCTCAGGGGTTGGTACTGGGGCCAGTTCTGTTTAATATGTTAAAGACATTGCTGAGGGGTTAAATAAAAAGTTGCTTTTTTGTGGATGGCACGAAGATAGCCAATAGAGTGGATACCCTGGGGGAGTAGAAACCATGAGAACAGATCTCCAAAAAATAGAATGCTCTAAGGTATGGCTGTTAAAATTTAATATTTTAAAAAAGTGTTGCCAGGTAAACTATACACTATAAGAAGGCCTCAGAAAACATAGATGATCAAGCTGCATTCCCATGAGCAGCCAGCTTTCAATCATTGACCATAAAAACTCCTCAATTTTTTATCTTTTTCTTTGCTCAATTCAGATTCTATTTATTTTATTCAAATTCAGTTCATGCAGTAAAACAACGCCAGGACAGTGTAGCAGTATCTTTTAAAGAGCCCAACAGGGCCACCGTTTCACTCCCGTTCCAAGATTCTTCAGGGGCAGTACATATTACTGCAGTGTCCTTATATGTTCCAGATACTCTACTCTTGTTCAAAATGGTGTTCATGTACTACCCCTGAGGAAGGATGCTAGGCTGCATAGAGAGGAGTATAACCAGCAGAAGAAAGGAGGTGTTGATGTCCCTATACAAGTCACTAGTGTGGCCCCACTTGTATTGTGTTCAGTTTAGGATGTATAGTGACTTGAAGTGGTTCAGAGGAAAGTGACCAAAATGATTTGAGGTTTGCGTCACAAGATATATGAGGAGAGACTTGAGGACCTGAACATGTGTACCCTGGAGGAGAAAGAAGAGACAGGGTGATATGATACAGATGTTCAAATATTTGAAATGTATTAATTTACAAACAAACCTTTTCCAAAGACGAGAAGGTGGTAGAACTAGAGAACAGGAACTGAGATTGTATGTGTGTGTGGTGGAGGAGATAATGACTCAGGAATAATGTCAGGAAGTACTTTTTCACAGAGAAGTTGGTAGATAACTGGAATGCCCTCCAGTGGGAGGTGGTGGAGTTGAAAACGCTAACGGAATTTAAAAATGCGTGGGCTAAACACAAAGCAATCCTTTATCAAAGGTATGGAACCAAACAAGCTTAGCGGTGATTAGGTGGCAACACAGTAATTGGGATGCAAAGCCAATTCTGGGCGGACTTCTATGGTCTGTTCCCTGATCGTGGCTGGACAGATTCAGCTTCTGCAACTGGAGAACAAGGCCAGTGCCAGGCAGACTTCTACAGTCTGTACCCTGAAAATGGCAAGGACAAATCAGGATCAGTTATACTTATCATACCTTATACTATGAGTTTATCTTGTTGGGCAGACTGGATGGACCGTATAGGTCTTTATCTGCCTTCATCTATTGAAACAGCAGTAGGCATGCTAATTTCTTTCAGGACAAGCAGGATATCAAGTTCTCACAGATGGGTGACATCATCCAATGGCACCAGGCATAGGAATAGCTTCTCTAGTTTAAGTTTCTGCAACTTATGCAGTCTACTGCCGTTAAACTTCTATCTAGTGCTCACAAATTGATCATGTAACCCCATTATTCAAACAAGAACACTGGCTACTTGTTTCTTTCTAAATTAATTACAGACTACTCCTCATGGTTCATAAAGGCCTTCTCCCATCTGCTCCAGAATACATTTCCAGTGTACTCATTCCCTATGTCTCCCCTTGATCTCTGTGTTCCTCTTACGCTCTTCGTTACTTCCTGCCTCTTCTCTCCATCATAAGGCTCGACACCACCTGAGGCACGGCTTTTGCTTATGCTGGGCCAAAATGTTGGAATACTCTACTTTTTCATCTTAGATCTGAATCTTACACCTTACTTTCAAGAAACTCTTGAAATCTTGGCCTTTTTGCCAGGCATTTCCTTCACTTACTCTTTAATAGCCCTTATTTTTTTCATCTCTTTTGATTATTTCTCTCTCTCTTATTTTTTTCTTTCTTTTATCTACTGCTCATCCTGAGCTTTTATTGTTAACCGCCTAGCTGCCATATGACGATGGGCGGTATAATCAAACAAAGGAAATAATAAATGTATTTGTATATATTAAATTTTATGTTTTTTTTTTTTACTAGGCCTAGGGCACTCCAGTCAGGTACTACTACTACTATTTAGCATTTCTATAGCGCTACAAGGCGTACGCAGCGCTGCACAAACATAGAAATGTAAAGGTAAATGTCATAGAGTCATTTGGTTTTGCTACAGCTATCTTTTTCAGCTATATGTCCTAGAAAAAAGTCCTCAACAGCTTCAAGAAGAGCACCTAGTGTGGCAAGACAATATCCAGAACAGATACTGATAACAGGTTTTTGTAATACCTGGAGCCCAAGAATTAACCCTCTCATTGTCATTTGTGTTCACAGATGTCAAAGAGGAGACTTTGAGGTATTAAAGAACAGCATGAATATATTTGTGCTGCTTTTAAGACTGGTCCATCGATGTCAGCATTGAAGACATCAGCTTTTATGAGTCCAAGAGCTGCATCAAATCCTTGGGATGCACTGACATCAGGAGTGCATCAAACTCCCTTGACATTGAGCAATAATAAAGACCATAGGGATTGGACATCCATTGAGTCTTTCCTGAAGAAGAGTAAGGATTCATCCTCTTTTTTCGTTGACCTGGAGGGCCTGCGATGTTGAGCACCGGGCAGAGGCCACCATACAATGACACTGGATTTCATCAGAGCGCAATGTCGAAAGCATCAATGCATGGAAATCTCCAGTGTTTGATGTGTCCCTACCTAGAGGACTGTTCAAACTCCTCAGTGTTGGTGGGGCTGCAGAAGCTACCATGGACCTGTAACCATGGATTCCTGGGCACCGGCTAAGCTCTCGGAATGGGTACTTGAACCAGGGACAAAACAAAAGTTCTGTTCTAATCAGCTGGGTGCAGGCCAGGGCTGGGCTCGATTCCGGTAGTCCATGAGGTATTAAGCCACTTTTATTTCCCTCTGTTCTGCTCCCATATTCATGGATGCGGTATATTGTGATGTATATTTAGTATGAGTATTTGTATTTAATTGTATTGTCTGTGTAATAGATAGCACTGTGTATTAGGACTGCTTTTCCTATAGTTTGCAGTATCCTGTGATTGACTCCTTGTGAGCTTTCCCTATTGGCTGTTAGCTCTGAGCTAGGGCAAGCCCTCCCTCTCTGCCCCTGGGCTCTGTAAGAGAGCCAGTCTTTCTAGCATGCTTTTGTGATCAGCAGCTGTTCTAGGGGCTGATTTCTCCTTAATCTACTGTAATTCCATCAAGATTTGTAACCATCTCCCCAAGTCATTCCCCTTTTATTTATCCTGAGTTTCTGCCCCTTGATCACACATGAAAAACACATGACTGGATACAGCTGGGGAAAATACTGGGAGGAGATGTAGAGGAAATAGGTACAGCCGCTCACAGGGGGATAGGGAAGGGAGGTGGGGCTGTGGAAGATGCAAAGAGAGTGGGGGGAAGGGAGGGGAGGGGGGAGGAGGGCGGGGGGGAAAATGGATAAAAAAAATGGATGTTGACATAGTATGTTTGTTGAGGATTTTGAAAATGTTCAAGAGACTAAGTCTCTCTGTGATTGTTATTTAGACTGTACAATAAAAATCTTTAAATTAAAAATAACAAAGAAAAGAAAAACACATGACACAACAGACATGACAAAAATATAAAGGCAAAATACTGAACAGGAAAGTTACCTCAAGAAGTCAGACTCGGCATGCAGCAATACTAGAAAAATTGATACTTACATGCAAAATATCACAGATGCACATTTCCAAAAGCTGACATATTCCAATTAATAAATTCTGAATAAAATACTTTTTTCTACCTTTGTTGTCTGAGTATTTAGTTTTTCTGTTTGCTTTGGTCCCTTCTATCCCTTCTGTTTTATGCAGTGTCGTCTTTCCATTTGATATTTTTTCACTCACCATATGCACCATCCTCCTGTGTTCTTATGCATCCTGTCTACCATCTGTAGCCCTGTCCCTATCCTTCCTCCAGTTTCAGCATCTGCCCTCAGTGTTCCGATCCAGCCCTTAAATTCAGCAGTTTCCCCTCCATCCATATCCAGCATTTCTCCTCAATCCCTCCCCTACATCCATGTGCATCTACTTCCTGTCTTCCCTCCCCTCTATCCACGTCCAGCATTTCTCCTCTCTCCCTTCTCCTCCATCCATGTGCATCTCCTTCATATTTCCTTCCCTCCATCCTTGTCCAGCATTCTCTCTTCCCTCCCCTTCATCCATGTGCACCTCCTTCCTGTCTTCCCTCCCCTCCATCCATCCATGTCCAGCAACTCTCCTCGCCCTGCCCTCCCCTCCATCCATCAATATCCAGCAACTCACCATTCTCCCCTTCCCTCTCTTCCATCCATCCATATCCAGCAAATTTCATCTCTCCCCTGCCCCCTCCATCCATCCACATCCAGCAATTCTCCTCTCTCCCCTCGCCTCCATCCATCCACATCCAGCAATTCTCTCTCTCCCTCGCCTCCATCCATCCATGTCCAGCAATTCTCCTCTCCACTGCCCTCCCCGCCATCCATCCATATCCAGCAAATTTCCTCTCTCCCTGCCCCCTCCATCCATGTCCAGCAATTCTCCTCTCTCCCCTGCTCTCCTCTCCATGTCCAGCGATTTCTCTTCTCTTCCCTGCCCTCCCCCATCCATCCATATCCAGCTAATTTCCTGTCTCCCCTGCCTCCTCCATCCATCCATCCATGTCCAGCAATTCTCCTCTCTCCCCTGCCCTCCTCTCCATGTCCAGCAATTTCTATTCTCTCCCTGCCCTCCCCTCCATCCATCCATATCCAGCAACTCTCCATTCCCCTGCCCTCCCCTCCATCCATGTCCAGCAACTCTCCATTCTCCCCTGCCCTCTCCTCTATCCATCTCCAGCAAATGTCCTCTTCCTCTGCTCCCTCCATCTGTCCATGTGGTCCAGCAATTCTCCTCTCTCCCCTGCCCATCCTGTTTCTTTCCATCCCTTCCCCTTTCTATCCAGCGTCTCCCCCCTCTCTCTCCTTCGCAGCATCTCCCATCTCTCTCTCATTCCTTTCCATCGTGTTCTCTTCCCTCTTCCATTCAGAATCTCCCCCTCTCTCTCCTTTGCAGGATCTTCCATCTCTCTCTCATTCCTTTCCATCCAGCGTCTCCCCTTCATCCCTCCATCGAACATCTCTGCCTTACCCCTCCATCAATGTCCTCCCTCACTCCCCTTCCCTGCCTCACCTGTCCTCTCACTCACTGTCTCTACCTCCCCCCAGCAAGGTTAAGGACATAGGTGCCAAACTACTCCTCCTGGCTGCTGCTATGGCAGCCAGGAAGAACCGCAAGCTTCTGTGCTTTATCCTGCCCTTTCCTGCCTCTCTCTCGCTGACTCTCTCCATCACCCCTGCTGCTGCAAAACAAAATAAAAACATGCGCGGGGCCGTGCTCCTGTGCGTGCTGCTGCCGGCTTCCCTCCTTTCTCTGGAAACAGGAACTTATATTATGAGGCGACTGAGGGAGAAGGAGGAAGGCCAGCAGTGGCGCGCGCAGGAGTACGGTCCCGCGCACGTTTGCATTATGGTTTGCCAGGGAGGGGGAGGGAGTGAATGCGCGAGCGAGAGGCAGGGAAGGAAAGGGAAGAGCATGGAAGTTTGCGGTTCCTCCAGGCTGCCATAGCAGCGGCCAGGAGAAGAGAAGATAGTGATGAGTAGCCCAAGGGTTGGGTAGGAGCAAAACTATGCCCATGAGCCAGGGGAGCGGTGGGTGTCTCCAATGAATCCAGGAGGAGATGGCATTTCCCGGCATATTTTTGGGGGGATCTTGCCAGGTATTTGTGACCTGGATTGGCCACTGTTGAAAACAGTGAAAATGCTGGACCTTTGGTCTGTCCCAGTATGGCAATACTTATGTAAATGGGGCTCCCCAATTTCAGGAATTTTTACAGCAGAAGTGGGCAGATTTTGCTACCTTTAATGTCCAATATGTAAATGAGCCATTGTTTTTTGGGAAACGAAGGTAGTCATGCGGGGTAAGATGCTGGCATATGTGGCAGCTCAGACTAAATGTATTGCCAAAGGAATAATTCTAGTAGAAAAGAAATATCATTTAGTGAAGTGCACTTATATACTACATCCATCCTGCTTAGCAAAAGAAGCATTAATGGCAACGCAGACTGCATTGAACTCCCTTATACATGAAAGATCTAAAAAGATGCTTTTTATCGTAAATTTCTCTATCATAGATATGGGAATCGCCTGGGTAGGTTGCTGGCCCATATTACAAAGAATAGCTCAGGTTCTAGATACATATCTGGTCAGCGAGATTCACAAGGTCAGGTTCACAGTGAGATGCCTGCTATAGCGCAGATCTTTAAAAAATATTTTCAGGATTTCTATGTGAGAGGGGATCCACATGATGGCCCTGATATAGACGATTATTTGGAAGATGCAGGATTGCCTAGGCTGACCTTGGAAATGCCACAAGCTTTGAATGCCCCGTTAGTGGGTAAAGAGTTACAACAAGCCATTAAAAATCTTTAAAATTGTACAGCCCCAGGTCCAGATGGCTTCACGCCTGAGTTTTATAAATTGCTATCTATACAGGTATGTGGACCTTTGGTATCACATTTTACAGCAGCTATGGAACAGGGCGCGTTTCCCCCTTATGTTAATGAAACCTTAATCAGTCTTATACCGAAGCTGGGTAAGGATCCGGTTAATCCGTAGCCTTATAGACCCATATCACTTTTAAATGTAGACTTGAAGCTGTTGGCCTTTATATTGGCTACTAGACTGGCAACTCACTTACTGTACCTTATAACTGATTCTCAAGTGGGATTTGTCAGGGGACGCCACTCAGTCTCTAATGTGAAGCAGGTTTTATTAGCTATGTCTTATGCTCAGTATACTCACCAATTGGGAATGCACATAGCTTTAGATGCGGAAAAGGCCTTTGATAAGGTAATCTGATCATATCTGTTCAAAGTATTATGATATATGGGTGTAGAAGGCTGGTCTTCCCAAGCACTACATTTGCTGTATACTGAGCCTAGGGCCTCAGTTTTTGTTAATAGTCTAAGAACAGCTTCCTTTCCAATTCGGCAGGACAGCTGTCAGGGATGCCCATTATCACCACTTTTATTTTGTTATATTTAGAGCCCTTCCTTAGAACGTTACAAAAGGAGACAGATATATATGGGTAGGGTTGCCACATGGCTCCAGAAAAAGGAGGACAGGTTGAGCCAGTCTGGGTTTTACTTCCATTGCTTTCAATGGAAGCAAAATATGGACTGGATCAATGTGTCCTCCTTTTTCTGGAGCCATATGGTAACCCTATATATGGGATCTGGGTATCGACTTTTTATCTAGTTGAGGTTCAAGCAAATTGTCCTCCAAGGGTATCACTGTCAATTTCCATTCCACCAAGGGAAAGGGGGCAATGATTTTATGCAAAGTATTTCCTTCTGTCAAAAAAGATGGGGGAGGAGGGGAGGAAGTGATGTTAACTGGCCATGCTGTGAGAGAGATCTGATGCAGCCGTCAGCAATTTGACCTGTGGTCAGTGGCAGTGAGTAACTTTTCCAGTGTCGATAATTATAGTCCCGATAGGAGCCAGATGTCACTGTGGTGGAGATTTGCAACTTTCCGTTACCCGGGAGAGCCCGGAGCAGATGGCACTGGCAGGCAGTTGTTGCTTGGCATCAGAGTTAGAGGGAGAAGAGCAGCAGATGGCACTGGCAGGCACTGGTTGCTTGACATCAGAGTTAGAGGGAGAAGAGCAGGAATGAGAGAGATGCAGTAATTACAAAAGAGGACATGCTGGGCTGGCTCAAGGATATAGCTGCAGCAAAAGATAATATAAAATCAGCAGTATCAGAGCTCAGAAAGGAGCTAGCAGAATTGGGGAAATGACTGAAGGACTTGGAAACCCAAGAGCAGCAGAGGGGTAACCAGGCAGGGTGACTGCACTCATGTAGACCAACAGCGAGTGCAACTCTTGAAGCACATGGTAAAGGAGATGTTAAATAGAACTGAAGACCTAGAATCCCACTCCAGATGCTGTAATATATGAGTGAGAGGGGTCCCTGAGAAAGCAGCATTTAAATACTGTGTAGAGACAGTTCAACAAATCTGTACCAAACTTCTGAAAAAATGGGTTTCCTTAGCGTATGCAGCAGATGAATCCAGGAACTGGTGGGTTGTGTCCATCTACCAGCAGGTGGAGATAGAGATTACAAAGCCGAAGGCAGATATACCACACGGTGAGCTCCTCCTTCACTTCAGTATATCTCTAGCAGGTGGTAGACGGTGTCTGTGCAGCTCCTGGATTCATCTCTTGGGCCTGCGCTTGGGCCTTTTGGCCAGTTGAGCTTAGGGGGTGTTTGGGCTCTGTGCCAACCTTAGGGGCATACCTGGTGGCCTGGGTCCTTGCCTCACCCCGTGGTCCCTTTCCTCCCAGAGTTTGGGCTGTTGTTTGGACTGTAGCCTTCCTCACCAAGAAAAAAAAACAAACTTCTAGTCCATAACAGCCCTGTGTTTGCTGCTGTTAGCTGTAAAAAAAAAAAAAAAAAAGCAATTCGGGACACAGGCTCTGCTGCTGCAACAGGACAGCAGGTTGCTAAGAGGAGTCTTGGGGGCAGCGTATCTGAAGTCTCTGTGTGTGTGTAGCCCACTGAGCCAGTTTGGTGGCAGGCTTGCCTGGGAGGTTCTGCTGTGTGCTGGAAGTCTGGCAGTGCGTCTTTGATAAGTGCATTTTTTTCTGCCTTTGAGGGACGCACGGTATTGGCGGCAGATGCCACCATAGGAGGCTTATGTTGTGAACAAGCATTGGTGGCAGCGGGGACGGATGTTGCCGGGTGCACGGAGGCATAGGCAGGCACCAGGGAATTCTTTCTCCTGAGCGGGATTCCTGCTGTGTTCCAGATCTGAGGCGTTGAGTGCATGCACTATTTTCTTTTGGCTTATCCAGATGTGGCTCCCGCTTTCTGGATGTTGGCTGCATTGGCGGCTTCGCCTCTGCTATGGGTACCCCTTCAGGCTTTGTACCGACCTCTCCTGATTCGGAGGAATTGTTTTGTGCTCTGATTTCATCCTCCTTTTTCTCGTCCACTGGTTGATGTGGCTTTGGCCCCTCAGCATTTGTCTGTAGCCCCTTTTTAGGGTTTCTTCGGGCACAGTAGTGGCTTTGCTACCCTCTGCGCTAGATCCAGTGTTCTAGGAGGGACAGCTGGTTGCCGAGTTGGAGGTGGGGTCATTGGGACCCCTCTCTGGTTCCCTCCTCGATAGCTTTGTGGCCGGGAGAGGTTTTACACCCATCGGGTGGATTGGTTCTAGACGGCAAAGTTTTCTGGATGGAATCTGATGGTCCTTCTGCAGTGTGCATTGTTTTTTCGGGATGCACGTCAGCCACTCTGGGGGCTTCTCTGGGGCAGGAGACTTCTGACCTTCCCCCCGAGTTCTTTCTGCTGCTCCATTTGCCTATCTGTTGCAGAAGTCTGGTAGGGGAACTGACAGTTCCTTTTTAGTTCAAGCTTTGGAGATTTCTGGCTTGTTCCCAGTCTTAGTCTCCACTGATGGACCCTGTCCCGAAGAGGGGATGTTTACTCTCCAGCCCAGCAGTAGGGTCCATTGCTCCCCTAACTTCCTCTATTCGGAGGGAGTCTTTTCAGGGCAGTCCCTTTCTGCACAGAGGCAGCAGGAATCACCTGAGCTGGAAAGCCATGTTTGCCTAAGTGGGTGCTTTGAGGGCAATAGACCTTACTGTCTTTGGTGAGTGTTCTTAAATTACTAGTCTTTTTTATCACCTCCCCAAATTAGTACTCACCAACCACCCGCAATTTAGAGAGATAAAAGACTAGGAAGACCACGTTTTATGAGAAAGGCAATTCTTTAATTTCTTACCAAGAGAAAGTTAGAATTACAAATGCTAGTTTCTCATGTGGAGAGCAGGGGACACAAACATGTGGTCTACCACTGCCTCTCCCATGTAATGCTCTGATTCAATTGTTTATATACCTTTTGTGTTAAGCAAGGCTTCACATTACTTCAGCACTTATCTTCCTGAGAGATCATTCTGTTTGCTGTTTTCACAATATATTTTTCCCTTAAGTTGCTAAATCACATTCTTCTGTCCATCCATAATTGCACTTTTCCCACGCCAGCTAGCTTGCCCGTAAATAGATCATAAATTCCTGAGTTTACACAGGCTCATGTTCTTTAATAAATTACAGGCTTCTCAATCTCTGATAGATTCCAGAGTCGCACTGGCTTGTCAGCCTCTGCCCTTTTTGACCTGTGCTGGGGTGCTGACCTATGCTCATGATTCTACATCTCCCCACTTGAAGGCCTTGAAAAGGGCTTCACTGCTTTGAACTCTTGCTGTAATTCCATCCATTCTGGAGGGAAGCAATAGGTTCTTTTTCAAATGTATATTAGGGTTAAAGGGACCGTAGATGTGAGTCACAGTTCATGTCAACCCCCTTTTTACAGGTATCAGGCTATAGGTGACAAAAGAATGTGGTTATAGTGAGATGTAAGTTACCCCTCTTTAACCTTCCCTGGGCCTTATGTTACTTACAATACCTTACCATCTAAATGATCTTAGAGGAAGATAATAATGCAAAACAAAGAATATCACAAAGAAATTAAACATTATCTTCAACAGTTTCAATTTCTGTGCTAATTCGTAGTCTTTCATACAGTGCATATGCGTGTTCCATAGGTTCTCTTTTACGTAAAGCAGTTTCAATTAACTGTTGCACTAAGCTTCTAATACAGGGTGTTATATAGCAGCTAAGAAGTACAAATACAGCAATAATAATTATCAATGTGGTGAAACCAGATAATATGAAGGTTTTCCATAGCATGGTGAACATTGTATAAGCAATTAACATTAGCAGTGCATAAAACAACTTGTGATGTAAGGGGATAATTCAGTAAGAAAAATAGAATCTTTGGAAAAGTCCATAATGTGTTTTTTTAAAATGTAAGCAGTTAGAAATCAGGTAATTCAAAGTCACTTAAAATTTCGTTAATCTGATAAGTAGACAATCTTGGCATCAGAGAAATTTATAAGTCAGTGTAGGTTCTGGTATTGTGAAACAGCAGTCTGTATACTGTTGGGAGGCTTACACGGACAGGCATCATGTTGCATCCAGAAGACTTCCACTTAGAGCATGTCATGATTTCCAGCAAGTTAAATAGTCCATATAATAGTTGTCCAATTCATTAGTAACATGTCATTAACTTAAGGGTGTTCTCAGATTTCATTCTTTGCACAGTTCAAGGTATATGTAAAATATAATAAAAATCTTATCATATGAACAGAAGCATTATCACTTTTGTGAAGAGGGACCACATCCGCTCATCTCCAATCTCGCGGAACCTCTCCCGTCTCTAAAGTCTATTAATAAATCTTTAAGAGGTCCCGCCAGGACCTCTCTGAGCTCCTTCCATATCCTGGGATGTATCCCATCCGGCCCCATAGCTTTGTCCACCTTCAGATTCTCCAGCTGTTTATAAACTCTTTCTTCCGTAAACAACGCAGTATCCACTCCATTCCCAGACGTTCCCTCGGCAGCGAACTGCGGTCCTGCAGGATTTTCCTCTGTGAACACTGAAGAGAAATAATTGTTCAGCACGTTCGCTTTATCTTCATCACTCTCCACATAGCCATTCTCATTATCTTCCAGTCTCGCAATTCCATTCCTATTTCTTCTCCTTTCTCCAATATATCTGAAAATGGTCTTGTCACCTCTCTTTACATCTTTAGCCATTTTTTCTTCTGCTCGCACTTTCGCTAGCCATATTTCCATCTTCGCTTCTTTCAGTTCAATCCGATAATCTTTTCTGTGATCCTCTTGTTGCGTTCGTTTGTATTTCTTGAACAAAGCCTCTTTTGCTCTTATTTTTTCAGCTACTTGTTTGGAGAACCATATAGGCTTCCTGCTTCTCTTGTTTTTGTTTACTTTCCTCACAAAAAGATCAGTCGCCATATTTATAGCAGCCTTTAGCTTGGACCACTGTTTTTCCACTTCTCCTATGCCTTCCCACGCCAACAGCTCCTTCTTCAGGTATTCCCCCCATTTTATCAAAATCAGTACGTCTGAAATCCAGTACTTTGAGTTTTGTGCATCCGCCTTCGCCCTTATAACAAACCATATGGTGTGATGATCACTATTACATAGGTGGGCACCCACCCGGATATCGGAAACACTTCCTCCATTAGTGAGCACTAGATCCAGCATCGACCCTTCTCTCTTGGGCTCCGTCACCATTTGTCTGAGCAAGGCACTTTGACAAGCATCCACAATCTCCCTACTTCTTTCCAATTTTGCAGACAGGACGTTCCAATCCACGTCAGACAAAATGAAATCTCCCAACAGTAGCACCTCCCCTTTCATACCAATCTTTTGAATATCTTCTATCAGATCCTTGCCTAACTTCTCCGTTTGCGCAGGAGGTCTGTAGATAACTCCCGTGTGGACAGGTTCCGTCTTCTCTTTCCAGGACGATCCATAAACCTTCCTCTTTTTCCCAGGTTCCCCGCATTTCAGCCGTTCTGATATTCTCTCTCACATACAGAGCCACTCCTCCACCCCTTCGACCCTCTCTATCCTTCCTAAAAAGATTATAGCCCGGTACGGACACATCTCATTCATGAGAATCATTGAACCACGTCTCCGTAATAGCAACAATATCCAAGTTTTCTTCAAACATCAGGGCTTGCAAGTCTTGAACCTTTTTACCTAGACTACGAGCATTTGTGCACATGGCTTTCCATGTGCTTAGTGAGTTTGGGTGACCTTTCCCTCTGCTATCATGTTTATTCTGGGGGTGACTTTCCGAAATCCCCTGTTTCCTTTTGTCACCCCTACCCTCTAGTTTGAATGTCTAGAAACATACTGTCTGAATTTCTCCCCAAGGATCCTTTTTCCCATCACAGAAAGATGTAGCCCATCATTACAGTACAGCGTGTTATTTTTCCACATATTACCCCATTCTCCTATGTATCTGAAACCTTCTTCTTTACACCAAGACTCAAGACACTTATTGAATTCCTCTGTTTTGTGTAGTCTTTCCTCTCCCCTCCCCAATGTAGGAATTACTTCAGAAAAAGCCACAGTCCAAACCAAAGATTTCAGTCCCTCCCCAAACTTCTGGAACACTCTCTGTGCTGTAAACTTGCTATTGTTGGCCAGGTCATTTGTCCCCACGTGAATTACAACATCAGCGTTAGAAGCCTCGCTCTCTTCTCAGATCACTTTCAGTATTTGGTCTGTACATCTTATAGCTGAAGATCCTGGAAGACCTGGATCACCTTAAAAAGAGATGATAAAACCTCTGTACACGTGGGTGTTGTCTACAGACCTCCGACACAATTGGATGATCTAGATAAAGATCTGGTCACAGATATCCATAAGTTGGGAAAGAAGAGAGAGGTGCTGTTGCTGGGAGATTTCAATCTGCCAGATGTAGATTGGAAAGTTCTGTCTGTGGAATCAGAAAAAAGTAGAGAGATCGTGAATGCTTTTCAAAGTGCTCTGCTCAGACAAATGGTGATGGAACCCACGAGGGAGAGAGCGACGCTGGATCTGGTGCTCACAAATGGGGATAGTGTGTCAAATGTCCGAGTGGGTGCCCACCTGGGCAGCAGTGACCATCAAATGGTTTGGTTTGATATGACAGCTAAAGTGGAGGGCGGCCACTCAAAACTCAAAGTTCTGGATTTCAAGCATGCTGACTTTAGTAAAATGGGGGAAGGAGCTGATGGGATGGGAGGATGAACGAGAAGTGGAAGGACAGTGGTCCAAGCTGAAAGAAGCTATAAATAGGGCCACAAACCTTTATGTAAGGAGAGTAAATAAAAGCAAGAGAAAAAGGAAACCAATATGGTTCTCCAAACAAGTGGCTGAGAAAATAAGGCTGAAGAGTTGGCGTTCCTGAAAGTTGGCGTTCCTGAAATACAGAAAAACTCAAGAAGAAAAACACGGGGAGGAATACCGGAGGAAACTGAAAGAAGCCAAGAGAGAGATACGTCTGGCGAAAGCGCAAGCGGAAGAACAAATGGCTAGAAATTTAAGGAGGGGTGACAAAAATTTCTTCAGGTATATTAGTGAAAGGAGGAAGACTAACAAGGGAATTGTGAGACTGAAAGACGCTGCAAACCGCTATGTAGATAATGATGAAGAAAAAGCGAAGTTGCTAAATAGATACTTTTGTTCTGTTTCCACAGAAGAAAATCCTGGAGCAGGACCGCGTTTGACTGGCAAAAGTACATGTGAAAATGGAGTGGATATAGCACCGTTCACGGAAGAGAGTGTGTATGAACAACTTAAAAATCTAAAGGTGGACAAAGCCATGGGACTGGATGGGATCCACCCCAGGATATTGAGGGAGCTCAGAGAGGTTCTGGCGGGTCCTCTTAAAGATTTGTTTAATAAATCCTTGGAGACGGGAGAGGTTCCGTGGGATTGGAGAACGGTGGAGGTGGTCCCTCTTCACAAAAGTGGTGATAGGGAAGAAGCTGGAAACTACAGGCCGGTAAGCCTCACTTCGATTATTGGAAAAGTAATGGAAGCGATGCTGAAGGAAAGGATAGTGAATTTCCTAGAAGCAAATAAGTTGCAAGATCCGAGACAACATGGTTTTACCAAAGGTAAATCGTGTCAAATGAATCTCATTGAATTTGACTAGGTGACCGGAGAATTAAATCAAGGACGTGCTATAGACGTAATCTACTTAGATTTCAGCACAGCTTTTGACACGGTTCCCCATAGGAGGCTCTTGAATAAACTAGACAGGCTAAAGATAGGACCCGAAGTGGTGAACTGGATTAGGAACTGGTTGATGGGCAGACTCCAGAGGGTGGTGGTAAATGGAGTTCGCTCAGAGGAGGGAAAGGTGAATAGTGGAGTGCCTCAGGGATCGGTGCTGGGGCCGATTCTATTCAATATATTTGAGTGACATTGCCGAAGGGTTACAAGGTAAAGTTTGCCTTTTTGCGGATGACACCAAGATTTGCAACAGAGTGGACACCCCGGAGGGAGTGGAAAAGATGAAAAAAGATCTGCGGAAGCTAGAAGAATGGTCTAACGTTTGGCAATTAAAATTCAATGCGAAGAAATGCAAAGTGATGCACTTAGGGAGTAGAAATCCAAGGGAGACGTATGTGTTAGGTGGGGAGAGTCTGATAGGTACGGACAGGGAGAGGGATCTTGGGGTGATAGTATCTGAGGACCTGAAGGCGACGAAACAGTGTGACAAGGTGGTGGCTGTAGCTAGAAGATTGCTAGGCTGTATAGAGAGAGGTTGACCAGCAGAAGAAAAGAGGTTTTAATACCCCTGTATAAGACGTTGGTGATGCCCCACCTGGAGTATTGTGTTCAGTTTTGGAGGCCATATCTTGCGAAGGATGTTAAAAAAATGGAAGCGGTGCAAAGAAAAGCTACGAGAATGGTATGGGATTTGCGTTACAAGACGTATGAGGAGAGACTTATTGACCTGAACATGTATACCCTGGAGGAAAGGAGAAACAGGGGTGATATGATACAGACGTTCAAATATTTGAAAGGTATTAATCCGCAAACGAACCTTTTCCGGAGATGGGAAGGCGGTAGAACTAGAGGGCATGAAATGAGATTGAAGGGGGGCAGACTCAAGAAAAATGTCAGGAAGTATTTTTTCACGGAGAGAGTAGTGGATGCTTGGAATGCCTTCCTGCGGGAGGTGGTGGAAAAGAAAACGGTAACGGAATTCAAACACGCGTGGGATAAACATAAAGGAATCCTGTTCAGAAGGAATGGATCCTCAGGAGCTTAGCCGAGATTGGGTGGCAGAGCCGGTGGTGGGAGGCGGGACTGGTGGTTGGGAGGCGGGGATAGTGCTGGGCAGACTTATACGGTCTGTGCCAGAGCCAGTGGTGGGAGGCGGCGGCGGGGGATAGTGCTGGGCAGACTTATACGGTCTGTGCCCTGAAAAGGACAGGTTCAAATCAAGGTAGGGTATACACAAAAAGTAGCACATATGAGTTTATCTTGTTGGACAGACTGGATGGACTGTGCAGGTCTTTTTCTGCCGTCATCTACTATGTTACTATGTAAGACATTTCACTATGTTGAAACCCCTGAACTGTGCTCCTAAGTTAATGCCTCTGATAATGGAGTCTCTGAGCAGTAATAATTTTCTGCTTTTCATAATTCTGTCATTAGTTGGGGGATGTTTCTGTGGTTGTGCTATTTTCATTGCCTCTGGTTCTACCAGTACTTCTTTTTTTGCTATCATTATTTATTTATTTATTTATTTGTTGCATTTGTATCCCACATTTTCCCACCTATTTGCAGGCTCCATGTGGCTTACATAGTACTGTGAAGACGTTCGCCAGTTCCGGTAGAGAAACAAATACAAAGTGATGTTACAGTCGAGTAAGGGTCATATGTGACAGACATATTGGGAATCGTAGAGAAGAAGAGTTATATAGTGTTCATTATGAGCTATTAGTTACATTGTGTCACATGGTTCAGGCACTTAAGTTGGGTCGGTAGGGTAAACCTTTTTGAACAGGTCGGTCTTTAGTAGTTTCCGGAAGTTGAGATGGTCGTACGTTGTTTTCACAGCTTGTGGTAATGCATTCCACAATGCTGCAAAAGAATTTGACAGGGGCAAAGCTTGGAAGGACGAGTGTTTCTGTGTCACAGATCTTAGTCTACCAGAGCCTACTGTGACCCATCTATTCCTCTGATGTTTCATTCTCTGAGGCAGTGGTGGTGGTAAATTAGCTGGGAAATGAGTAATCCTGGACGCTTCTTTAATTGTAGTTAACGTCCAAAAATATGGTGAACATAGCAATTTTTGAACCATATTCTAGAAGTTTTGTAGACATTTTGTTAGTGCATTTTACTTTTGTAACCATTTTTGGAAAAAAAAAAAAAAAAGTCCAAGAGAAAAGGCACAAAAACAAGCCATATCATATCGGTGGGGGGGGGTTGGGGGGGAGGGAAGCATTCTTAGTAGACTGACCACACAGACATCCCAGCAGAGCAGTAGGGCACTCTAGTAGGTGCTGCAGTGGACTTTACATAGAAGGTCCCAGGTACACATCTCGCTGTTACCCCCTTATAGTGTATGAAGAGCAAGAGCCCTTGAAAACCCACCAAATATCTTCTGTACCCAACTATACATCACTACAATAGCCCTTATATCTGCAAGTGTCAATTATTTGTAGATACAGTAGGATTTTGGTGGTTTTGGAATTCTCACACTTTCCACCACAAGTGTAACGGAGTGGGATATGAGCCTGGGTCCCCTTCTCTACAGTCCACTTCATCGACCACTAGGCTGCTACAGGGAGCTGCTTGCTGCTGTAGTAGGACTGGCAATAACATCTGAAGCTGTCATAGAGATATGTATTGTTTCATTCACATCTTTGAGGGGTGGGAAGGGGGTCAGTAACCACTGGATTAGTAAGGGGGGGTAATGCCTTAATCCCTCCAGTGGTCATTTAGGGCACCTTTTTGTGACACATGTAGGTGCCCCCCTTCACCCCTTAGGGCTATGGTAATGGTGTAGAGTTGTGGGGAGTGGGTTTGGGGGGGGATTTGGGGGGGCTCAGCACACAAGGTAAGGGTGCTATGCACCTGGAAGCTATTTTTTTTTTTTAAATTTTGTTAAGTGCCCCTAGGATGCCCGGTTGCTGTCCTGGCATGTCAGGGGGACCAGTGCACTACAAATGCTGGCTCCTCCCAAGCCCAAATGCCTTGCATTTCACCAGGTTTGAGATGGCCGGGTCCGGTTTCCATTATGGCTGGAAAACGAAGCTGGCTATCTCATGTAAACCCGGCGATCCTGCTGTAAACCCGGCGAGCGATTTGGCAGGCTCCAAGCGTATTTTGAAAATACGCTTGGCTCCGCCCTTTTGCGGAACCGGCTCCAAAGATAGCCGGCCAGCGATTTCACCGGCGCCGTTCGATTATGCCCCTCTATAGACCTGGAATTAGATGAGATTTAACTTATAGTCTTACCCACCCTATCCCACAGAGACATGGTTCAATGACTCTCTTGATGCAAACATACTGGGCTATAATCTATTTAGGAAGGATAGAGATGGTCAAAAAGGTGAAGAAGTAACTGTATGTGAGAAACAATATTAAAGTGCCTAAAATGCAGGGGGCCTGGTGAAAGGCCTTGAAAAGAGATGGAACCTCTGTCTACATGGGTGTTGTCTACAGACCTCTGACACAATCAGAGCAGCATGATAAAGATCTAGTTGTCGTTATCCAAAAGTTGGCAATGAAAGTGTTGTTTCTGGAAGATTTTAAACTGCCAGATGCAAACTGGAAAGTTCCATCAACAGAACTGGAAAGTAGAAAGATCATGTATGCCTTTCAAAGCTCTCTGCTTAGACAAATGATGATGGAACCCACTAAGGAAGGAGCGATGCAGAACCTGGTGCTCACAAATTGGGAAAGTGTGTCTAATGCCAAAGTGGTTGCCCACCTGGGCAGTAGTGATCATCAAACAGGTTGGTTTGTTATAATAGCTAAAGCGGAGGGCAGCTACACAAAACTCCAAGTCCTGGATTTCAAACATGCTGACTTTAGTAAAATGGGGGAGTACCTGAAGAAAGAGCTGATGGGATGGGAGGACATACGAGAAATGGAAAGACAGTGGTCCAAGCTGAAAGGAGCTATAAAAATAGCTACTGACCTTTATGTAAGGAGAGTAAATAAAAGCAAGTGAAAAAGGAAACCAAAATGGTTATCCAAACCAGTGACTGAGAAAATAAAGGCAAAAAGTTGGCATTCATGAAATACAGAAAAACTCAAGAAGAGGAACACAGAAAAGAATAACAGACGAAACTGAAAGATGCGAAAGAGATATATATGGCTGGCAAAAGCACAGGCAGAAGAACAAATGGTTAGAAATGTAAGGAGGGGTGACAAGAATTTTTTCAGGTATATGAAAGGAGGAATTGTATGACTGAAAGATGCTATGGAGCGCTATTTGGAGAGTGATAAGGAAAAAGCGAACATGCTAAACAAAAACTTCTGTTCTGTGTTCATGGAAGAAAATCTTGAAGAACGACCGTGATTAGCCGGCAAAGGAATATATGAGAATAGAGTACATATCACACTATTCATGGAAGGGAAAGGGAAACGGGACTTGATATACCGCCTTTCTGAGGTTTTTGCAACTACATTCAAAGTGGTTTACATATATTCAGGTACTTATTTTTTACCAGGGGCAATGGAGGGTTAAGTGACTTGCCCAGAGTCACAAGGAGCTGCAGTGGGAATTGAACTCAGTTCCCGAGGATCAAAGTCCACTGCACTAACCACTAGGCTACTCCTCCACTCCAGAAAGTGTTTATGAACAACTTGAAAAACTGAAGGTGGACAATCTGATTGAATTCTTTGACCAGGCGACCAGAGAATTGGATTTGACACTGATCCTCATAGGAGGCTCTTGATTATGCTCGATAGACTGAAGTTAGGACCCAAAGTAGTGAACTGAATTAGAAACTAATTGACAGACACCAGAGGATGGTGGTTAATAGAATTCACTCAGAGGAAGGGGGGGGGGGAAGGGGCCTGGGTCCGCCTGCCTGAAGTGCACTGCAACCACTAAAACTGCTCCAGGGACCTGCATACTGCTGTCATGGAGCTGGGTATGATATTTGAGGCTGGCATAGAGGCTGTAAAAATTATTTTTTAAAATTTTTTTAGGGTTGGAGGGGGTTAGTGACCACTGGGGAGTAAGGGGAGGTCATCCCCTATTCCCTCCAGTGGTCATCTGGTCATTTAGGACATATTTCGTGGCTTGGTTGTAAGATAAAAAGGACCAGGTAAATCGTCCAAGTGTTCGTCAGGGATGCCCTTCTTTTTTCCATTATGGGGCGAAGACACCCATGTGTTAGGCACACCCCAGTCCCGCCTTCGCTACGCTTCAGACATGCCCCCGAGAACTTTGATCATCCCCACGACAGAAAGCAGTTGAGGACGCCCAAAATCAGCTTTCGATTATGGCGATTTGGGCGACCCTGTGAGAAGGATGCCCATCTTGCGATTTGTGTTGAAAGATGGGTGTCCATCTCTTTCGAAATTAAGCCTGAAAGTAACATAGTAGATGACAGCAGAGAAAGACCTGTACGGTTCATCCAGTCTGCCCAACAAGATAAACGCATATGTGCTACTTTATGCAGGCGTAAGGGCTATTGTAGTGATATACAGTGGGGTACAGTAGGTTTCTGGTGGGTTTTGGAGGGATCACCCTACAATATAAGGGGGCAAGGGTAAGATGTGTACCTGGGACCTTTTATGTGAAGTCCACTGAAGTGCTCGCTAGGGTGTCCCACTGCTCTGCTAGGATGTCTGTGTGGCCAGTCTACTAAGAATGCTGGCTCCTCCTACATCCCAATAGCTTGATTTAGTGTGTTTTTCACTTGGAAGTTTTTTTTCAAAAATGGTCCAAAAAGCTAGACACACTGAGCATAACTATGTCTAGTAAATGGTCAGTTTTGGGGGGGGGGGGGGGGGGGAAGAGACTTTTTCAGGTTTGAAAATGACTATGTTCATTACTGGATGTTTGGATGTTTTCCGCAAAATGTCCACTCAGATTTAGACGTCATATCGAAAATGCTCCTCAATATAAATTAGAACAAAGAGGTGGATCTTTATATGATTTTATTTGAGATCTGATACAGTTCAAAAACAGGAGCTAGTGCTTCTACTATAAATTTTCATTTTCCAGTGCCAGATATCTGTGCTTGGAATGAAAAGATTTCAAAGGCAATTACATGTGCATTAAGAAAGATCTATGACCTCAAATCATTGGCAAGTATTTATTTACTTTTTATCCTGTTGGACAGTAACCATGTGTTGTAAGTTATTTCACTGGGTCTTCATACTATGAAGGCAATTGCATATACTTATATTTTTCCTCTGTAAAAAAAAAAAGTGCTTTGCAGTATTAAACAAACAAAATGGAATAACAGAAAACTTTGAATGCCAAAAAACCACGGGGAAGCTTTTTAAAATAAATACTTGACCTGGCAAGCTTTGTGTTTGACCCAAATATTTTTTATTTTTATTTGAAAGAACAGTGACTACAATTATTAATGAAGTAGCTTTTTCTTCATTACGCCAATGAAAACTGTGCCAGCAAAGGGTTGAATAAAATCCACTTCCCATAAATGAGGATTTATAAGTTCATACCACTCCTTGAAGAAAATGTACTAAGTATTTCCATTTCCTTTTCAATTGGATTTTTTGTTCTTGGTTGTTCATATTGACTGATATAAACCCTACCCATGGTCTAAAATCACCGAAGGTAGAAGTGTTTTATTCTATAAACCAGAAGGAAGACATTATTTTAATGGACTGGATTTTCTGTCGTGAGAAATAATAATGGAACTTCATGAAAGATACACTTGAGGTTTGTTTTTTGCTTTTGTTTTTTTTGAGGGGGAGCAACTGAGAGGAAATTTCATTCATTTGGCAAATGCAATCTTGCTTGCCTATATCCATAGTAATATTTTCACAATTTACATCTATTCAGCGTACTTTCTGCAACAGCAAAGCTACTCTCACCCTTGGACCTAATAGAAGAACTCAAAATCCATATGCCTTACAGAGACTTGGATAGAGTCTT
The DNA here is from genome assembly GCF_901765095.1 of Microcaecilia unicolor. NCBI lineage: Eukaryota > Metazoa > Chordata > Amphibia > Gymnophiona > Siphonopidae > Microcaecilia > Microcaecilia unicolor. Next base: position 490,100,963 of record NC_044033.1, on the reverse strand, counting down.
TCTCGGTTTTGCCCACCAAAGCAGGTGAGCAAATCAGTCTACCTCTTTCCAAAATTTCATGGGGATAATGCAATAATCTAATTAGCCAATATTGAGCCAGATTCCTTTCTTCACCTCTACAATTCCTGTGTGAATTAGCTACCACAGCCAACAAACTTCTCATTTTAGAAGACTTTAACTTCCATGCAAAGGCCCTAGTCAAAGGCAAAACCAACAGCTTCCAAAAGAATATGGAGGCTCTGTGCGTATCCCAGCAAGTTATAGTTTCTTCCCACCAAAGTGGCTACTTCTTGAGCTAATGCTCCACTCTCCCAGCATCACTTTGTCCACAATAAATAAATCTGACCTTATCTTCTGGTCAGACTATTCCCTGATGATGGTTACATTATTAACTACTGATACATTCCTCCAAGCTTTTGATTCCAAGCACATCCTCAGAAATATGGCTAACATCACCAGAAAGAGCTATGTTAGTCTCCTTAATTTACCCCAAACAATAACCACATTGGCATCAACTGATCACTTTGTCCAATAATGGAATGCAGAGTTCACTACAGCTGTACATATCCTAGCCCCTCTCAAACCTGATCACACTAGACCTGCCAGAACTCATGTTTCTATGAGGAACCTAAGGGGGCCCTTTTAAGAAGTGGCAGTAAGCCCAACGCGAGCTTACCGCTCGCTAAAAGGGAAGTGCCGCTGGGCTACCACAGCAGCCTGGAGGTAGTTCCCTCCCCAAGTGAGTGCCATTTCCGGTACTGCAAAAAATATTTCAATTTTGTAGCGCGGGAGCCCTTACCGCCATCTCAGTGGGTGGCAGTAAGTTCTTGCCCCCAAAATGGCTACGTGGCATGACCATTTCTTTAAGAAATGGGAAACCTGCCTTTTACCCACTGCGGCAAAGGGGGGCCTCGGTGTGCATCAAAAACCTGCACTGATGCCAGCACAGGCCCCCTTTTGCCACAGCTTCATAAAAGGATCCGTAAGATTTCTTATATCTCAATGATTTTTATTGATGGCAAAACAAATAACTGCAAATGCTCGTATCCAAAGTTACATAATAAATGAAACTACATTGGTGTATCATCAATTATTTATAAAACAACACCTTCCAACCCTTGTCCTAAACTCAAAAGAAGAACCCCAGCTAATTAGAGAAGGGCATTACGACAGAGAAAACTCCCACCCCTCAATCTCCCATCTCATCAATACTATGAAACTATTAATTGAAGAGAACTTGTATTTATTGTCCTTTCCTGAGTTCAAAGCAATTTCAGAGAAAAATAGGAGGAACTAAGACTTCTTAAGCAAAAGTCTTGCCAACTGAAATGGAGATGATATAAATATAAGATCAATATCAATTTGTGCATGTGCAAGGAACATGCAAAGAAATACAAGACAGCTAATCAACTGGCAAGAAAAAAATATATCTGCAAGCACTTCAAACAATTCAAACTAGCAATAAAAAAAAATAATACAGGAAAATATTCGAGCTAGTGAAGAAACTTGCCAGACCTGAATGTACCACTGCAGAGGGCCCTGCAGCTGGTGATTTCAGCATATACTTCTGAGATATGCATATCCATTCATACCACCTCCATCCCCTCACCTTCTACACGCCTATTTGAAGAAAACACAGTAAGCATTCCTTCACCTACTATGCACAGGTTGGTTCACCTCTACTCAAACTGCAACCCACTAAAGAAGTGGAGATGATTTTCCACAGAATCAGCCTGTGCCTTAATCTGCTAGATCTCACTGCCCTCCCCACCCCTACCCCCACCCCTAATTGATTAGTGACTTGAGGCAGGACTTCAATCCATGGCTAGCCTCTGTAATCAATAAATCTTGACCCAAACCTGCTTGCCTTCCCCACACAAATCAATAAATCAACCTATCTTGAAAAAAAAAAAAAAACAAGTTGCTCACTACTGCCAAATCATCAGCCTCCATCTCTTCAGGCTGGGTGAGAAAATGATCCTCTATTGACTTCCTTATGGAGGGAAGGGATTTTGGACTTAGCTCACACCTTTTCTAGTTGTAGCTCAAGATGAGTTACATTCATATACACTAACCAGGGGTTAGAACTCTAATTTTTTTTTTACCTCCGAGGGTGTTCGAGGAGGTGTTCACAGGTGGGGGGCCATGTGATTGCCAGTCCCACCACGGGAACTGGCAGTCTGGGTCTTCAGAACCTGTTTTTGAGCCATGGGACACTCATTTTGGAGGGAGATCAGCAGCAGGAAAGGCCTTGGCTTGGCTGGAACTTCAGGGCTGGGTTGCTGAGCCTGCTGCACATACACGTTAATGACATCACAGGCCGTACATACGTGGAGGTGCTGGGTTGCAGTCCAAAGAGTTGGCTGCTGGGAAAAAGAGTCTCAAAAGAGTTTTGGGGCTCTTGGAGCCAAATTGTGTTAAATGTATTTTAATTTCTTATTAATACAAAAAACTTGAGTGGCCAGAGGATTAGAGTGAGACTGATGAGTGGTGGCTTGAGTAAAAAGTTTTGTTCCCGCACCCCTCTGAAGTGAGCGCACATTGATCTTAAATGAGCGACACTCCCGATTTGAATGGTAGCCTGGAAACACACTTCTGCAGGGGAAGCAAGATCATGGATGTAACATCACTCCATCGAGAGAATGCCGATCATCTGAGTATAAAAAAACAAAAGGAAACAACACAAAAATCCTACGAAAAAAATAGCTACACACCAGAAAGCAGGAAAAGGAAGGAGGCTTAATATGCAATGGGTTCAACAAACAAAATGTATTGCCACAATGTACAAAGCTCAATATAGTAACATAGAGGGGCATAATCGAACGAGGGCGCCCATCTCTAAGGGCGGCCTCGGGAAGGGGCGGAGGCAACCGTATTATCGAACAAGATGGGCATCCATCTTTCGTTTCGATAATAAGGTCGGGGCCGGCCAAATCTCAACATTTAGGTCAACCTTAGAGATGGTCGAACTAATGTTGAGATCGTCAGACTTAGAGATGGGCGGCCTCGGTTTTCGGCGATAATGGAAACCGAGACCGGCCAGCTCAAAACCGGCCAAATCCAAGCCATTTGATCGTGGGAGGAGCCAGTATTTGTAGTGCACTGGTCCCCCTCACATGCCAGGACACCAACTGGGCACCCTAGGGGGCTTTGCAGTGGACTTCATTAATTGCTCCCAGGTACATAGCTCCCTTCCCCTTGAGTGCTGAGCCCCCAAATCCCCCCCCCCAAAAAAAAAACTCACTCCCCACAACTGTACACCACTACCATAGCCCTTATGGGTGAAGGGTGGCACCTACATGTGGGTACAGTGAGTTTCAGGTGGGTTTTGGAGGTTTCACATTTACCACCACAAGTGTAACAGGTGGGGGGGGATGGGCCTGGGTCCACCTACTTGAAGTGCACTGCACCCACTAAAACTGCTCCAGGGACCTGCATACTGCTGTCATGGAGCTGGGTATGACATTTCAGGCTGGCATAGAGGCTGGCCAAAAATGTTTTAATTTTTTTTTTTAGGATGGGAGGGGGTTGGTGACCACTGGAGGAGTATGAGGAGGTCATTCCCAATTCCCTCAGGTGGTCATCTGGTCAGTTCAGACACCTTTTTGAAGCTTGGTCCTGAAAATAAATGGACCAAGTAAAGTCGGCTAAATGCTCGTCAGGGCCGCCCTTCTTTTTTCTATTATCGCCTGAGGACGGCCATGTGTTAACCGTGCCCCCGTCCCGCCTTCGCTATGCCTCCGACATGCCCCCTTAAACTTTCGCCGCTCCTGCGACGGACTGCAGTTAAGGGTGGCCAAAATCGGCTTTTGATTATGCCGATTTGGCCGCCCTTAGGAGAAGGGCGCCCATATCCTGATTTGTGTCGGAAGACGGGCGCTCTTCTCTTTCGGAAATAAGCAGGAATAGTAACATAGTAAATGACGGCAGAGAAAGACCCACACGGTCCATCCAGTCTGCCCAACAAGATAAACTCATATGTTCTACTTTATGTGTATACCTGACCTTGATTTGTATCTGTCATTTTCAGGGCACAGACCGTAGAAGTTTGCTCAGCACTAGCACTGCCTCCCACCACCGGCTCTGCCACCCAATCTCCGCTAAGCTTCTGAGGATCCCTTCCTTCTGAACAGGATTCCTTTATGTTTATCCCACACATTTTTGAATTCCTTTACCGTTTTCATCTCCACCACCTCCCGCGGGAGGGCATTCCAAGTATCCACCACTCTCTCCGTGAAAAAATACTCCTTGACATTTTTCTTGAGTCTGCCCCCCTTCAATCTCATTTCATGTCCTCTAGTTCTACCGCCTTCCCATCTATCGTACAGGTTCGTTTGCAGATTAATACCTTTCAAATATTTGAACATCTGTATCATATCATCCCTGTTTCTCCTTTCCTCCAGGGTATACATGTTCAGGTCAGCAAGTCTCTCATACGTCTTGTAATGCAATTCCCATACCATTTTTGTAGCTTTTCTTTGCACCGCTTCAATTCTTTTACATCTTTAGCAAGATACGGCCTCCAAAACTGAATACAATACTCCAGCTGGGGCCTCACCAATGACTTGTACAGGGGCATCAACACCTCCTTTCTTCTGCTGGTCACAACCTTTCTCTATACAGCCTAGCAACCTTCTGGTTACGGCCACCGCCTTGTCACACTGTTTCGTCACCTTCAGATCCTCGGATACTATCACCCCAAGATCCCTGTCCCTGCCTGTACATATCAGACTCACCGCCTAACACATACGTCTCCCTTGGATTTCTGCTCCCTAAGTGCATCACTTTGCATTTCTTTGCATTGAATTTTAGTTGCCAAACATTAGAGCATCCTTCTAGCTTCTGCAGATCCTTTTCATGTTTTCCACTCCCTCCGGGGTGTTCACTCTGTTACAAATCTTGGTGTTATCCGCAAAAAGTCAAACTTTACCTTCTAACCCTTCGGCAATGTCACTCACAAATATATTGAATAGAATCGGCCCCAGCACCGATCCCTGAGACACTCCACTACTCACCTTTCCCTCATCCCTCTTGCGTCTGTCCATCAACCAGTTCCTAATCCAGTTCACCATGTTGGGTCCTATCTTCAGCCTGTCAAGTTTATTCAAGAGCCTCCTGTGGGGAACCGTGTCAAACGCTTTGCTGAAGTCTAAGTAGATTACATCTATAGCATGTCGATTCAATTCACTGGTCACCCAGTCAAAGAATTCAATGAGATTCGTTTGGCACGATTTACCTTTGGTAAAACCATGTTGTCTCGGATCTTGCAACTTATTGGCTTCCATGAAATTCACTATCCTTTCCTTCAGCATCGCTTTCATTACTTTTCTAATAACCGAAGTGAGGTTTTCCGGCCTGTAGTTTCCAGCTTCTTCCCTATCACCACTTTTGTGAAGAGGGACCACATCCGCTGTTCTCCAATCCCATGAAACCTCTCCTGTCTCCAAGGATTTATTAAACAAATCTTTAATAGGACCCTCCAGAACCTCTCTGAGCTCCCTCAATATCCTGGGGTGGATCCTGTCTGGTCCCATGGCTTTGTCCACCTTTTGATTTTCAAGTTGTTCATACACACTCTCTTCTGTGAGCGGTGCTATATCCACTCCATTCTCATGGAGTACTTTTGCTAGTCAATCGTGGTCCTTCTCCAGGATTTTCTTCAGTGAAAACAGAACAAAAGTATTTGTTTAGCAAATTTGCTTTTTCTTCATCATTATCCACATAGCGGTTTGCAGCATCTTTCAGTCTCACAATTCCATTTGAAGTCTTCCTCCTTTCACTAATATAGCTGAAGAAATTTTTGTCGCCCCTCTTTACATTTCTAGCCATTTGTTCTTCTGCCTGTGCTTTCGCCAGACGTATCTCTCTCTTGGCTTCTTTCAGTTTCATCCGGTATTCCTCACCATGTTCATCTTCTTGAGTTTTTCTATATTTCATGAACGCCAACTCTTTAGCCTTTATTTTCTCAGCCACTTGCTTGGAGAACCATATCGGTTTCCTTTTCTCTTGCTTTATTTACTCTCCTTACATAAAGGTTTGTGGCCATATTTATAGCTTCTTTACTTCTCATATGTCCTCCTAGCTCATTAGCTCCTTCCTCAGGTATTCCCCCATTTTACTAAAGTCAGCATGCATGAAATCCAGGACTTTGAGTTTTGAGTGGCTGCCCTCCACTTCTGCTGTTATATCAAACCAAACTGTTTGATGGTCACTGCTGCCCAGATGGGCACCCACTTGGACATTTGACACACTATCCCCATTTGTGAGCACCAGATCCAGCGTCACTCCCTCTCTCGTGGGTTCCGTCACCATTTGTCTAAGCAGAGCAGTTTGAAAAGCATCCATGATCTCATTACTTCTTTCCGATTCTGCAGATGGAACTTTCCAATCTACATCCAGCAGATTGAAATCTCCCAGAAACAGCACCTCTCTTTTCTTTCCCAACTTTTGGATATCTGTAATCAGATCTTTATCTAATTTCTCCAATTGTGTCAGAGTTCTGTAGACAACACCCATGTGGACAGAGATTCTATCATCTCTTTTTAAGGTTATCCATATCGCTTCTTCCTTTCTCTAGGCTCCTGTCAATTCAGTCGCTGTGATATCACTTCTCACATACAGAGCTACTCCTCCACCTTTACGGCCATCTCTATCCTTCCTAAATAGATTATAGCCTGGTACGTTTGCAACCCATTCATGGGAATCATTGAGCTATGTCTCTGTGATTGCAACAATGTCTAAGTCTGCCTCCAACATCAGGGCTTGCAGGTCATGAACTTTATTGCTTAGACTGCGAGCATTTGTGGTCATTGCTTTCCATCTACATTTCAGTGGCATTTTTATCTTCTGTTTAGTATTTTGTGAAGGCGCCCGGTATAAGAGGCTTGGAGAGGCTATGCCTCCCCCCTGCTGCAGCAGAATGGATCAGCTGTGGAGTCCAGCTGCTCTGAGGGGATTAAATTGTTGATTTACCTCCATCCTCACAGCAGGAGCTGCAGTGAAAGCCCTCTAGCAGTTGTAGAAATTGTTTTATGGTTTGTTTAGCTTACTGCTGGGAAAGCAGGGGGGGTTGGCTGGAGGTGTCCTGGGTTGCCAGGGAGATATTTAACGAGGATGACTTCCTGACCTGCACTGAGGACAGAGAGCAGCAGAACGGATACTGGGCCAGCATGATCAGAAAAAGTCACTAGACAACAAAGGTAGAAAAGATCATTTTATTTTCATTATAGTGTTTGGAATATGTCCACTTTGAGAATCAGGTGCTCAACATTAAAAGTTTATATTTATTTAATTATTTATGGCATTTATCCCACATTAAACATGAATTAGGGTGTTTTGTGGCTCTACATGAGAATTGTGATGATATGATCCCTTGTTTCATATTGTTGACGGTCTGCATTTTCCGTATGGGTGGTATATTGGTGTATTAGGTCTGCCCAATGTAATATTTATGGTACAGTAAGGTTCTGAGTGTGTTTTTGCACAAAGTTGTGCATAGTGTTTTGCAGTTGAGCGATTGTGGTTAGAATATGCTTTGAGCAACCACTTTATTCTTTGACATATGATACATACAGTATCTAATATCTAAATTTAATAAAAGGTATTAATTGTGACTTTTATTTTTATTTATTTTTTCTGCGTGTTATCAGACAATTATGGATTTAAGCTCCACCCCTGGCCCCACCCCTAACCCTGCCCTCTTTAGCCTCCCCAAACAGTTGGGCCACCGACTGCCTATGCTTCCTGCCGTGTTGGTAAGAAGTGATTTGCTAAGATTGTTGTTTTCATTGCTTTCTTTTCTACTGTCACGTCTTGTCTTTAGCTTTAGATGGGGGTGAGCACTTGAAGTGACCTGCCTCCATATGCCACCCCCACCTTCTTGTTTAAATGCGTAGAAATATATTGTCTAAATTTCTCCCCAAGGATTTTTTTTCCAACCAAAGTGAGATGCAGCCCATCGTTACAATATAGTCTTTTGTTTTTCCATGTATTGACCCATCCTCCTATGTACCTAAATCCTTCTTGGTGACTCCAGGCTTTGAGCCAGCGGCTTTGAGCCAGCTATTGAAATTTTCAGTACTTTGCAATCTTTTCTCTCCCTTTCCAAAGGTAGGTAGTACTTCAGAAAAAGCTATTGTTTGTACCAAAACCCAAATTGTGGCAACACTCCATACTACAAATCCAGGGCAAGCAGTTGCTTCCCATGTCTGTCTCAATAGCAGACTATGGACTTTTCCTCCAGGAATTTGTCCAAACCTTTTTTTAAACCCAGATATGCTAACCGCTGTTACCACATCCTCCAGCAAAGAGTTCGAGCTTAACTATTCATTGAGTGAAAAAATATTTCCTCCTATTTGTTTTAAAAGTATTTCACTGTAACTTCTTTGAGTATCCCCTAGTCTTTGTTCTTTTGGAATGAGTAAAAAAATCAGTTTACTTCTACTCGTTCTACACCACTCAGGATTTTGTAGACCTCAATCATATCTCCCCTCATCTGACTCTTCCAAGCTGAAGAGCTCTAACCTCTTTAGCCTTTCCTCATATGAGAGGAGTTCCATCCCCTTTATTATTTTGGTTACTCTTCTTTGAGCCTTTTCCAATTCCACTATATCTTTTTTGATATACGGTGACCAGAACTGAACGCAGTACTCAAGGTGCAGTCACACCATGGAGAGATTCAAAGGCATTATAGTATTTTTGGTCTTATTCACCATCACTTTCCTAATAATTCCTAGCATCCTGTTTGCTTTTTTGGCCACCGCCGCACACCAAGCAGATTTCAGCGTATTATATACAGTGATACCCAGATCTTTTTCTTGAGAGCTGACCCCCAAGTTGGACCCTAGTACAGTATCAGGTAACTATGATTTGGATTATTCTTTCCAATGTGCACCACATTGCATTTGTCCACATTAAATTTCATCTGCCATTTGGATGCCTAGCCTTCCAATTTCCTAAGGTCTTCCTGCAATATTTCATGGTCTGCATGTGTTGTAACAACCTTGAATAGTTTTGTATCATCTGCAAATTTAATCACCTCACTTGTTCCAACTTCCATATCATTTATAAATATGTTAAATAGTACTGGTCCCAGTACAGATCCTTGTGGCACTCCACTGTTCACCCTCCTGCACTGAGAGAAATGACCATTTAACCTTACCCTCTTTTTCTGTCCAATAACCAATTCCTAATCCACACCAGAACCTTGCCTCCTATCCCATGACTCTTTAATTTTCTCAGGAATCTCTGATGAGGAACTTTATCAAAAGCTTTCTGAAAATCTAGATACACTACATCAACAGGCTCACCTTTATCCACATGTTTATTCATGCCTTCAAATTGGTGAGCAAATTGGTGAGGCAAGACTTCCCTTGGTTAAATCCATGCTGACTCTGTCCCCATTAAACCATGTTTGTCTACATATTCTGTAATTTTGTTCTTTCTAATAGTTTCCACTGTTTTGCCCAGCACCGATGTCAGGCTTACCAGCCTATAATTTCCAGGATCACCCCTAGATCCCTTTTTAAAAATCAGCATCACATTGGCCACCCTCCAATCTTCAGGTACTATGGACAATTTTAACGACAGGTTACATATTACTAACGTCAATTATCGGATGGGGAGACATATTTAGAGGTCGCGGATGACCCTTCAGACGAAGTACAGGAGCTTATTGAAAGATTAACTAGCAGAGGCAGAAAGCAGGCTTCCTTACATACAAGGAATATAATTTTTTGAATTATTGTTTTTTTAAGGTTCCTGTTTTTTATACTTTGCCTAAGATTCATAAGAACATGGAACATCCACCTGGTCGGCCTATAGTGTCAGCCAAGGGATCTTTATTGGAACGCGCAGCGCAATATATTGACAAGATCTTGCAGCCACATATGTTAACAATAAAGTCATTTGTGCGGGACAGTTCTCATTTCTTGACATTATTGGAAGCGTTGCACGTGGAGGAAGAAGTAGATATCCTACTGGTGACACTAGACGTGTGTGCCCTGTACACGTCAATACCCCAAGATGAAGCGATAAGAGTCTTGGAACAGATTTTGGAATCTAGACCACGCCCACAAATGGTTCCTACAGAATTTGTCATAGACTTAATTCATATCACCTATCATTCTACAAAGAGTGTGCATGCGTATTTGACAGTTACTCCCAGGCCCCGCCCAGAACTCCAGCGACGACGCCCCTCTGGGAGGGAAGCAGCGGGCAGGTTGCCTGGAAGGGGCGGTGACCGGGCCGGCTCGTGAGGCTATGGGCAGGTAAGAGGCATCCCCTCCTGTCTAGGTCCTTTTTCTGCAGTGTTGCCAGTGCCAAGTTGGGAACATTTTCCGCCAAATTGGGCTACATTTGAACACTTTCTATGGGATTTTTTTTTTTTACAAGTCGGATTACAGGTTTTTGGGCTCCTTCTTACAGTATATTGGCCAGTATTTGCTATTCAACCAATGAGTGTTGCACATGCAAACAACCCTCAGTCTGGTGTTTCATCTCTCTCTGACAGTAAACCAAGCCTCATTTTGGTACTCTGGTAGTCTCTGTCGGTAGTTACGTTCCAAGCTTCATTCTGGAGCTCTCTGTGCGTGTCAAGCCTCACTCTGGTGTCCCCACCTACTGCTTCTGTCACTGTATTTCCGAATTGAAACCCTCAAACTGGGACGCCAAACCTTCGAACTGGGAGGAAGGGGGGTGAGGACCCTGGAACTGGGAGGGAGGGGGTGGAAAAATCCTGGAACTGGGAGGGAGGGAGGGAGGGGGTGGTAGGGGAGGCCCTCGCACACACTCTCAATCTCTCACACACACTCTCGCACACAGTCTCACTCTCTCTGTCACACACACTCACACATTCACTCTCTCTCTATCACACACTCACTCTCACACACACTTTGTAAAACACACACACTCCGAGGAAAACCTCCTAGCGCCCGTTTCATTCCTTTCTGAAACGGGCCTTTTATCCTAGTATGGTATATTGTGTAATTTATTTAGTTTTTTCTTCTTAGAAAGTAATGAAATGTAATTTAAACTCTGTAAGAGTCCAATTAAGGACTAATGATACCTGGACTTCTTTCTCTGATATACAAAAACAGTTTAACCTTCTGCCGAGTCAACACTTCAAATGGCTCCAACTAATCCAATGTCTGCTACTGTCTCTCACTTCACTAAAGCAGAACCTAGCATATTCAAATTTTTCTCACTAATATCAACAAATAAAGGTGCTATATCCAAATGGTAGAAAATTCTTCAAATTCACCACTTCCTCCGCCCACTTGGTATAGGAGGAGCCTAGGAGAAAGACTTAGAACTTGCTCTAGCTGATACTCAATGGGAATTAACCTAGTTGTTTATATTCAAAACCCTAAGATCAGCGTCTGCTACGCAGTCATTATATTTTATTCTTCACAGAGCCATGTGGCCCCCCCAAGAAGAAATTTGATAAATGCTGGTCCCGCTCTAAAGAGGTAGGCACACTATGGTATGTATTATTTCAATGCCCTTCATTGAAAAAGTTTTGGACTGCTGTGTAGTCTACTATATTCTCTCTGTTGTACATCAAGAAGAAATTGACATATTATATTGTGATGCTTGGCCATCTGGGTTTAAATAAGCATCTATCAGATAATGAAGCAACTCTCCTGAGGTTATTGCTAATTATTGCTATTAGATCTGTCCTTCATAATTGGAAGAATACTTCTTCTCTGGACTGCAATTTATGGTGGAATACAGTTTGCATGACCATAAAGTTTGAGCATGTATTGGCGGAAAAGCGTGGAGCTCTTCTTAATTTCAGAAAAATATGGGAAAAGCCTTACTACAAATTAGTGAACTACCCTATTGACATTTTTTTCACATACATATACTGCTATAATGCTATATTTTATGTCTGCATTCCTTATATCTCAGTTAGACCATAGGGCGTATTTCTTAACTGTTACAGCTAATTTACTCTGAAGAACACACATGTTCAATCATTTTCATTTCCTTAATGTAACATGTTTCCATGCATATGAGCTGTTCTTGATAGCTCGTATTTACTTTGCATAATAATTCTTGTTTAATAATGTTATATTTATCATTGTACTTTACATAAAAGTCAATGGAACGTTTAGAACTAAACATCATTCTCAAACCAGAAGATATTTTCACTCACATAATACGTAATGCTGTTTAATACCTAATGCTTTTGTATTACTAATACAAATAAGAGTATCTCAACCCTTTGACCTACCGTCTGATTCAGGGGAATAACAGGAGTAATATGGGCATCTGATTTCTGTTCTCGATCCAATAAAACTGGAGTCCATAAGCTAGAAGCATTACACCTAAACGTTCTGCAGATTTTGTGATATGGACAAGGTAAGATGGGGCAACAAGGCCTATCAGTGAATATATCAAATCAAATCAATTCTTGCATCCCCTTTCCAGGGTTCAGTGCAGTTTACATTCTAGGTGAGACAAAAACCGATAATGTTAGTGTGAGGTATGAGAACAATTAGAGACCATTGGTGTAATGCATGAGACCAAAAACATTATAGGAAAGGATAATAGATGATACTAGGAGGTAGAAGTCAATGGATTGTTATGAAGCAGTCTCTGGGAAGAGAAAGGTTTTTAGCCTTTTCCTGAAGCTAAGGTAGCTGTTTTCTGTTCTGATGGCAATAGGGAAAGAGTTCCATATTTTAACTCCAAGTACAGGGAACAGAAAGCTGAAAATCTTTTGCTTTCGAATTGTTTTTTGAAACACACTAGCATCAGTTGTTCTTTCAGTCTGTTAGACTGGAACAAGTGTAGTGAAGTAGTCTTAGCAATTTAGAGGTGAAACCCTGTAAGATTTGAAAAACTAAACAAGCAGCTTTGAACCTGAGTCTTTTTGTTATGGGAAGCCAGTGCAGTTTGTTAAGATCAGTTGAAACACTAGTATATCTATTCAATCTGTATATTAGTCTAGCAGCTGTATTCTGTATGATTTGCAATTTGTTCTGATATTGACACTTAATACAAAGAAATAGAATGTTACAGTAATCCAAGTGAGGTAGGACTAACGTTTGGACTAGTAGTGCAAAGGCTCTTTGGTTGAAGAATGATCTGACTAGATGTAGCTGTCTCATTTTGAATAGTGTTTTCTTCCATATCTGGTTAATATTGGGAGAGAACGTGAGTGAAGAATCAAGCAAGACCCCTAGTACTCTGGTTTCAGACTTGACTGTAAAGCTTTGACCATTGGACAAAGATATTAATGATGGGACCTCAACTTTCTTATTTCGGAACCACAGGACCTTGGTTTTTTGCACATTCAATTTCAGTTTATTGGTCAGAGCCCACATGCTAACAGTAAGTCATGCATTTGCTACAGACTGAATTGTATCTTTGTTTGGTTCTGTCACTGGTAAGAGAAGCAAGATGTCATCCACGTAGCACGTAGGATAATAGTAGTTCATTAAGACCCAGGTATATTGAGGCAAGGGATGACATAAAGAAATTGAACAGGATAGGTGAGAGGGGAGATCCCTGAGAGACCTCCCAAGTTAGGAGACCAGTAGTTAGAAAGTTGGTTGTTTTGCTTGACAGAATAGCTTCGATTTGAAAGGAATTCACTGAACCATTTGATCACAGTCCCTGTTATTCCTATCTGGTCCAGGCATTTGAGTAGCAAAGTGTGGTCAACCTCATCGAAAATAGAGTGAGAATGACCTGGATCATGCATACTTTGCTCGTTCAAAGAGGCATGCCTCATTTTAGATTTCCATTTACCTTCAACCCACATTTTATTACTGTAAGTTATTACCATTAGAAGTGCCTAATCATGAAACTGAGGGTTATAAAAACACAAAATGAAACACTTTGGGATTGATTCAGCTTGACTGATTTGGGATTGCTTCAACATTAACTGCTGACCTGGCAGTGACTTGGATTTGCTAGCTGCAAATATAAAGTGTTTGAAGATTTCATCTATTTATTTATACCTTTGAAACAGTATAATTTGAAGAACAGTTAGAAAGATGCAACTTTAAAGTAGGGAATTTAAAAGGAAAATAACAAATAAAGGAATAAATAAATAAGCCACATTGCGCCTGCAAAGAGGTGGGAAAATGTGGGATACAAGTGCAATAAATAAGTAATAAATAAATAATAATAAATGCAGTCAAAATAAAACCAATAATTCTAGTGTATGTTAGTATAATTTTGTTTCTACAAGTTTTGGTCCATCAACTTATACAGGAAAAGAAAGAAACAAGAACACAAAATATTAAGACTTTGGACCACCACCTGTGACTTGGAAGAATTTTTCTCATAAAGGAAAATTCTACTTGGCATAGGTAAATCAAACATTTAAATAGTGTTATGCCATGGACCCTCTAGGTCAGAAACTCAGCACAAATCTCCCTCTTCATTTATGAGCACACTTGTGCACTATTTAAAAGTGGGTGCTTTACCATAGGCTTAATATTAACAACTTTAAACAGTTCACGTGCAATGATTCACACAACTTAATCCTAAGTATACTTCCCCCTTTTTGGCGGTTGACTTACTCTAGCTTATCTGTCTCTGCATATCACAGACCTTATCTGTGATATTAAGTCTAATAGGATATTATTCCACCTGGGACCTGGTAGCATGACCAGCCCCCATGCAATCCTCCAGCACAACTTCAAACCAAGGTGTATTTCTAATGACACCACAGTTACCCATCCCAGCCGGTCTGCCTGATCTCCAGCAGAGAACACCTGCCTGGGCACCTTAAAATCCCAGGTGAATTCTCCCTTAATATCAACCATGTTACTCTCATGTTAGCTTTCCAAACAATGCCTTACTTTCTTAATCTCAAACTCTGCAACAGACTTTGGGCCCCCAGCTCATTTTAGGGTCTGAAAATTAAGTCCAAAATTTTTTCTTTTCATTTTCCTTCTAAAATCATCTTGTGGCTGTACTACTCTAACTCTCCTGGATTCTGCTCCTTCTTTACCAGTCTCTGTCTTATCTGCAGTTGGGGCTTTTTCCTCCCATTCACCAGCAGAATACTTAATTAGTCCCAAGTGATTAATTACTTTCACCTATGCTCTAAGCACTTGCTGCTTTCTTATTCCATCTCCCAAACTGCTTGTTTCTCTCATGAGCTCAATTCCTGTCAATTCAGGGCTCCCAGGGCTACAACTCCTAGCATTCCCTCTATCACCATACTAATGTATAATTGTGGCATGCTGTGTAATATGTTACACATATATATATGTCTTGTGCTCTAGGAAATAAAATAAAAGTTACATAGTACCACATTTAAAACAAATAGGAGAAAGTAATTTTTTACTCAACATATAGTTAAGCTCTTGAACTCAATGCCATAGCAAGTGGTAAAAGCAGCTAATGTAGCTGGGTGTAAAACAGATTTGGATTAATTCCTGGAGGAAAAATCCATAAGCCGTTGTTGAGGTAAATCTGGAGAAAGCCATTTCTTATCCCTGTGGTTAAGTAACATGGAATCTTGCTACCATTTGGGACTCTACCACATACTTGTGAGATGGCTTGGCCACTGTTGGAAACAGGATACTGGGCTAGATGGACCCCTGGTCTGACCCAGTAGGGTAACTTGTATGTTGTTTTGTTGTCTTAAGATCCAATTGAAGTCTGTTTCCAAGAATAAGAGAAACCAGAGAAATAAACATTGTAATGTTCTTTTTTTTTTTTTTTGCACCTTTCTAGAACCTGGTTAAAGTTAAGACTATTGATGGAAAACTGACCTTTAGCGATTATGTTTTCCTGACCACCAGATTTATTTTCAGCTGGATAATATACTCTTGTTGCAGGGGGAATCAACTCTGGTAGACTCTTTTGGACCTCCTAAAATATGTCCCCTGGTAAAATAGGAGTTTTCTAGATAATTAATCAGCCTCAGTCTAAATGGATTTACCATCATTAGTCTTCATACAACCAGTGCATATTTTCTAGCGAAAAAGGTGCCGGTACTCAAATGCCAGGCCACCCTTCAGGGGGTGGGGTGATCACTAAGGGACCCACCCCACAGTAGCCAGGCCCCCTGCAACCAGTCACAGAATCTATGATAAGGCAGAATTGGTGTGTAGAGCTTGAGCTCTTTCATTAAAACTTGGGGACCATGGGTCAATTTTAGCAGACATTGAAAAAGGTGCCGGTACTCAGTACCCCCAAGTACCCCCTCAAACAAAGCCCTGCATACAACTGGGAATATGACTCCTGGATGTAATGTAAGGGTCCCAAAATTATGGGCCACAAGTGAAATTCAACCTACAGAATTCATTTTTGAGGCCCACTTACTTGGCCTACCACTGAAGTTTAACTTATATATATGTTGCAGTAACAAAAACGTGAACATTAAATGTGACCTACCAAAAATGAAATATTCTATGGTGGCAGTTCTATGCATTGGCACCAAGATTTAGGTGATCCAATGCCATGCTTTAATGTCAATTCTGTAATGGCATCCTGGTGCCAAGATTCCATTATAGAATACTAGCATAAGTTGGCCTAAATCTTTCCACAAACAGTTATGCCAAGTCAATAGCACTTGTAACGTTTGGCACCTAATGGTGCCCTGGAGTATGCATAACTTAGTCCATAAGTCATGCACATATCTGGGGGATCTTGCCAGGTATTTGTGACCTGGATTGGCCACTGTTGGAAACAGGATGCTGGGCTTGATGGACCTTTGGTCTTTCCCAGTATGGCAATACTTATGTACTTATCTCAAAGACACATGCATGACTTGCCCATACTCCACTCATGTTACTGCCCCCTCGCACTTGCATGCTAAGCAATTGTGGCACGTATGTTATCAAATAGTACCTTGCATACACATAATTGCCAATTAGAGGTGCCAATCATGTGCATATGTACTATTATTCTATAACTTGCTTGCACAATTGGTGCCTATCTGTGGGTGCTAGTTTATAGAATTGCTCTTTATATCCAAGATCCACAAATGAATTTCTCACCAAAACCAAAAGGTCCTACAACACACTATTGGTCACACCAGAAATCTTAGGCGAATAATAGAGACTGGGAAATGTATGGGAAATCACTCCTGGTCTATTATGAGCATATCACCAACTGTGAGATTTCTTCGTATCCTGACACAGCTATAATATAGTGTTATAGCACAAGTTTACTCAGTTCTCTAAGTTGTATGTGTATTCACAGTACAATATGTGTTTGCTGCACTGGTGTGTAAATTTAAACTACCAAATTATCACAAAAACATTCACAGTAACACAGCAAACCATGGCAGATAAAGACTTGCATGGTTCATCCAGTCTGCCCAATAATGTGGCTGCACTCTGTGCAGGTTATAGTCATTCATGTTAAAATACTGGTTGGCAATTTCCCATCATGCCAACCACCTCTAGGCAGTTAAATATGATGCAGTCTTGAGGCAACATGTGTTAAAATACTATTAGCATTACTTTTGATTGATTTGCTAATTTCAACATTAAGATGTTTTCCCCTCCCCCTAAGATGCACAGCACCCTCACCAATAACATATGATAATAATAAGTGATATATATTACATAGACTTTATCTTCATTTGTCTTTTGCCATTTGTAAAACAGAGATAGAATTCTGTTCAGCTCTGGCCTTATTTCCCAAATACTGGAGTTGCTGAATTTACATCTGTGTTTTGCCATTTGCGAGACACAGACTGTAGAAGTCCATCCGATATTAGCCTTAGTTCCCAACTACTATTGCCCAACATTACACCTCAACAGCCAAGTTTTATTTCCATCCTCTTTCTATTTAGGCATTTCTTATGTTTGTCCCACACATGTTTTGAATTCTCTCACCATTTTTGACTCCACCACCTCTCCTGGAAGAGTGTTCCAGGCATCCATTACCCTCTCTATGAAAATATAATTCCTGACATTACTCCTAAGTCTACTGTCTTATGAAAACTACAATCACTACTTGGTATCAAAGAGACATTGTTAACCTGCTCTGAACCTAAATTTAGGGAGAGAAGCAGTCTATAAGTACCCATCATCATCATAATCATTATCACTTATCCCAACAGGCTCACATGAACTTCAATGATTCATCTGGTAACAATCCAAAGGAGACATTATGACTTACCTGATAATTTTGTTTCCTTTAACTGCAGCAGATGAATCCAGGGACTTGTGGGTTGTGACCATCTATCAGCAGGTAGAGATACAGAGTCACCTCCACCTCTCCTTCCCTTAGTCCATTCTCTCAACCGTCCAACACCTGCCTCCTTTTCTGAAATCACTGGAGGAAACTATACATCTTCTTTCCTCCTCGAAACTAACTACCTGTTCCTCTGATCCTATTTCCACCCATCTACTTAACACTATCTCTCCTGCTGTCATCCCTTTTATCTGCCATATCCTCAATCTTTCACTTTCCACTGCGACTGTTCCTGATGCCTTCAAATATCCTCAATCTTTCACTTTCCACTGCGACTGTTCCTGATGCCTTCAAATATGCCGTAGTCACACCACTCCTTAAAAAACCTTCATTGGACCCTACCTGTCCTTCCAACTATTGCCCCATCTCCCTCCCCCCTTTCCTATCCAAGATATTTGAACGTGCTGTTCACCATCATTGCCTTGACTTTCTTTCATCTCAAGCTATTCTTGATCCACTTCAATCTGGCTTTCGCCCCCTTCATTCAACTGAAACAGTGCTTGCGAAAGTCTCCAATGACCTGTTCCTGGCCAGATCCAAAGGTCTCTATTCTATCCTCATCCTTCTCGATCTATCTGTTGCTTTTGACATGGTTGATCACAGCCTACTCCGTGGTACGCTGTCGTCACTTGGATTTCAGGGCTCTGTTCTTTCCTAAAGAAGTAGCCTGTGGAGGAGTAGCTTAGTGGTTAGTGCAGTGGACTTTGATCCTGGGGAACTGAGTTCAATTCCCACTGCAACTCCTTGTGACTCTGGGCAAGTCACTTAACCCTCCATTGCCCCTGGTAAAAAATAAGTACCTGAATATATGTAAACTGCTTTGAATGTAGTTGCAAAAACCTCAGAATGGCAGTATAGCAAGTCCCATTTCCCCTTTCCTGGTTTTCTTCTTATCTCTCCCATCGTACTTTTAGTGTGTACTCGGGTGGATCCTCCCACTGTCAGTTGGTGTACCTCAGAGATCTGTCCTGGGACCTCTTCTTTTCTCTATCTATAGTTCTTCCCTTGGTACTCTGATCTCATCCCATGGTTTTCAGTGTCATCTTTATGCTGATGACTCTCAGATCTACCTCTCCACACCAGAAATCTCAGCAGGAATCCAGGCCAAAGTATCAGCCTGCCTGTCTGACATTGCCACCTGGATGTCTGACCGCCATCTGAAACTAAACATGACCTAGACTGAGCTTATCTTTCCCCCTAAACCAACCTCTCCTCTTCCCCCATTCTCTGTTTCTGCAGATAACACTCTCATCCTCCCTGTCTCATCAGCTCGTAACCTTGGGGTCATCTTCGACTCCTCTCTCTCCTTCTTTGCACATATTCAGCAGACTGCTAAAACCTGTTGTTTCTTTCTCTATAATATCACCAAAATTCTCCCTTTCCTTTCTGAGCACGCTACCAGAACCCTTATCCACACTGTTATTGCCTCTCGCTTAGACTATTGCAACTTGCTTCTCACAGGTCTCCGACTTAGCCATCTCTCTCCTCTTCAATCTGTTCAAAATTCTGCTGCAAAACTTACATTCTGCCAGTGTCGCCATGCTCATATTAGCCCTCTCCTCAAGTCACTTCACTGGCTCCCTATCTGTTTCAGCATACAGTTCAAACTCCTCTTATTGACTTATAAGTGCATTCACTCTGCAGCTCCTCAGTATCTCTCCACTCTCATCTCTCCCTACATTCCTCACCGGGAACACCGTTCACTGGGTAAATCTCTCTTATCTGCACCCTTCTCTTCCACTGCTAACTCCAGACTCCGTTCCTTTTATCTTGCTGCACCATAAGCCTGGAATAGACTTCCTGAGCCGGTACGTCAAGTTCCATCTCTGGCCGTCTTCAAATCTAGGCTAAAAGCCCACCTTTTTGATGCTGCTTTTAACTCCTAACCCTTACTCACTTGTTCAATACCCTTATTTTATCATCCCCACCATAGTAATTCCCTTATCTCTTATTTGTCCTGTTTGTCTGTCCTAATTAGATTGTAAGCTCTGTTGAGCAAGGACTGTCTCTTCATGTTCATGTGTAGAGCGCTGTGTACATCTAGTAGCGCTTTAGAAATGATAAGTAGTAGTAGTAGTAGTCAGTATTTCTCATAACAAAGCAGAAGCAATAAAAGAGGTATAATAGATCCCCTTCATCACAGAGGAGAAGCATGAATAGTAGAAAAGAGCAAAAACTTTTAACTCCATAAGAAGCCATTACCCTCAACAGAAAAAAAAAGAACAAACCATGAGAACAGAGCACTGAAGAAGAGTGGGG
Organism: Microcaecilia unicolor; assembly: GCF_901765095.1. Classification (NCBI taxonomy): domain Eukaryota; kingdom Metazoa; phylum Chordata; class Amphibia; order Gymnophiona; family Siphonopidae; genus Microcaecilia; species Microcaecilia unicolor. The sequence continues at coordinate 490,080,527 of NC_044033.1, read as the reverse complement.
TTCTGGATCTATCTGCTGCAGTTAAAGGAAAGAAAATTATCAGGTAAGTCATAATTTTTCCTTCCTTAGCACCTGCAGCAGATGAATCTAGAGACTTGTGAGATGTAGCAAAGCAGTCTTCTAATCTAAAACTCCTGTGGAGATCACTGAACAGCTGAAAGAAGAGTGTGCTTGAGCCACAATATCCAGATGATAATGCTTGGAAAAAGTATGCAATGAGGATCAAGTAGGTGCTTTACATATGCCTTAAAGGGAACCCCCCTCATGATTCCACCCAATAAGTTGCTAGGACCCTAGCAGAATGTGCTCAAAAAGAAGCCGGTAGCTGCTTGCCAGAAAGAAGGTACACATAGGCAATAGCCTCCTTAATCTAGAAAGAAATAGGTGCCTTAAATGCTGTAGAACACTGATTCAGGCCCAAAGAAAGAAAAAAAAAAAAGATGATCGGATTGCCTGAGAACATTGGTAGTTTGCAAATACCGGAGAAGCACTCGACGAACATCAAGGCAACGGAGCAAGAGAAAATCCATCTTACAATCCCCTTCCTTAAAAGAGGGCAGAAAAAGAGGCTGGTTAAGATGAAAAACCAAAACCATCCTGAGAGACAAGAAGGAAAGGTATGGTCACTCCTGACTACACCTGCAACTCAAAGATTTGAAAGGAAGATCTTTCAAAGTAGCCTGGTTCAAAGGGTCAAAGGTAGCCTTTTTAGAGCCCGCAGAACCATGCTAAGGTTCCACTCAGGTCAAGAACAACAAAGAGGAGGCCAAAGATGATTAGCCCCTTTCAGGAAATAAACCATATCTGAATGAGAGTGAATGAGGAATCTGGAATCCAACCCCAATAACAGGCAAGAGCCACCGCTTAAACCTTAAAGATTTGTAAACAAGACCTTTCTAAGACTTAATATGTGTGGCAAAAAGGCCTGAAATGTAGAAATGTCCATTCAGAGCACCACGTTTCAAAACTCGCCAGACATGAGCATACACTTCTAAAGTTAAGTGTTTTCTTGCCAGAAGTAAAGTTGCAACAATATCGTCAGCATATCCTTTACTTCTCCATTTCAGCCTCTCAAGATCTAGGCTGTAAGACCAAAGTGGGAGGGATGCTGCCTCTGAATGGGACCCTGACGGAGGAGTCCATGTCTCAGAGGAAGGTGAACAATTTGCTTACCAGACAACAAATCAAGCCCGCATATCCTGGCCTCCTGGGCCAATCTGAAGCAAACCGAATGACCAACCCCAAACAACAAAGGACTTTGTGAAGACCTTGTCCTATTAGAGGTCACAGCAGGACCACATAAAGCTGGGCCAACTCTGGCCAAGGCTGAAAAGATCATCTATGCATTCTGAACTGACCTGCTGAAGAATCTGGAAACTCTTACAGTGTGATGTATTAGTAGAGTGCCCCATGAGATGTATTAGTAGAGTGCCCCACCTCCAAGTTTCCAGCTGGAAGGTGTCCAGCACCAGCTCCCATTCCATTGGGTCCAGGGAGTTTATGCTGCAGAAACCCACTTGCCCATTGAGATTTTTCACTAGGTGGGTGACTGAAAGCTGCTGCAAATGCCTTTCTGCCCAGTTAAATAGAAGACGTGCTTCTGTTGATGGACCTGCCTGTTGATGGAATCCTCTGCCATCATGTTGGCTGAGATAACCTGAGCTGGTTTGCCCTCCAGAACAGATTGAAAGAGTATTGTGTACCACTCTGATCCCCAGCCATTTGGACAGCCACAGCGTTGCCGTGCGGCTCCATAGTCCTCGAGCAGAGTGTTGAAGACAGTGGGCTTCCCAACCTTTCAGGCTGGTATTTGTGACTACAGCTATCTAAACAGGAGATGCCAGAGACGCGCCTCGGAGGAGCTTGTTTGGTTGAAGCTACCTGACATACTGTGCTTCGCCAGAGATCTCCACATGAGACGCTAATTGTATCCCTGAGAAACCAATGACCACTGGGACAATAAAGACTGCTGGAATGAACGCATGAGAGCTCTGGCCCAAGACATCACATCCAAGGACACCTCTGTAGAGCACAACAATTGAAAATAATCCCAAGCTCGGGAATTTTGGAATTCGCAACAAGTGGCAAATTTGTTCTCGAAGCTTGTGTCTTCTCCACTCTGGGAAAGACACCTGGCCCCGGGTCACATTGAATCACACTCCCAGATATTCCAAAGTCTGTGTTGGGATTAGATGACTTTTGTGCAGATTGATAACCCAACCTTAAGATTGCAAAAGTGCCTCAACCCAGGTAGTCACTTGGCAACTCGCCTGCTTCGATGAGGCCCTGATCAGCCAGTCCAAATAGAGATGCACTCCAATTCCCTCTTTTCTCAGGAAGGCGGTTACCTCCACCACAACCTTGTAAAAGGCTCTGGGCACTGTAGCTAACCCAAACAGCATTGCTTGAAACTGAAAGAGATGCCCTAGACTTGCAAGGAGAAGAAAATGCCAGTCTGGGGGCTAAAAAGGAACAGGCAAGTAGGCCTCCTTGAGGTCCAGAACCACCATATACACCTCCAGCGGCACTGTTCCAGTGACTGGTCTGCTGGGGGAGGATCTGATTCCACTACCCAGGGGTCGGGACCTGCTCCAGCGAGGGCAAGGTGTTATGCTTTCCTACCAGCAGGGAGTTTGTTTTCTGAGTGAATTGAGAGAGAAGAGAGGATTCTAACTGCCAATCTGGCCTGGAGGAAGTGTGTGAGAGCAAATGTATCAATTTTTGTGCTGGAGAGGGGAAGGGAACAGTACCTGTAAAATGCTCCTTGATAGGAAGACAGACAAACTGAATGAGCCACATTTAAATATTAGAAAAAATAATCCAGGACCCCTGCTCAGCTTCCGGCTCTGAAGTCTGCGCAGTGTGTGCCCTCAGCATGCCCTGCCCCATTACAGACATGTGCTGGCCTGCCTGACTGCCCCAGCCTACCTTGGCCCAGGGCTCCAGCATCTCTGTTGTCCCCAGCCCTCTGGTTGCGCCGAGGGAAATTCCCTGCTTAATCCCCAGTTTACTAAACCGTGTTAGCGGCTGCCATGCGCTAATGCTGACACAACCCATTCCCTTTGAATGCAGACACAGAAACCTTACAAGCACATGTATATGGTCCAGAAATATGCCCAGCCTGAAGAGGCTGCATAGATCCCGCAGCCAAATCATGCCATTTTAAAATGACCACAGGAGATTGAAAAACCACGTTGGAGAACGTGAGCTGAGAAGAGAGAGGCCATGATTGCACAGCACGGGAAGACAATGGTTCGCCCGTCAAAAAGGCTGCTCCACTAAAATGCCCTCAGAACACCCCACCGATAATTCCTTAATGCTGCTCTTCTTTGCATAGCAAGAGCAGAATTGACAAGTCTCTGTAGCCATTACAAAGAAAAAGCAAGTGAAACTGCGAGTAAGCCTGAAGAGGGAGAAAAACGTAAATCTGCAGGAACAAGTTCTGACTCACCACTCTGGCCCAGGGTATACTGTTTGCAGCAAAGTCAACCCCATCCAACATCCAAGTAGCCACATAGGGAGGCAAAGCTGCTATAATCTTGTCGTCTTTTTATTTATTTTTTATTTCTTAACTATGTGAGGAAGAAGGAAGTGCTGGATAGTGGGGGGAGGGACTTGGCACCACCAGGTGTACCCCCTAATGCCAGCAACGCTTAGCCTAAGCACCATCAGGCTGAAATGTACCAGGAAACCCAGAGCAGGAGCCACAACAGAGATTTACCCAGGAACTTGCCAACAGACCATCCACTGCCTGCTGGATAAGACATACATATTGACTAACCAAGGAGCATACCATCCTATAAAACAGAGTTCAGTGCTCTCTATCTCCATCTGCTGGTACATAAGTGTTACCATACTGGGACAGACCCAAGGTCCATCAAGCCCAGCATCCTGTTTTCAACAATGGCCAATCCAGGTTACAAGTACCTGGCAAGATCAACAATATATTTTATGCTGCTTATCCTAGAAATAAGCACTGGATTTTCCCCAAGTTCATCTTAATAATGGTTTATAGACTTTTCTTTTAGGAGGTTATCCAAACCTTTTTTTGAACCCTTCTAAGCTAACTGCTTTTACTACATTCTCTGAGTTTAATTACACATTGAGTGAAGAAATATTTTCTCCGATTTGTTTTAAATTTACTACTTTATAGCTTCATTGCGTGTCCCTTAGTCCTAGTATTTTTGGAAAGAGTAAACAAGTGATTCACGTCTACCTATTCCACTGCACTAATTATTTTATCCACAAGTCTCTGGATTCATCTGCTACAGGTGCTAAGGAAGTTCCACATTTCATAATGCCTATGTCAAGGATCTGCTCTGGACTCCACTCAACAAGCACTAAAATATGTTTGACCGAAAAGTTTATCCCACCTGATTGGAATACACTTTTTGGACAAATATGAATTTAAGTTTCTTTCAGATCTAGTGAGCCTATCCGGTTTCTGTTTGGGGTTGTTTTTTGTTTGTTTGTATTTAGAGAAAACAAATTAAGGTATTCAGAAAAATGTATTGAACTTTTCTTTAAAAAGGAACTTTTTCAAGTTGCTTAGGTCTAGGGTGGGGCACAGTTTGACCATACTGGTTTCTAAGAAGAAGAAGAACTTTTTAAAAGTCAATTTTTAGTATCATAATACTTTCAATGGGCAATTTGGTGGGTTTTCCAGGAGGTATAATCTGTAACTGTTCTGAATTACGCTGAGAACCCTAGTGTTTGAGCTTATACCAGACCGATGGTTTACATAAAACCTTATCCTTCCCTCTTGAATGAATATTGGAATATTGGCTTAGATTCATTCAAAACCCTGATCCATGTTATTTAAAAAAAACCTGTATTTATGTAATTTAAAATTAAATTACAAAAATCAATCTTGAAACAGAAAGCGAGGATGGATACAAAACTTCATTCGTACATCAATAACAGTAATAAGAAAAAAAAAAGAAACCCTCAATCCATGTTTTGACTGGGATGCTTCCTGTGGCTTTAGGGCCTTCTGTTGTCTAGGACGAAAGTGACATATCTGTTGCTACTGATGGTTTCAACGGGATGGATGATAACACTTCTTTCTTGAATTAAAAAAAAGCATCTTCTCAGTGCTTCACTCCAATATCTCTTGGATGCTGGGGAGGCTTGTAATCTGATCCACCAATTCCTTGACCATATCTCTAAAGAAATTGTCAGGACATATTAATGAAACATTCTTGTACATCATATCTGAGTTCTGAAGCCCATAGACATATGAGTCTGTGGGCACCTGTGCACATTGCAGACGTTCTCCATGCCATCATGAAAACACTGTAAATCAACTTTAATCACGTGTTTTCTGCAGTTTTAACCCTTGACTACTAGCATCCTAAAGTCATCATGTTTTCTTTAGAAAGAATCTCTGACTGACCTCAAACCTTTTCTAAAATGGCTCACTTGTACTAGACAATAAATTGATAACAAGACGCTGTGTGAAAGGTGAGCACACTATTCTGATAAACTTCCTCTCAAGAAGATCCAGTGTGTAAGCATTCCTCCTGGGAGTACCAAGGAGTTGGTCCTTGTCCTCTTGGCCTTCAAGAGAATAGATTAAGCTACCACTGATGGGTATAATAACTGCTGCTTCTCTTAAGAATAGAGATACTGGGTCAGATCAGCCCACTATACTGCTTCCAACAGTGGCCAATCCAAGTGACAAGTACCTGGCAGAAACCCAATTAGTAGCAACATTCCATGCTACCAATCCCGGGGCAAGCAGTGGCTTCCCTCATGTCCATCTGAAAAAACAGACTATGGACTTTTCCTCCAGGAACTTGTCCAAACCTTTTTTAAACCTATACGTTAACCCCCGTTACCATATCCTCCAGCATCGAGTTCCAGAGCTTAACTATTGTTTCAGTGAAAAAATATTTCCATGTAATTTCATTAAGTGTTCCCTGGAAGTCTTCTGTATGCTTTATATAGAATCAGCTAGCTTGCACAAAGAGAAAAATCTCTTCCAATTGTGCCATCAGAGGATTGCTGTGAACAGACACTATTATTGCTATGGCTTCTTGGGGGGGGGGGGGGGGGGGCAGGGGGAGGGGTTTGTGTTCAGAAACTGAACAATATACTGTACATTATTTTTGCCCTGAGCTCTATATTCTTCTCTAACTTACATTGAATAGTCCCAGCTATTTCCCTGACAAACTCAGTAAAGGAGAGGTCCTTCAGTATAGACTTTATTGTGTCTTGTGGTAGAAAAAGTTCTGATATAGATGAGTAGACTACTCCAATTTAGAGTAGTTTTCAGATCAGTAAACAACCCTGCATTTTTGAACATTAAATCTTAGTTGCCAGATATTGGGCAGGCTAGAAATAAGTTAAATAAATAATAATAAATAAAATATTTAAAGATGTTATGCATGATATTTCAATACCTTATTAATTAGGATTTATTTCTGCCTTTTTGAAGGAATTCACTCAAGGCAGTGTACAATAAGATTAAATCAAACATGAGGAATAGACAATTAAAGCAGTAAAAACATTCAAATAAAAATACAAAGTATGGAATAGTATACTACTTACAATGTCAATACAATACATAATAGAACATTTTAATTGACAGTGTAGGGTATAAGCAAATATGAAACATATAGATAGGTAAGAGAGTAAGAGGAGTTAGAAAATAAGGTGACTAATTTAAAGAAAGGTGCACATGAGGTCAGAGAGATGGTTAAATATTATCTCAGCTAGGATATGAGTGGATAAACATGTCCTGCTGCAGTACGTGCAGCCTGTGCCACTTCTTGTGTGTGTGAGTGACACTAACAAGTTAGTTACTTCTTCCATTAAAGGCCTGGTTGAAGAGCAAGCTTTTATCTGCTTCTTGAAGTAGAGATAGTTTTGTAAGCGGAGCCTTTCAGGGAGTGCATTGCAAAGTGTGGGGGCTACTCTGGAGAAGGCTCGCTTCTGGGTATCACATTGTGTAATATCTTTTGGAGAGGGTGTGGTTAGTGCTAGTCCTTGGGAGGACCTTAGTGTCCTTGGAGGTGTGTAGAGGATCATCCTATTCTTCAGGTACTTGGGGCCATGTCATTTAAGGGCCTTGAAGATCAGACATAGAGTTTTAAATTTAGCCCTGTATTGTACTGGTAGCCAATGAAGTTTTTGCAAAAATGGTATGATGTGGTCATGTCGCTTGCAACCTTCTATTAGTCTTGCTGCAGCATTTTGAATCAGTTGGAGCCTGGTGCAGGCCCTTTGTAGTCAGACCATTACAGTAATCCTTCCCCAGGCAAAACACATATCACCACTGTTCTGAACATAATCATTCACACAGCTTAAGGGAAACCGCAAAGGAATTCATAGAATATAATAGCAGATGGACCAGATGTACTAAACATTTCCCCCAAAATATTTTATAAATCAAATTAACACAAAATGGGAAAAAATCTTTAGTACATCCAGTCTAAAGACTGCAAGGCTCAACAAATCTTGCCTATTTACTTCCTGGTACAACAGCACAGATGTAACTTGATCTACAGGGTTTTTTTCTGCCGTCATCTACTATGTTATGTTACTATGTTACAGTTCTCTTTTCTCTTCTTTATAATTAAGGGAAAGGGAATGGGACTTGATATATTGCCTTTCTGTGGTTTTTGCATAGTATATACAGGTATTTATTTGTACCTGGGGCAATGGAGAGTTAAGTGACTTGCCCAGAGTCACAAGGAGCTACAGTGGGAATCAAACCTAGTTTGCCAGGATCAAAGTCCACTGCACTAACCACTAGTAGAATATACTAATTATATATCTGTATCTATATCTGTATATCTATATATATATAGTGGCAATCGGCTTAAATGCAAGGGTCTGGGACCAAAGAAATGCATGCAGTTAACCGGAGCGTGCACTTAACCGTTGTGACCCAAAGAAGCTTGACATCTGATAAACATATGTACAGTACTGTTTATTATTATACGTACAGTATACAGTCTCCGTTAACTGACGTTAGGCTTACTTGAAGTAATCAGTTATAGTCCTCTGTACACTATTGGGTCTGTGAGTTCCATAGACTACGTCTGCCAGACGGTAAAAACTGTCATAGCACTGACATCCAGTGGCCTCTAGATAGGCCCGCACGGTGTTGAGACTCTCCAGTATTCTTGCAAAAGAGACAGGAGGAGGTTGTTGAATTTCGTCAGCATGTGCCTCGCTGCTCATTTCATCATCTGTACCATCATGAGCCGTTGTTGCCTGCGTGTAGGCACATATCTCGACCTCAGTGCTGTCTTCAGCTGTTTGTAGATCATAAATCAACAACTACGTAGCGATGGAACTTCTCTTCAGTAACACTGACTGGGATGTCAATAACCTGTTCATTTGACGCGTTTGCAACAGCTGCATCTTTTTCGTCCCTCTCCACATCCTTAACAAAGCTTGCCCGCTTGTAGCAGTTCACAATGGTTGCCTGTGTAACATGATTCCAGGCTTCTTTCTGCATATGTAGGGAATCCAACAGTGATAGATTACGAGCCAGTTCAACATCACGTTTATCCTTGCCAGTCTGGTCATCCATAACGCTCATCAGACGGCGTAGCACAAGAGCCCGATAATGTTGTTTGAAATTGGCTATTATGGCCTGATCCATAGGTTGGATCAGAGAGGTAGTGTTTGGTGGCAGGAAGACCACCTTGACATTAGACAGCCTGACATCATCCCTGTGTGCAGCACAATTATCACAAATCTACAAAATCTGAAGCTTTTGTGCCTGCATTCTAGTGTCTAACTTCTTTAGCCACTGCTTCCAAATTTCACCAGTCATCCATGAATTTGCATTAGCCTCGTATGACACAGGAAGTCGCTTAACTTTCTTGAAGCAACGGGGCTGTTTGCTCTTTCCAATGAAAAGGGGTTCCAACTTCTCACACCCATCCGTATTGCAGCAAAGGAGGATGGTCAGTTGGTCCTTCGATGTTTTACCTCCAATAGTTTCGGCATGTTTGAATACAAGTGTTCCATCAGGAATCGCTCACCAGTAGATACCGTTTTCGTCAGCATTGAAAATGTCACGAGGTGCAAACTCGTTCAAGATGGTAGGAAGAACTGAAACAACCCAATTTTCAGCACCAAAGTCATCAGCGTCTTGTTTCTCACTATGCTGTTTCTTGAATTTTATGTTGTTCCTCTCCTTCCATCTTTCCAACCATCCAACAGTGGCTTTGAATTCAGTTAGTCCAAGACGTTCAGCTAGCTTGTTAGCTTTCTCCATAAGCAGTGGACCACTGAAGGGAAATTGTCTGCTCCTGACTCGAGAAAACCATTGAAGAAGAGCATCTTCTACCTCCTCAGCTTTTCCCGCCCGTTTTCTTTTCCATTGTGGATTTGTATTGTTTTGCCAGTCTTCCAGAAGCTGGTCTTTTTGCTTCAAGAACGTGAAACTTGACTGGGATTGACAGCATATTCTTTAGCAATAGATGCTTGACTTTGTTTTCTAATTTTTTAAGAGCTTCTATTCGTTCAGCCAGTGTTAAAGTCTTACAGTTCCACCACCACGACGACGACGAACCCAGTGTACACTCTAACAACATTGTTTTGCTTATTCTGCCTGTGGCAGTTAAAGGGGTGGTAAATTTGAAATCTCGGTTGTCACGTGCCAATCGGCTTCCGTATTCCGTGTGCGTGCTTATGCGGAGTCATTCCTGCAGAGGAGCGGTCTTAAACCATGCATATAAGCGAAACTTGCACTTATCGGTGGTGCGCTAAACTGAAGTTTGTCCCCACAGAAATTGATGGTGCCAAAAACGGGACCGAAGTACGGGTATGCAGTTAAACAGAGCATGCGCTTATCCAACTTGCACTTAAATGGAGTGCACTGCATTTGAAACATTCAGTGATAGTAAGCACCGTGGAGGGCATAATCGAACGGTGCCGGCAATCTACATGGGCGGCCATCTATATGGCTGGTGCCGCAAACAGCGGTCCCGAACCGTATTATCGAAAAAGATGGCCGGCCATCTTTCGATTCAATAATACAGTTGGGGCCGGCCAAATGTCAGAGATGGCCAGGTTTGAGATGGTTGGCATCGGTTTTCACAGATAATGGAAACTGAGGCTGGTCATCTCAAACCCGGCCAAATCCAAGGCATTTGGTTGTGGGAGGGGCCAGCATTTGTAGTGCACTGGCCCCTCTAACATGCCCAGGAACACCAACCGGGCATCCTAGGGGGCACTGCAGTGGATTTCAAAAATTGCTCCCAGGTACATAACTCCCTTTTGTTTGGGTGCAGAGCCCCCCAAATCCCACTCCCCACTGTACACCACTACCATAGCCCTTAGGGGTGAAGGGGGCACCTAGATGTGGGTACAGTGGGTTTGGGGGGGGGGGAAGGTTGAAGGGCTCAACACTTACCACCACAAGTGTAACAGGTAGGGGGGGGGGGGGGATGGACCTGGGTCCACCTGCCTGAAGTGCACTGCACCCACTAAAAACTGCTCCAGGGACCTGCATACTGCTGTCATGGAGCTGGGTATGACATTTCAGGCCTGGCATAGAAGCTGGCAAAAAATGATTTTTAATTTTTTTTTTTTGGTGGGAGGGGGTTGGTTACTACTGGTGGAGTAAGGGGAGGTCATTCCCGATTCCTTCCGGTGGTCATCTGGTCAGTTTGGGGCACTTTTTGGAGGCTTGGTCCTAAAAATAAATGGACCAAATGAAGCCGGCAAAATGTTACTCAGAGCCGGCCTTCTTTTTTCCATTCTTGGCCAAGGCCAGCCATCTCGTAACCACGTCCCCGTCCCGCCTTCCATACCCTGCCGAAACGCCCCTTTGAACTTTGGGCCAGCCCTGCGACGGAAAGCAGTTGAAGCCGGCGAAAATCAGCTTTCCATTATACCGATTTCGCCGGCTTCAGGAGATGGCCGGTCACTCCCGATTTGTGTCGGAAGATGGCCGGCCTTGTTCGAAAATAAGCTGGAAAGTCTTTTAATGAATGCGACATTTTGTAGAGGGTAAATGCCTAAGACTGTGCATTTTTGAGGAGAGGGATGGGTTGTTTACCTTCATAAAGAAGGGGTTTGCACGATGTCCTTTTGTTTGCACAAATGACTAATACGCAAGTGCAGAATAAGCCACATGAGGGTATCAATGTACAGTATCACCTAATTCTACTGCAGAAAGTTGGGTCAGGTGCAAACTGTGAATAGACAGTGACCTCTAGTGGTTAAAATGCAAAATTTCAAACTGCAAAATAAAATCAAAGACATATTATTTCTAACTTTGGAGGGCCTTTTACAAAGGCGCATCAAAAAGTGGCCTGCGGTAGTGTGGGCGCAGTTTTGGACACACGTTGGAGCCATTTCTCCACTTGTCTGAAAAAAGGGGGGGGGGTTTGGGCTGGGAAAATGGACATGTGGCAAACTTAAACCAGCGTGAGTCTATTTACAAGCCTGAGCCCTTAAACGCCACCCATTGACTTAGTGGTAAGGGCCACACGTTACCACACAGTAACCGTCCGGCATGCACTAACTGCTGATTACCACTGTGAACAGCCCCCCATGGAAAAAATAGAAAATTATTTTCTAACAGCGGGTTTTCGGCAGTGCGCCAAACTCAGGAATTATTACCTGGCGCACATGACTAGTGGGGCTGTAATGCTGATTTGATGCGGCCTTTACACACCTTTTTAAAAGGGCCCCTTTGAGATACTGTTAGGGTGAGTGCCTAAATTTAGTCTTAAAATTTCATTAAACTCCTAATTTAAGAGCATAAAAATGGGGTAGCAACAGGGGGAAGATTTGGGGGGAGGAGGAAAATAAGGAAGCCCCTTTTACTAACCGTGCCTAAGTCCTAATGCAGGCTTTATTTTTTTTGAAATATTTTTGACAGGGCATGCCAGGTAGAGAGTGGGCGTTCCAGACATTATTGCACTCTCATAATTAGGCTCATAAATCTAGGCAATTGAAGGGCAGGCCTAAATTTATGAGCATAGGACCAAATATTCACAGGCTTTATGCTTCTAGCTATGGGGCCCTTTTACTAAGCTGCGGTAAAAAGTGGACTTAGTGCACCCTTGCATGGGTTTTCTACATTTTTACCACAGCAGTAAAATAGTTCATTTTCCATTTGCGCTGTTGCCATTAGTGCGCAGACATTAAAAAAGCATTTACCGCTACCTGTATTGTAAGAGTAAAGGATCACGTGGTAGTCATGTGCTAATCAGTTAGTGTGGCAATAGATGCACTAAGGACTCTTTTATCAAACCTGTACTAGCGGTTCCTGTGCAGAAATGCCAACAGAGCCCATTCAAGTGGGCTTTGTCAGCATTACCGCCCAGAAGCCGCTAGCGCGGCTTGATAAAGAGGCCCTAAGTGATTAGCATAGGAATGCCCACTCTTTGACCCCGACATGCCCACTCCAAAAAACTTTTTTTTTCTAATATTTTTTTAGCACGCTTTTAGTGTGTGCAGATTTGGCAATTACTGCAGGATGCCTCAGTGTGTCCCACAATATGCCATAGTAAGCTGCAGTAAGGAGGTCTTTTACTAAGCCTTGGTAGCGTTTCTAGCTTGCTGTAGAAATCAGCTGGTGGTAAACACCAAGATGCCCTTAGGAATATAATGGGTGTCTCGCATTCACCGCTAGCTGATTTCTACATTGAGCTACAAATGCTACTGCGGCTTAGTAAAGAGCCTCTAAGTGCATGGTAGCTCTTACTACAGCTTAATAAAAGGGCTCTGTGAAGAAACAGTGTGTTTTAAGCCTGTAAAATGTATTAGATATTTTCCTGTTTTAATTATGCCTGAAGTGTATTTCCCTATTTGGCCAGCAGGTGGGTGGCTAAGCGTTTCGTGACAGACCGTGTCCTTCTTTTTTGGTGACAGCGTGGTGGGATTGTCAGGCTCAGTGTGTGGCATGAGTCACCACCCACTGAGTGGTTCAGAGTTTTTTTTTTATCTGTAACCTCCAGACACAGAGCACAACAAACAGTGCAGCAGTAACAGGGTCCCTTTCCTGTTAAGTTTTTTTTTGGTACTATTAGGAGATTAGCAGTGTACCGATGGCGACTGGTAGCAGCCAGCAGGCACTGGAGATGGTGTTAACACAAGAGCAACCGGATGACCTCAGCAGGGAGACGCTGCAAGACTGGCCTGTACAGAGTTCTCCTGTGGGGACAGCAGACCCTTATGGGCAGAGGCCCGTGAGTTTGCAGGGCCAGATGCCACACCAGCTGAGATCTGGCAGATCTATATGTTAAAGTGACAGCAGCTAGAGCAGCTGCGGCGAGAGGAACAACAGCAGCAGTGAGAGGAATAGGAAGAGTGACAGCGCGAGAGGATCGGGAATTCCAGCTGCAGAAACTGAAGCTGGAGATAGAAATGGCTCATGTTCAAAGCTCCCGCCCAATCCCTGCGCCAAGGCCCAAGGCAGGATCTGCAGCTCGGATCGGGCCCAACTTGCTTTTGTAGTTTGATGATACCAGAGGTGACATAGATGGATATCTAACTGAAAAAATTTGCCGCCTCAATGAGATTTCTCAGAAAGACTGGGTGTGCGCTATCTGGGAGGAAGGCTCACTGGTAGAGAACTTGAGGCATTCCAAGGACTGTCGAGACATGCTCCCAGTTTGAGGAGGTGTGCAAAGCTCTGTTGAACCATTATGCCATTACCCTTGAGACCTACAGACTAAAGTTGTGGACTTTGCAAAAGAGGGTGGATGATACAGCGAGTTTGTGATTCAGCTAAGATGCCAGCATCAGTGGTGGCTCAGTGTAGCTGATGTTAAAACCCTGGAGGATTGCCAAAATCTGATGGTTCTGGAGCAGTTTCTGCAGTGTTGTCATCCAGAAGTGAGGGAACATGTTCAAGATCACCAGCCCATACTCTAGAGAAGATGGTTGAGTTGACTGACATCTTTATGTCTAACTGTCCCTGGTTTGGCAAAGACAAGCTGTCCTTATCCACAGCAGCAGGGATCTAAGGGCAGCCAGGGCCCTAAGCCAAATATCCCTGCAACCTCAGAGACTGTCAGCAAACCCTCCAGTGTTCCCCAAAAACCTAAATACCTTAGACATGAACGTCCTTGTTAGCAGTGTTGGCACACAGGGTATTTCAAAGCAGATTGCCCAGATAATCCCAAGCCTGCATTAAAGAACATTTGAGTTCCTGCACCAAGACTACGGCTTTTGTAGGTGGCTCCAGTACCACAAAGGAGACCCACACAGTTGCTGCAGCACAAAACGTTACTGGCCATTCATCAAGCAAGGAAGTAAATGGATTTCCACAAACTACAGCACTCCAGTAACTGTGACCCAGACTCAGGTGGCTGACTTTGTTACGACCAGAGCTAGTGCCAGAAGATGCTATTCTACCAGGGTGCACTGCAGAGGTAGTGCTAGCCAGTGGATCCAGAGAGACTGTACCCATTGCTTGGGTATTGACATGTGTCCAAGGGTCTTGTTGTACAGAGAGACTATCCTTCTGATCCTAATAGGCCCTGGACAGCAGGCAAGCAGCTTATAGTGCCCAGGGCATACAGGGAACAACTCTTACAGATTGCACATGATATTCCACTAGCAGGACATCAGCGGGTGACACGCACACGCGCTAGATTGTCCCAGACAATTGTCCCAGCTATTGGCTGGGAGTATCTTGAGCCGTCGCCAACTATTGTCAAACCTGTGATGCATGCCAAATAGTGGGTAAGACCCAAGATTACCCCTGAGCCTCCTGGCCTAGCGGTTAGGGTGGTGGACTTTGGTCCTGAGGAACTGAGCTTGATTCCCGGCATAGGCAGCTCCTTGTGACTCTGGGCAAGTCACTTAACCCTCCATTGCCTGCCGCATTGAGCCTGCCATGAGTGGGAAAGCGTAGGGTACAAATGTTAAAATATCAGTGAGCCCTTTGAGATATTAGCTGTGGATATAGTGGGGTCTCTAGTTGGACTGGGGAAATGATATATTGTGTTTTGTTCTGGGGTTTAGAGACTCCTAGGTTCTGTCTGGTACTGGAGCTCAGCTGTCCAGTGGCAGAGAGAACCCCCAAGAAGGCTGGAGTAGAGAGCTGCACGGCTTCCCGTCCCCGCGGGAAACCCGCGGGATTCCCGCAGGGACGGAGGCAGTTCTTGCGGGGTTCCCAGCGGGGATGGAAGCTGTTCTGCGGGGTTTCCCAGCGGGGACGAGTCAGTTCCTGCGGGGTTCCCGCGGGGATGGAACCAGTTCTGTGGCTTCCCGTGGAATTGTAAGCTCCACCTGCACCAGCCTCTCATCTACCGAATACCAATTTCTTTGAGTGCTGTCTCCTCCTCCTCTTCCTCCTTGCTTTAACAGCATAAATGTGGAAAGTCTTCCATTAAGGAGGTGTAGAGTCACAAATGATGACGGAATTCAAAAAGGCATGGGATGAAACACAGAGGATCTCTAATTAGAAATGGAACTTATAAAAAACCTAACCTTAAAATGGCTGCATGTGTGTGGATGTGTCAAGTGACGCTTAGATGGCGACTCTGGCTGTGATGAACTAGGGCTGATACCTGGCAGACTTGTATGGTCTGTGTCCGTACATGGCAATCTGGTGTAGGATGGGCCTGGAAAGGGGCTTAGACAGCAACTTCAGTGCTGGAACATGAGTACAGTGCTGGACAGACTTTTACGGTCTGTGTCCCACAAATGAGAACATGAATAGGCTGGGAGTGGGCTTCGATGGCAACTCCAGCAGTTGGAACATGGGGCCAGATAGACTTCTGTGGTCTTTGTTCCAGAAACACGAAAGAAAGACCATAATCAAGTATATAATATCACACTTGTTGATTTAATGAGAATTGATCATGAGTGTGACTATTGGGCAGAGTGGATGGACCGTTCAGGTCTATTTGCTGTCACTTACTATGTTACTATTAATCCTCTTTGCTCCCAGGCTGGTGCACAGACCTCAGCTCTGACACAGGCACGAGAATCAGATGTCACCTGACCTACTGGTGCGTGCATGTGGCGACCTCCATCAGCACACACTGCCAGTGAGATCAGAGACAAATCTTACATGTGCGCACCAGAGTGTTCCAAGTTCCAACTTCCATATCCTTCCTTGCCTACAGTGCTGTGGCTCAAATCCAGAGAGAGACTGAGGGAGCTGACTGGAACTTTCTTTTATGTACTATTAAATTCTTACGGGGATGGGTTAAATTCTTACGGGGATGGATGGGGATGGGTTAAATTCTTGCGGGGACAGGTGGGGACGGGTTGGGATGGTTTTAAATTTTGCGGGGATGGGTGGGGATGGGTAAGCTTCCAGTGGGGATGGGTTGGGGACGGGTAAGATTCCAGCGGAATGGGTGGGATGGGTAAGATTTCTGTCCCCGTGCAACTCTCTAGGCTGGAGTGACCTCAAATCTGACTCAATCTCTAAATAGCACTAGTACTAGGGTAATCAAGAAGTTGTGAAGTTCTAAAAGGAATTGCCACTGAGAGAGACGTTAGTCCGCCTCTCAGCACTGGCAAGGAAAGATACCAGCCTTATGACAAAACTGGATTTAGGCTACAGGTTATACAATGCAGCGAAAGAGAGCCTGATAGAGAAGAAGCATCTATACTTACAGCCTTTGATCATTAAGTGAAGCCCATAGAACATCATTTGGGATGAGGAGTTTATTTGCCAAGATACAAGCCAAAACGGTGATTAACATCAGGCATGTACAATCAATTAGTTTTAGGAATATAATAATACAAGCTGCAAACAGGTGTTAGCTAGTCCTAATCTTTTATAATTTTCTTTTACCAATTAAAGGTCTTACAAGGGAAAGCAATTAGGTAATTTGTCAATTCTGCTGGTCACATTGGTTTCCCTTGGAGAGCGTGGCAAACCCTTCTCTCTATCTTAAACCAGGAAATACACTGCTTTTATAGGTGCACGTAGGATATGGGTAATCTGACAGTAGATATACCTAATTGATCCATGCTAATGTCCATGGTTACCACCGATTTGGCTCATGCTACTGAGTAGCCTTTATCTTGTAAACATGTTTTGTCTTTAGCTCGCTTGACCACAAATCTTAAGCAAGACCCTACATCTAGCTATACCTTTCCTTTCTCACAACGTTGCTGACCACAAATGTCACTTCTGTACCTTTTGGACCCCCACCCTTGTGTTTCCTGTTCTCCATCACTGGAGTTCAAGCAAGAGTCACCTAGGCCTGTAAGTTTTCCCCTCATTTCAGAGCCTGAACCAAAGTCTATGCAGGGGGACCAAGGCTCATAGCTGTAGCATTTTATACAAGTGACAGTGGTGGACTTTGCTACCAGATATCCTGAAGCAGTAACCTTATCCTCCATAGAATCAGAGAAAATTGCCACTGCCCTGCTAGAAATATTTTCCTGGGTAGGATATCCACAAGAAATACTCTCAGACCAAGGGACATAGTTATGTCTGAGCTGATCCAGAGTCTGTGGGCACACTGAAGAGTGAAATCTGTATGTACCACACCATATCACCCTGAAACTAATGGGTTGGTGGAGAGATTTAATGGAACATTAAAGCATATGTATAAAGACTTTTGTAGAAACAGGAGGCCATACAACTTTTTCTAGAGTTAGAAACTTAACAGCCAGAGAACATTAAAAAAGGATTGTAGTAAGGCTCACATTTTGTTCTAAAACACAGTTATTTTCTGTTCTTTGGCTGCTGGAGAGGTAGCACTGCTACTGACCTGAATTAGGTGTTAATTAAGGTGTGAGGAAGTAGAAGATTTGCAGAGGTTATTAAGGGCAATCTGATTACTGAGTTAGCTTGAAAGGTTCTGTTTGAAGCAGTCCCCTTAGATTCAAAACTATATAAAGAGATCCCACTTAACTTTCTTTCTCAGAAGTTCTGAGAGAAGAGGACATTCTCTGGTAAGGGAACATTATTTTGCTCTGTGCTTTGGGGACTTAAGATTGAGGTTTAAAGGAGGATTGTAATTTATTGATAGGCAGAATAAAAATATAAAAAAGCAAACTTTATCAACTAGTCTCCATACTCTTTTCCCTCTAGTTTTAAAACTTGAACATTGTACTACAGCATCAACAGATAGCCTCTAGCAGGCACAGTAGGAACCTAGTTTACTCTTCAATCCCAACCACCCCTATTCATTTATACTCAGTTATTTTAATTAGGATAAAAAGGGAGGAGTGCTCTTACAGAGTTTTAATTACATTTCATTACTTTCTAAGAAGAAAACACTAATAAATTACATATTATAACCACATAGCTAAGACTTGTTTTATATATATATTAGATTAATATCCTTAATATATAGTAACATAGTAGATGACGGCAGAAAAAGACCTGCACGGTCCATCCAGTCTGCCCAACAAGATAACTCATATTTGCTGCTTTTTGTGTATACCCTGCTTGAGTTGTACCTGTGCTCTTCAGGGCACAGACCGTATAAGTCTGCCCCGCACTATCCCTGCCTCCCAACCACCAGCCCCACCTCCCAAACCCCCGGCTCTGGCACAGACGTATAAGTCTGCCCAGCACTATCCTCACCTCCCCACCACCAGTCCTGCCTCCCAACCACCGGCTCTGGCACAGACCGTACAATCTGTCCAGCACTATCCCCGCTCCCAACCACCAGTCCCGCTTCCCACCACCGGCTTCTGGCACAGACCGTACAAGTCTGCCCAGCCCTATCCCCACCTCCCAACCACCAGCCCCGCCTCCCGATCTGACTAAGCTCCTGAGGATCCATTCCTTCGGCACAGGATTCCTTTATGCTTATCCCACGCATGTTTGAATTCCGTTACCGTTTTCATTTCCACCACCTCTCGTGGGAGGGCATTCCAAGCAATCCACTACTCTCTCCGTGAAAAAATACTTCCTGACATTTTTCTTGAGTCTGCCCCCCTTCAATCTCATTTCATGTCCTCTCGTTCTAACCACCTTCCCATCTCCGAAAGGTTCGTTTGCGGATTAATACCTTTCAAAAATGTGAAAGCCTGTATCATATCACCCCTGTTTCTCCTTTCCTCCAGAGTATACATGTTTAGTTCAGCAAGTCTCTCCTCATACGTCTTGTAATGCAAATCCCATACCATTCTCGTAGCTTTTCTTTGCACCGCTTCAATTCTTTTTACATCCTTAACAAGATACGGCCTCCAAAACTGAACACAAATACTCCAGGTGGGGCCTCACCAACGACTTATACAGGGGCATCAACTCCCCCTTTCTTCTGCTGGTCACAGCCTCTCTCTATACAGCCTAAGAACCTTCTAGCTACGGCCACCGCCTTGTCACACTGTTTCGTCGCCTTCAAATCCTCAGATACTATCACCCCAAGATCCCTCTCTCCGCCCGTACCTATCAGACTCTCCCCGCCTAACACATACGTCTCCCGTGGATTTCTACTTCCTAAGTGCATCACTTTGCATTTCTTTGCATTGATACCTTAATACCTTAGCAAATTTTTAAATAATTGAAAAACTCAAACATACTAAGATGGAGACATCAGTCCAACAGCGAGACGGATACTTATCCATTCTTTTGCATTGAGTGTTCACATGTGTATGATTATCTCCAGTTGGTGAGTAGTTATATTGTGTGCCCGATGCAAAGAGTTTCCTAGCTTCTCAACAAGTGAGTCTGTTCTCTTGAGGCTAGAGTCAGGCAGACGTAGAGGAGCTGAGGGAGACAGAGAAGTACATAGATGAGACCTATAAGGATGTTGTAGAGAAGTCCCACCTCCAGTCCTGGCAGCCCCTGTGCTGCCTTGGAGGAGGGAGGTCTCCTAGAAGGAGAATATCACCCAGGTGAAGTAGGAAGTACTCCTGTAGCCAGGACCTGCCCACCAGGGGATATACTATCCTTTTGCACCCAGGATATGTCTCTAAAACTTCTTCCTAGGCATGCAGGGTTAGGACAGCTGATGTAGTTGGTGATTCGATCATTAGGCATGTAGATAGCTGGGTGGCTGATGGATCTGAGGATCGCCTGGTCACTTGCCAGCCTGGTGCAAAGATGGCGAACCTCATGTGTCCACCTAGACAGGTGTCATGAAATGCCTAGCCATCTGCCTGGGGTTACCCCATGGCCTCTGAAAGGGTCTATCCCCAGCACAGCTCAGGTCTGCCTCCACCTGCTGTTTGTGCTGTACACTAGCACATCCCTCCCACCGACTGGGTCACAACACCTCTAGGTGAGTCTCCAGCTCTCCAATTATCCCCAATGATTTCAAGGTTACTGGAGCCACACTCCCAGTGGTCCCACAGTTCCCAGAAAGCACTCACAGACCCACACACAAACCACCAGGATTCTTTCATTCTAGACAACTGGCAAACAATAGCAGGTAACTGAAATATGATCAATTATAACACTAACTAAACATCTATACTGTCTAAACAGTACCCGGGAAGATCAGGGACATATAATTCACTGAGCCTCAGCAACAGCCAGCATCTGCTGGGTAATTTTCAATACTTCAGGCCAATCAGAGCCCAGAACAGTCAAGTTTCAAATAAACTGGTTACATCACTTAAGGCACTTCCTATTATCCATGTGCCAAATAAAGAAAGTCAGTTCTCTGTAACTTCTTTACGCACAAACATGCTCGCCAAACAGGAAAAGTACACTTCAGAACATAATGCAGGAAAATATCCAATACATTTTACATGCTTAAAACACATTGTTTCTTCACACCTCCCTCCTCAAGAGAGAGAGTCCGAACTGTGGCCTCCACAGACTGCTGATTGGGTCCTCGATAGTTCAGTGTCAGAGTGGTTCTGGCTCTTCCTTTCTGGAGAGGCCATCAGTGTTACCTTGTTCACTGCCTTTCTGGTGCTGTATGGTTAAGTTGTACATTTCCAGGGACAGGTTCCACCGGAAGTAGCTTCCCATTCTCTCCTGAGACCCTCTTCAGCCAGACCAATGGATTGTGATCTGTGATGACAGTAAAGTCTTGCCCATACAGATATGGTTGTAACTTCTTGAGGGCCCACACTAAGGCCAGACACTCATTTCAGTAGTGGTATAGGCTATTTCTCTGTCAAGGAGCTTGTGACTTAGAAACACAATGGGGTGCTCCTCCCCTCTGCTCTTCACTTGGCTGAGTACTGCCCCAATGCCTTATGCTGAGGCATCAGTCTGTATGGTATGGGATTTACGTTCCAAGATGTATGAAGAGAGGCTTGCTGACCTGAACATGTACACCCTGGAGGAAAGGAGGAACAGGGGTGATATGATACAGACGTTCAAATATTTGAAAGGTATTAATCCGCAAACGAATCTTTTCCGGAGATGGGAAGGCGGTAGAACGAGAGGACATGAAATGAGATGTGAAGGGGGGCAGACTCAGGAAAGATATCAGGAAGTATTTTTTCACGGAGAGGGTGGTGGACGCTTGGAATGCCCTCCCGCGGGAGGTGGTGAGATGAAAACGTAACGGAGTTTCAAACATGCGTGGGATATGCATAGAGGAATCCTGTGCAGAGGAATAGAGTCCTCAGAAGCTTAGCTGAAATTGGGTGGCGGAGCAGTTTGGGGGGAAGAGGGGGTGGTGGTTGGGTAGGCGAGTGATAGGGGAGGGCAAGACTTATACGGTCTGTACCAGAGCCGGTGATGGGAGGCAGGACTGGTGGTTGGGAGGCGGGAAATACTGCTGGGCAGACTTATATGGTCTGTGCCCTGAAAGGACAGGTACAAATTTAAGGTAAGGTATACACATATGAGTTTGTCTTGGGCAGACTGATGGACCATGCAGGTCTTTTTCTGCCATCATCTACTATGTTACTATGTACCACAAATCTTTGCTGGTAGTCAGGTGCAGCTAGTATTAGATCGGTAGCTAGTTGTGTCTTTAATGACTGGAAGGCCGCTTCACAATTCGCGACCAGGTAACTATTCAGGGTAGTCTCTTTTTAGTCAGGTCAGTTAGGGGCTTGGCTATGATGGTGTAGTGAGGCACAAATTTCCTGTAATACCCCGCTGTTCCAAGGAAGGCCAACACCTCATCTGTTAGTGGGGTGGGTGGGAGGGGGCTTAGCAAGTTTAAGATTGTTATACCAATGTTTTTGAAATTGTCTGCTGCGTTTTCTACACTTTGGTTTGAATAAAAAGACTTGAAACATAAAACTATGGGAAAAGTGTCTACCTCTAGAGAAATGTTCAGTTTAGAACGATGGAAAAGGGTTGTACAGAAAACTAGTTAATAATGGTAAAATTATGTATCATACCTGATAATTTTCTTTCCATTAATCATAGCTGATCAATCCATAGACTGTGGGTTGTGTCCATCTACCAGCAGGTGGAGATAGAGAGCAATCCTTTTGCCTCCCTATATGTGGTCATGTGCTGCCGGAAACTCCTCAGTATGTCGATATCAAGAGCTCCATCCGCAGGACTCAGCACTTAGAGAATTACACCCACAAAGGGACACTCTGCCCAGCTCACCACCGCCGAAACGGGGGAGGGGAATTAACCCAGCTCATCCCCACACAAGTGGGGGAGGGGAATCCGTCCTAGCTCATCCCCGTGCAGCGGGAGAGGGACACCACACCCGCCGATGCGGGGGATCTGGCTTATCCTGCAACCGCAAACCGCGGGAGGAGCTGACTGACCCAAAACACCGCCGAAGCGGGAGGGGTACAAAGCTGCCCTACAGCCGCACGAAGCGGGAGGGAGTGCCGGCAGAATTTAAATCTCAATCCAGCCCCGTAAAACGGGGGGAGAGGAATGCAGCAGCTCACTGTAACACAAACTCGTCTCAACTCTTGAAGAATCCAAGTGAAAAAGAACTTGAACACGAAGTCTTCCTGAACAGGAACTGAAGACTAAACTTGAATCTGAAATGCAACCAGAATATAACAGTACAGATATCTGGGAGGGACTATGGATTGATCAGCTATGATTAATGGAAAGAAAATTATCAGGTATGATACATAATTTTTACCTTCCATATCATCAAGCTGATCAATCCATAGACTGGTGGGATGTACCGAAGCAGTACTCACCCAGGGCGGGACATTGAAATCCCTGACCGCAACACTGAAGCTCCAAACCGGGCCTCCGCCCGAGCAGCCACAGTCAAGCGGTAATGCTTGGAGAAAGTATGGGCCGATGCCCAAGTTGCCGCCTTGCATATCTCTTCCAAGGAGACGGAACCGGCCTCTGCCATCAAGGCCGCCTGAGCTCTAGTGGAGTGAGCCTTCAGCTGGATAGGCGGCACCTTCCCCGCGGCCACATAAGCCGCTGCAATGGCTTCCTTGACCCATCTTGCCACTGTAGGCTTAGCAGCCTGCAGACCCTTACGAGGACCTGCAAACAGGACAAAACAGATGATCCGATTTCCGGAAATCATTGGTCACTTCCAAGTATCTGATGATGACTCGTCTCCATCCAGACATTTGAGAGCAGAGTATTCGTCTGGGGAGTCCCCCCTACCAGGGGCGGTATCTGGACTCCGGCGGTAGGGGGGGCCAGAGCCAGAGCCAGAGGGAGGGGGCACATTTTAGCCCCCCCCCCCCGCCGCCGCCGAGCCCCCACCCGCCACCAATGACTCTCTCTACCCCCCTCCCGCAGCCAACCCTCCCCGCTGCCGTTCTTACTTTTGCTGGCGGGGGACCCCAACCCCCCGCCAGCTGAGGTCTGCTTCCACCTGCCGCTGCCTTAAAAACTTCTTCTTCAGCCGGCGGGGGACCCCAAACCCCGCCAGCCGCCCCGCGGTGTTTGAAATTCATCTTCGGCCTCCGTGGCCGTGCTGCTGTGATAGGCGCGTTGAAATCCCACTTCGGAGTCTGACGTCGCCAGCACGTACAACGTACAACGACGTCAGACTCCGAAGTGGATTTCAACAGCGCCTATCACAGCAGCACGGCCACGGAGGACCGAAGATGAATTTCAAACACCGCGGGCGGCTGGCGGGGGTTTTGGGGTCCCCCGCCAGCAAAAGTAAGAACGGCAGCGGGGGGAGGGTTGATGGCGGTAGGGGGGTCCAGGCAAAATCTGCGGGGGCCCAGGCCCCTGAGGCCCCACGCGCAGATACGCCCCTGCTCCCTACGAAAGGAAGGGAGACAGAGCTGCTGATTCACATGGAAGCGAGAAACATCTTGGGCAGGAAGGAAGGCACTGTGCGAATAGTCCACTCCTGCCTCAGTGAACTGCAGAAAAGGCTCTCGACAATGAGAGCGCCTGGAGCTCGGAAACTCTTCTGGCTGAAGTGATAGCCACCAAAAAGACTGCTTTCAACGTCAGGTCTTTCAGAGATGCCCTAGACAAGGGTTCAAAAGGCGGCTTCTGCAGGCTCTTAGCACCAGGTTGAGATTCCACGCATGGCACCACTGAGTGCAGAGGAGGGCGCAGGTGATTTAAACTCCCTTGGATAAAGCGCACCACATCTGCTGCGAAGCAGGGAAGCACCCTTCAGGCGGCCCCTGAAGCAAGCCAAAGCCGCCACATGGACTTTAAGGGAGCTGAGCGACAGGCCTTCTCCAGTACCTTCTTGCAGGAACGCCAACACTGAAGAAATTGGAGCAGTGAAGGGAGAAAGTGAGCCTGCTTCACGCCACGCTGCAAAGGTACGCCAAACCCTGGCGTAAGCAGTAGAAGTAGAGCGTTTCCTCGCTCTCAGCATAGTGGCGATGACCTTGTCTGAGAAGCCCTTCTTTCCTCAGACGCTGCCGCTCAATAGCCAGGCCGTAAGACCAAAGGGGATGGGATCCTCCATCACCACGGGACCCTGATGCAACAGGCCCGCTCCCTGGCAGCCGCAGAGGATCGTCGACTGAGAGCTGATCAAGTCCGCATACCAGGGACGCTGGGCCAATCCGGACCCACCAGATTATCCGGCCCGGATGCTTGGGGCCACCCGTCTAGCACCCTGCCCACATGGGCCAGGGCGGGAACACATATAGAAGCTCTGTGTCGGCCACTGTTGGAGAAGAGCATCTACTCCCAGGGGATCGAGGGTCCCGTCCTCTGCTGAAAAAGCGCGGCACTTGGCAATTGGCCGATGACGCATCAGATCTAGGCTCGGCTGGCCCCAGCGCTTGCGTTATGTCCAAGAACGCCTGAGCCGATAGTGCCACTCTACGGGCTCCAAGGTATGGCGACTGAGAAGTTCCGCCTTGACATTCAGGACTCCAGCAAGGTGGCCGCTGACAGCTGTTCCAGGTTCGCTTCCTCCGCCCACTGGCATAGATTCATGGCCTCCTTGGCTAGAGGGGCGCTCTTGGTACCTCCCTGGCGGTTGACATAGGCCACAGCCGTGGCATTGTCCGACAGGACCCGTACTGGCTTCAAGGCCAGTACCGGGATGAACTCCAAAAGCGCCAACCGAATGGCTCTGAGTTCCAGGAGGTTGATAGGACCACTTTGCCTCTGCAGGAGACCAGAGCCCCTGCGCTGTCCTTCCCAAAACAGTGGGCTCCCCAGCCCGACAAAAGAGGCGTCCGTCGTGACGACAATCCACTCTGGGGTCACCAGAGGCATTCCTGCAGACAACTTGACTGTCTGCAGCCACCAGCTCAGACGCCTTGCGCACTGCTGGGTCCAAGGGAAGGCGCATAGCATAATCCTCCGACCAACGGAGTCCAGCGCTTGCAGCAGAGAGAGCTGTAGTGGTCTCATATGAGCCCTGGCCCAGGGCATCTACTTCCATCGTGGCCGTCAGAGCCCACAGCTGCACATAGTCCCAAGCCCGAAGAGGAGAGGCTACTAGGGAACTGGTCCACCTGAGCCTTAAGTTTGACAATCCGATTGTCTGGCAGGAACACTCTGCCTACTTGGGTGTCGAATCGAACTCCCAGATACTCCAGGGACTGAGTCGGGCGCAGCTGGCTCTTCTCCCAGTTGATGATCCATCCCAGGGAGCTCAAAAGAGCAACGACCCGGTCCACAGCTTTGCCGCACTCTGCATAAGAGGGGGCTCGGATCAACCAGTCGTCCAGATAAGGCTGGACTTGTACTCCTTCCTTCTCAGGAAGGCCGTGATGATCACCATTACTTTGGAAAAGGTCCGCGGAGCAGTAGCCAACCCGAAAGGGAGGGCTCTGAACTGGAAGTGTTGTCCCAGGACTGCAAAAACGCAGAAAGCGTTGGTGAGGAGGCCAGATGGGAATATGCAGGTACGCTTCCTTGATGTCCAAGGAAGCCAAGAACTCTCCTGCCTTCACTGCCGCTATAACAGAGCGGAGAGTCTCATGCGAAAGTGCCGCACTTTCAAGGCCCGATTGACCCCTTTGAGGTCGAGGATAGGCCGGACAGAACCTCCTTTCTTTGGTACCACAAAGTAAATGGAGTACGTCCCTTGCCAATCTGATTTTCTGGCACCGGAACGACCGCCCCCAGGCGGATCAGGTTGTCCAAGGTCTGCTGCACTGCCACAGCTTGACCGGAGACTTGCAGGGAGAGAGTACAAACCCGTCTCTTAAGGGTCGGCAGAACTCTAGCTTGTAGCCGTCTCTGATGACTTCCAGCACCCAAGCGTCTGAAGTTATTGTGGTCCACTCGCCCAGAAACGAGGACAGCCGTCCGCCAATCTGCACTGGGGCGTGGACCAAGGCCCCGTCATTGGGTACGAGACCCTGGGGGAGGACCGGAGGGAGCACCTCCGGGATGGCGGTCTCTGCGAAAGGAATGCTGCTTGGGGGGAGAAATTCCTCTTGAAGGAAGAGGGGGCAGAGGAGCCCGACCTGCCCGGGCGGTACCGACGGGCTTCCTGAAACCGTCCTCTGGAGGTACCGGGGCGAGTACTAGCCCGAGCCCTGACCTCTGGTAACTTCTTGCCCTTAGACGTGCCGAGATCGGTCACGATTTTGTCCAGCTCGACCCCAAAGAGCAGCTTGCCTTTAAAAGGCAATCTAGCCAGGCGGGATTTAGAGGCGTGGTCAGCAGACCAATGCTTCAGCCAAAGCCACCGCCGCGCAGAGATGATCTGAGCCATGCCTTTAGCTGAGGCTCTCAAGACATCATACAGCAAGTCTGCCAAATAGGCTAAGCCCGATTCCAGGGCCGGCCAATCAGCCCTCAAGGAATGATCCGAGGGGGAAGCCCGCTGCACTATAGTCAGGCATGCCCTGGCCACATAGGAACCGCAAACTGAGGCCTGCAAACTTAAAGCAGTCGCCTCAAAGGACGACCTTAAGGCCGCCTCCAATCTTCTGTCTTGGGCGTCCTTTAGGGCCGTGCCACCTTCCACCGGCAACGCCGTTTTCTTAGTCACCGCAGTGATTAAAGAATCCACGGTAGGCCACAGATAGGCCTCACGTTCACTTTCAGGTAAAGGATAGAGGCGGGACATAGCCCTAGCCCTTTGAGGCTCGCTTCCGGGACATCCCATTGAGCCGAAATTAAGGTGTGCATGGCATCATGCACGTGGAAGGTTCTAGGCGTGCGCTTCGTCCCCAGCATAATGGCAGAGCCAACAGGGGCTGAGGGAGAGACGTCCTCCGGAGAGGAAATCTTCAAAATGCCCATGGCCTGCACTAACAGGTTGGGCAAATCCTCTGAGCTAAAAAGCCGCGCTGCAGAGGGGTCATCCGCTCCAACCGAGCGGGGATCCGTCTCCTCCAAGGAATCCGCAAAGGACCGTTGGGAGAACTCAGATACGCTGCCCTCATCTACAACGGAGGAGACAAGGTCCTCCAAGGCCTGGGAATCAACCCGAGGGCGTTTACCTCCGGGGACCTCAACCTCTTTACCAGACGAGGGAGCAGGGGCAGCGTTTTGCATAAGGAAGGCCTGATGCAGCAGCAAAACAAACTCGGGGGAGAAACCCCCAGACTGTGCACTTCCACAGCCTGGGCTACAGCCCCTAGACGCACCCTCAACCGGCGCTCGCAAGAGCGGGGGAGAGACATGCTGCGCATCCAAGATGGCGTCCGGCGCGACACTACCGCGGAGCGTCGCGGGAAGAACGGCGCTTCTTTAGCCGCTTTGGTGCCGTGCCCAAATTAAGGGCGTCCATGGCATTAATGTCTCCCTCAAGGGCGGCCCAAGAAGAAGCCGGTCCGAGCCGCGTGGCCGGCCAAGATGGCGGAGGCGAGCAGCGGGGGATGGGCGTTTATGGCGGGAAAAACCGCCACGCCGGAGGAGGACCGGGACACTCATCGGTCACGAAACTGTCACCCAACAAGGGCGAATCAGACTTTAAGACCCCCGCAAACCCTCTAGAAGCGCCTAAGCGATCCGGGGAGCGACTCTTTGCGCCCTCGCCCTCCGACGCCATATGCCACGTGGAGATCAATCGGGGAACCCCCTGCCCGCTATAAAAAGGTAAAAATTACTGCTTTCCGCTCCGAGCTGTAACGACCTGGTGTCCCAGTGAGTAGCTGCAATAAACGTTTAAATAAACGTCGAAATAAACGCCTTTAAGGACGTTCAAAATTTTTTTTTTTTTAACGGTGCCAGCGGGAGGGGGGAGAAAAGGAGGGACCTGGCACCACCAGGTTTGCACTTGCTCAAGAAGAGCCCTCAACCCCAGGCACTCAACAAAACCTAAAAATTAGGCTTGGAGGCCTAGCCAGAGCTGCTGCTGTGTGTGACCACCACCTGCTGAGATAGAGAACATACTGGGGAGTTTCCGGCAGCACATGACCACATATAGGGAGGCAAAAGGATTGCTCTCTATCTCCACCTGCTGGTAGATGGACACAACCCACCAGTCTATGGATTGATCAGCTTGATGATATGGAAGCTTGCTTTTCTCTCTCATACAAAACAGGTCAGAATACTTAAAGAATAAGTTAGCCCTCTACACATCTTTGAGACCTCTAAGGTCCTCTCAAGGAGCATTATTATCTGTACCCTTGTCAAAAGAAATTGCATGATGTGATACCTGCCAGGGAGTCTTCTCAGGATTAGCCCTTACACTCTAGAACTGACTCCTGGAGAGGCTACATCTAACTCAAGACTACCCTCTTCTACTTCAGGAAGTAAGTGAAAGCCTGGCTCTTCTCCCATGCTTTTAATAAATGTAGTGTCTGACTATCCACTCACTCCCCACCTGGACTAACCTGCTGCACACCCTGTCACTTAGTTCAGTTCCTGATATCTTACCTAACTTTATATATAATTTGCCTTCAGCTTAGTCACCTATTTATCCCAATTGACTCTGTACCGCACATCTTGTCTCTATCTATACATGTCAAATGCACTTGCCCCCTCAACTATATAGTAAGATGTTTCATTGTATTGTATTGTACAAAGAGCATTAGAATCATATGTATGTTGTTTGAATGTTCTAATGCATGCCTTAGTTGTTTCATTGGTATTATGCTGACACAATTTATCTAGTATATAGTTTATTAATATCTGATATATACCAACTAATGTACAAAACGTTCAAAGTGAGTTACAAATGAAAATGATCATAAGATAGAAAGGAACTCCACAAATGACAGGAAAGTAGAACCTAAAGATCATGTACCCATACACACATACCTACAGATGCCTCAGTTCTGATTAGGCTCCAAAGCTGCCTCTCCACAGTTCAAAAGTTATTACCTGATATAAAACTTTTTGAGTAAAAAGTAAAAGTAGTGCAACTATAATGAATGCAACTATTTTAACATTTTTATCCCAACTTTATTCCCCTACAATTCAACCCACTTTGCTTTTGCTTTTAGACTGTCACTCATGTGAGTGTGCTTGTGAGTCATTAATCCAATACAGATGAAAAGGTTTTCAACAGCTGCACTAGCAGAAAGTGGATTGTTCAGTTTGATAAAAAGTTCCTTCAGATCAGGCCAGGTTGCAATTACTGATGTCTTCTGGCTGGGTCTGCAGTCAAGAGAATCTTGAAACACTTGACTTCGACATAGCAAAGAACACTTTATCATCATAATGCAGATGATAGCGACAATAATTATCATCTGCATTAGAAGTAGTGCTATCTAATTCATCACTTTCATCTTCACCTTCATTATCATTGTCATGCTGTTCAATTACAAAGGCTTTCACAAAGTTGGAATCATTGTCTGCTGTTCTAATAATTTTTCATCTGATGATAAACTCTGTTTGAATATCTTTGAGAACTGATGCAAGAATGTCAAATGTGTGGAAGGCCTTCAGTCTTATGGCCAGACTGGACAGTCACAGTTTACATCGGATGTCCAGCAGGCTGTTGTTGTAGAGACTTAGTCTGTTCACCAAGAATTGCTAAAAGCTTCGGCTTCATTTCCGCTTTAAAGTGACCCAACTGTTCTGTTTGGCTAGAGCCCAATAACTAATTTAACATAAACAGG
Organism: Microcaecilia unicolor; assembly: GCF_901765095.1. Taxonomy (NCBI): domain Eukaryota; kingdom Metazoa; phylum Chordata; class Amphibia; order Gymnophiona; family Siphonopidae; genus Microcaecilia; species Microcaecilia unicolor. Next base: position 490,050,356 of record NC_044033.1, on the reverse strand, counting down.
AAACGTAACTGTTCTCATAAGCTATATTCACTGAACAGCAAAATTAAAGATGAGATGATCCACTGTTTACATGATGAGATTTACAATAACAAAATCCTGTTCCTGGTTTTCCTGTTTTATTTGGTTTACTAGTAAAAAAAGGCCCGTTCTGTTAGAAATGAAACGGGCGCTAGCAAGGTTTTCCTTGGAGTGTATGTTTTAGAAAGAGCGTGTGTGTCACAGAGAGAATGTGAGAGAGAGAGAGACAGAGTGTATGTATTTGTGCGAGAGAGAGTGTGTGAGAGACAGTGTTTGTGTTTCTGTGTGACACTGTGTGAGAGAGAGGGACAAAGACAGTGAGTGTGTGAGTGAGAGTGTATGTGGCAGACAGAGAATGAGTGACTGCGTGTGTGGTGTGAGGAACCCCTCACCCCCTCCCTCTCCCCTGCCCCCTTGCAGCCAGGCATGTGCAGCGACCCTCCTCTCCCCGTGTTCCCCCTGCAGCCACCCATGTCCAGCATCCCCCTGCAGCCACCCATGCCCATCAACCCTCCTCTCCCCCTGCTGCGTCCTTCCTGTCTTCCCTGCTCCCCCTGCAGCCACCCATATGGTCTCAGCCCCCCCCCCCCCTCAGCATGCGTTCCTCCTCTCCCCTCTGACATCTCGGCATTTCTCCGGGGTCTTCCGGCAGGGGCACTGACGTTGAGGGGAGAGGAGGAGCGGCTGCAGAGACGTCAGCCAATGTGAGATGGTTCTCCACGGAGGTGCATTTTAGGAGGTTGTTTTTTTGTTTGTTTTCTTTATGTATGGGCTGCTGCTGCTGAATAGAAGCAGCAGCAGCCGCCGGACAGAGTTTGTATTAGCAGTTGCGGGTGGAGAGGCGGTCGATGTGGGGGGGGGAGGGGCTTGGTGAAGCGGCGGGGGAGGGGTTGGGGTTGGGTGATGCGGCGAGGAGGGAAGGGGTAGGGGCTTTCTGATGCCCCGTTGCACGGGTTGTTGTGGCGATGCGGCGGGGGGGGGGCACTTAGAGGTGCACCGTCGAGGCTGTTTGTGTGTGTTTGTATGTGTGTGTGTGTGTTTGTATGTATGTGTGTGTGTGTGTGTGTTTGTATGTGTGTGTGTTTGTATGTATGTGTATGTGTGTGTGTGTATGTGTGTGTGTATGTGTATGTATATTTGTGTTTGTATGTGTGTGTGTTTTGTATGTATGTGTGTGTTTTGTATGTATGTGTGTGTGTTTGTATGTGTATGTATGTGTGTGTTTGTATGTGTGTGTGTTTTGTATGTATGTGTGTGTTTTGTATGTATGTGTGTGTGTTTGTATGTGTATGTATGTGTGTGTTTGTGTGTGTGTGTATGTATGTATGTGTGTTTGTGTTTCTGTGTGCGTTTGTGTGTGCGTTTGCGTATGTGTTTGTGTGTGCGTTTGCGTTTGTTTGTGTTTCTGTGTTTGTTTGTGTTTCTGTGTGTTTGCGTTTGTGTGTCTGTTTGCGTGTGTGTGTGTTTATGTGTGTGTGTGTTTATGTGTGTATGGGGGGGGGGGTTGCGGGTGGCTTTTGTGGTCGTGGGGTTGGAGAGTTTGCCAGCAGTCTGTAGCGATTCCTAGGCAGGGGGAGGAGTACGGAAACACTCCCCCTGCCTGGGTCGTTGTTTGTTGGAGGGGGTTGCCAGTTGGTAGGGGTGCCTTTATGGATCCCTTTACTCTCTGTGTTCCGCCCTCGAGGGCGGGGCAGAGAGACATGGTGAGTTGGATGGCTTCACCACCATGAACTTACGAACTGTTAACTGTTTAGGGATTTTGCAGATGGCTTCAGCAGGTTGTCTTCAGAATGTTGAGGTAGTGTTTTATGTACAGATGGGGCGTAGCTGAGGGCGGGTCTATGAGTGAGGGTGACTGGTCCTAGCCTATGAAGACTACAGGATTTTTGTGCTTCTCTGCCTTGGAGTGAGCTTCAGAACGTTCAAGGTGGGATTTATTAATATAGATTTCGTTTACTGTGGAATTGCCATTTCCATCACTTCCACTGTTACTTTTTACTGCAAGCATTGAATATAACTGAGTAAAAGTAGTAAAAATTAGCAAAATTATTACTTCAGTAATAGTAACAAATGTTATCCTGCACTTTTTTTTACAAGTATAAGTAACAAAACTTTTACTTAACTACAATAACTAGTCAGTGACTATACAACACTGTTCATTTGCATCTAGGACTCATTATAGGGGCTCCTCACAGCATAAGGAATGTCAAGTCAAATGCATAGCGCTGTTAAGGAAGGCTAAGAGGGACTTCGAAAAAAAGATTGCGTTGGAGGCAAAAACACATAGTAAAAATTTTTTTTAGGTATATTAAAAGCAGGAAGCTGGCAAGAGAATTGGTTGGACCGCTAGATGACCGAGAAGTAAAAGGGGCGATCAGGGAAGACAAAGTCGTGGCGGAGAGATTAAATGAATTCTTTGCTTTGGTCTTCACCGAGGAAGATTTGGGTGGGATACCGGTGCCAGAAATGGTATTCGAAGCTGACGAGTCGGAGAAACTTAATTTATTTCTATTTGTTACATTTATATCCCACATATTCCCACCTATTTGTAGGCTCAATGTGGCTTACACAGTATGAATTTTTTTTTGTTACATTTGTACCCCGCGCTTTCCCACTCATGGCAGGCTCAATGAGGCATTTAAACATCTCTATCATATCCCCTCTCTTCCAGTGTATACATGTTGAGGTTCATAAGCCTGTCCTTAGATGTTTTATGATGGAGACCGTTTACCAATTTAGTAGCCGCCCTCTGGACCAACTCCATCCTGTTTATATTTTACTGTAGGTGCGGCCTCCAGAACTGCACGCAGTACTCCAAAAAGGGCCTCACCAGAGACTTATACAAGGGTACTATCACCTCCTTCTTCTTGCTGGTCATCTCTCTCCTTATGCACCCAAGCATCCTTCTGGCTTTGACCGTCGCCTTTTCTACCTGTTGGGCCACTTTAAGGTTGTCAGGCATAATCACCCCCAAGTCTCATTCTTCTTCCGTAAACAAAGCACTTCACCCCCTATATTGTACTGTTCCCTTGGATTCTTGTAACTCAAGCGCATGACCCTGCATGTCTTAGCATTAAATCTTAGTTGCCAATTTTTGGACCATTCTTCAAGCTTTGCCAGATCCTTCATCATGCCATCCACACCTTGGATCCCAAATTCAAACCTTGTGGCAGTGCCCAAGCCCTGAAAATGATGCAGATTATCCTTAGCAATTAAGCTGAAGGAAATGATCGTTAAGAGCAGAAATGTCACAATATGTCTCTCTTGTTCATTTCTTGGTATATCAGCTTGCTTCTTTGACCCAGGAACCTTATAACTTGTACTTACTTATACATATAATCCTTAACCTTAAGAAACTACCTCATTCACATATTGGGGATGCAACAGCAGGATGAAAGTCTGATAGAGGGGGATATCAAACTTGACAAAGTAATGTTAATTGTAACTGCTAATGGCGCAAATATAAGCAAAGCAATCTGTATAATTTGAAACAGCTATAATGAAAAAACAAACCATGGTAATGTGGAAAATGGTTGATCACCCATTACTAATTTAGGCAGCGATGAATCAGAAGAAGACGACAAACATTGATCCTGATATCAATGACCAATTAAAATTCACAAGAGAATGCCTATGATTTGAAACTGTGACACAAAGAATATCAAATTCTAAAATCAATGTATCCATGGATGCCTTGTATGGCACATGCGATTCAGTTTGTTATTAAGAATCTATATCGAAACAGCTTTGTTAATATCCTGATAAAGGTGCACAAGACAGTAATAACTTCAGAAAAGGTTCTGTAGCTACAGAGAGACTCTGTAATAAGTGTTGTAAAGAAATTGTAAATGACTGTCCTACATGATGGAACTGCACATATGACAAGTCAAGACATCTTCTTGAGCTGAAAGGAGATATTAATGAGGCTCTTTCTGGATTGAATATTGATTCCATGTTGCAGTCTGAATGGACAAAGTTGGAGGAACTTTGCAATTTGTTACATAGTAACATAGTAGATGACGGCAGAAAAAGACCTGCATGGTCCATCCAGTCTGCCCAAGACAAACTCATATGTGTATACCTTACCTTGAATTTGTACCTGTCCTTTTCAGGGCACAGACCATATAAGTCTGCCCAGCAGTATTTCCCGCCTCCCAACCACCAGTCCCGCCTCCTATCACCGGCTCTGGTACAGACCGTATAAGTCTGCCCTCCCCTATCCTCGCCTCCCAACCACCACCCCCTCTTCCCCCCACCTGCAACCGTCTGCTGAACAGACAGCCACAAAGTGATTCATGCTCTCCGTCTTATATCATTCCTTCTCTACTCAATTTGCAGTGTCACATAGAAAAGTCAAAAGTACCATGAAGCATGAAGGAGAAATTTTTACAAGAATTCAACAACTGGTTTTCATCAGTTTCAACACCCAGTAGTGCCTTCACTAACAACAATACTTTCAATCATCTTCCAATTGCTGCATGCCTTCTTGATCCTATAGTTGTGGCTGTTCTGCTACTTCCAGAAATGAATCCTCTACCTGCAGTTGTCAAACAATTCATAATTGGTCAGTATACAAAAAATTCTGCAATAAAGCCTTCACTGAAAAGTTGCGGGATAGAGTTCAAATGTCAACAGCCCCAGCAGCACTCTGCTAGGCCTGGAAAAATGTACTTATATTGCCAAGCTGAAAGTGACCAAAGTAAGAAGTTCCGTTCCAGTTCAAGAAATTGTCAAAGTGAAAATAAACAAGTACACTGCGGAAGTTAGACGTTTACAAACAATACCACAAAATGTTTTTCAATTTTGGCATGAGAGAAGTATGGTCTATGACACATTACTTCCTATGGCTCTGTTGTAGGAATATGTGGAGCAGCTAACCACCGTTCCCAGTAAACCTCTGCCACCGGCAGTGCTCACCTAGAAGGGCACTAAGCTTGGTTCTGCCAAGGGGTTATGTAGGTACTACAAACCAGCCAGGTTTTTTCTGCTGGCAATTTCCCTCCAAAACATTATGCCTATATATATATATATATATATGAAAACAAAATATAATACTTAGTGGAAGAAGCAAGCAAACACACTCAATAAATACCATAGGATTACACAAAAAATATTGTATTTCTATTGAATGTAATCCTCTGAGACATATAATATTTATCTTATGTGTAATCCTGTGGTATTTGTTGTGTGTGCTTGCTTCTTCCTCTAAGTATGACCCTGCATTTCTTAGCATTAAATCTTAGTAGCCAATTATCAGACCATTCTTCGCTAGATCCTTCCAAATGCCATCCACACCCTAGTATCATCCGCAAAGAGACAAACCTTATCAGACGGCTCTTCCACAATAACACTCACAAAGAATTTAAAAAACAGCTGGCCTAAGGAATGACTCCTGTGGAATACCACTGATTAACATCCCTTTCCTCAGAGCAAGCTCCATTTACTACTACCCTCTGTCTCCTTCCATTTAACCAGTTTTTAACCCAGTTAGTCACTTTAGGTCCCATACCGAGGGCACTCAGTTTATCAGTCGCACGTGCAGAATTGTGTCACAGCCTTTGCTAAAATCCAACTACACCACATCTAGCACACCTCCCAAGTCCAACTGTTCAGTCACCCAATAAAAGAAATCAAGCTTGTTCAATATTGGGGGTACTCAGCACCCACACATCTGGCTCCTACAACTGTAGAGATACCACCAACAGTGCTGCCCTGGTTTTAGGGTCACCACTACACCCAGACCCTGCTAGAGGGAAAACCAAAACAGCATGCGAAGGTATCATTAATCTACCTTTGCCTTCCACTAGGACTATCCACATACTGTTGTCAGGGCCAGCGTTGGGGGTGGGGCGGGGGGTACATACAAGGTAATCACCCTAGGCGGGCAGGTAGGAAGGAAGAATACGAACTTAGTGTTTAGAAAACAAGCCTCCATTAATTTTCTAATCCTTCAACCCTCCTGACACAAGAACAACCAACCCCTGCCCTGCTGCCACCACGCCTCTACCGTGCCCCTACCCTGCTGCTTTCACACTAGGAAGCCAACTCCAAACCGCATGCGCAGTAGCTCTGTCTAACGAACCGGAAGCAGCGGTTGGTTTACAGGCTGTGACGTTTGGTGCTGCTGCGCATGCGCAGAAAATGCTGCACTCGTTTCGTTTCACACATTCCGAGGTCCCGTAGTCCCCAGGAGCTAAATGCAGAAGCGAGGAGAAAACGAGGAGGGGTATTTCGGTTTATTGTCAGCTTGGTGCTAGTGAGGTAAAAAGAAAGAAAAGACAAAACTATTTGGTGGGGCAACCTGCGGACGTGGCAGTGGTGCTGCAGCTTCTCGCTGATCTGGCGGTCTGTCTCGCAAGATACTGCCAGACGGCGTGCGGGTGTTCGTGTTGTGCCACTTCTGCCTGTCAGCTTTTTGGGACTGAGCAGGGGGAGTGACACAAAAGATCGATGGGGCCAGGGCCTCAATGGCTCACCCCTTCCGTGTTGGTGCAGCTACTGTAAAACCTGAACAGATCCAATTAAACTTTTGTCACACTGTCATGAGTTACTGTTTTGGAATTATAGTATATATATATCTCTGCCAGATGCCTTAATGAGTGATATTCATGATTGAGTGTCTTTTCCCTATAAAGTTTGCATATGTTAATGTTTCTGGTATATCTTTGGTGTATCAGACTGTCAGTGTATATATTTGATTGAGGCAAGTGACATAATATTATTGATAGTTTTGACATCCAAACGTTTTCACGGTGTTGGTCCTAAACAGTAGAAGATGCCAAATGGCACTACTTCCCATGTTATTAAATGTATGTAATTTTTATAGATGCTTCACTAAAGAGTAGTATTTTCTTAAATAGTTTTGAAAAGTTTGATTGGGAAAAGTTCTGTCACGGTTCTGTGGTTTTTGCTGCAGAAAAAGTGCTCAGTTTCCACATCAGCTGTGTTGTTTTCAGCAGTTGCTGTCATTTTGCTGCCACAGCACATACTGTGGTTGGCCTTTTGGTGTTGTGTTTATATCTGTTTCTAAAGAGTACAAGGGATTTTACAAGTCCAGGTGTAGTGCGTGCTGAAATGCAGGACTGCATCAAGTCTTGATATTACATTTTTTAGGGATTTTATAGATCTCTATGGACCGTATGCCTTTTTATGTGAATTTTTAATAAATATCCCTTGGTACTTCTCTGGTCTTTCCCCCTTTTTGTTCTGGTGTTTCTCCTTGATTAAATTTTATCTGCCATTTGGATGCCCAGTCTCATAAGGTCCTCTTGCAGTTTCTCACAATCGTCTTGTGATTCAGCAAAACTTTGAATAACTTTGTGATGTGAGCAAATTTGATCACTTCACTCGTTATTCCTGTTTCTAGATGATTTATAAATATGTTAAAAAGGGTCTGACTCAGGAATAATGTTGAGAAGTATTTTTTTTACTGAGAGGGTAGTAGATAACCTGGAATGCCCTCCCACGGGAGGTGGTAGATATGAAAACGGTAACGGAATTAAAAAATGCGAGGGACAAACAAAGAGTAATCCTGTTTAGAAGGATCGGATCCAAAGAATCTTAGGGGAGATTAGGTAGGAAAGCGGGTGCTGGGCAGACTTCTACAGTCTGTGCCCTGATTGAGGCTGAATAGACTTGGATGGGCTGGAGTGGAGCTTTTCAGGGGCTATGACAATAACTTCAGAAATGTTAGAACAAGGCCATTGCCAGGCAGACTTCTACGGTCTATGTCTAAAAAAGGCAAGGATTTATCAAGATCAGGTATACATATGATGTATCACATCATACCTTATGTAATGAGTTTATCTTGTTGGACATACTGGATGGACCAATGTTATGCTACTATTTACCCCTCTCTATTATTTTATTTATTTGTTACATTTGTATCCCACATTTTCCCACCTATTTGTAGGCTCAATGTGGCTTACATAGTACTGGAGAGGTGTTTGCAGACTCCGGTGTAAACAAATACAAAGTGATATTGTGGTAAGATAAAGTTCATGTGGCACAGCCACATTAGGGAATTGTACAACGGAAGAGTTGTGTTATGTCCATTACGTACTTTGGTTTTGTTGTGTTGCAGAGATCAGGCATTTATGTTGGATTGGTAGGGTATGCCTTTTTAAACAGGTTAGTTTTTAGTTTTTTTCCAGAAGTTTAGGTGGTCGTACCTAGTATTCAAGGCTTTTGGTAACGCGTTCTACAGTTGTGTGCTTATGTAGGAGAAACTGGATGCGTAAGTTGATTTGTATAAGTCCTTTGCAGCTTGGGTAGTGCAGATTTAGATACGTCCGTGTTGATTCGGATGTGTTTCTAGTTGGTAGGTCGATCAAGTCTGTCATGTATCCCGGGGCTTCACCGTAGATAATTTTGTGAACCAGAGTGCAGATTTTGAAAGCAATGCGTTCTTTGATTGGGAGCCAGTGTAGTTTGTGCCAGGTCAGAGGGTATCAATGCCCTCCTTCAGCCATGGCCAGAATGTGGCCTTCTTTACGTGTTTCTCCCGTGGTCACTCATCAGGTGAGTGCTTCACCACATTCAGTGTCATTGAGGTCAGGTGCTGCTAATTGCTCCAGACTGGCCTTGACCTCCGTGATACATGGACTTAGTGATGCTGTAGGTCAATCGGCCCTTCCGTCTGCTGATTTTCAGGGGGTTGCTATGCTAGGGTCCACTGGTTTTGGACGATCCCTCCCCCTTTGGTCTTACGGCTTGGCTCTTGAGCGCGCGAGATTGAGGAAGAAGGGGTTCTCTGATAGGTTATTGCTACCTTGCTTTGGGCTAGGAAGCGGTCGACCTCAGCAGCATACGCGTAGAACTTGGTCTCTGTTTTGAGCTTCCCTGTCTCACATTTTGTCCTCCTTCTGGAAATTTCTTGAGTTATTGGTGCTACGCCTGGCAGTTCTGAATAACTTGAGTCTTTCAATACTTGTTATGATTTATGAAAATACCTTCTCTGTTAATCATTATGGGTGGGCTAAGACAACACATTCCCTAGAACCAGGGCCGGTCTTAGCAAGTGTGGGGCCCTGTGCAGACCAATTTGGTGGGGCCCCACCCTAGCCCTGCCCCACCCTAGCTGCACCCCATTGATAAGATTATTCCATTTTTAGAAAATTTTTTATTTATGAAATTTCAAATAAAGACAAATGAAGCTAAACTTGTACAAAAAAACTGAAACCTCCCCTCCCCAGAAATTATTCAGTTCAAGTCCACTACAATTAGTAGTTCCAATTCTCATAACAAAGGAGAATAAAGGAAAAATATTAAGAAAAGATCCAGTACTTTCAAGTTCCCCTATTACAAGGGGTGCAAGGGAATAGGACACAAAAGGGAAACAGTGGACATGGAGAGGAAAAGAGAGATGGGTGATACTGGACATAGATGGATAGGGTAGGGAGAGGTGCTGGAGGGAGGTGAAGAGGGGAGAGTCACTGGATGTGGAGAGTAGAAGGGAGATACCTGGGGAAGCAGTGGAGAAATTAAGTGACTAACAATAGGGGAAACACTGGGGAGGCAGGATGAGTGAGAGCGGAAGGATGAATGAAGTTAGGGGAGCACAGCAGCAAGGATGACTAAGGCTGTAATATAGGCTACTGGGGAGATGAGAGGCTTGGACATAAATATTGGGAAAGGATAACAGGATCTGGAGTGGGAGAGCACTAAGGGAGGAAGATGGATGGGGATGTGTGGCAGCACTAGTGAGAGAATGAATGATACTGGGAGGGTGGAGGATGACTGAGGTGTAGTGGAGTACAGGTGAGACTTGGGGTGAACCCTGGGGAAGGATGAGGCATATGGGACCATGAGTAAGGCTCAGAAGGAAGAATTAATAAAGTTAAGGTGCATTGAAGAAGGGAGGTAAAAGATTAAAAGGATATCTATGGGTAAAGGTGGGCAGGGACTGAAAGGGGAAGAAGGGGACTACTGTGGCTCACTGGAAGCAAGGGTCCCAAAACCGTTGACAAAAATGGACATACAGCTGAACTTTCAAACCACAGAGACAGACAGTTAAGCAACATGACAAATCATCAGGACAGGTTCCATTCGCAAATCAAGACCACTTTAAAGGTTCCTATAGAAAAAAAGCTATCATACCTTGCTGCCTGCCTTAATGGCACAACTGTAGCCCCCTGTCTGTTGCTTTGCTCGCTCCACGAGTCAGCACGCACTCGCTGTCTTGCTCGCACTACAGCGACGATGGCTCACCTTGGACCAGGCTCCAGTTTTTCCCGCTCAGTGACTCCTGCCCTCGCGGAAACAGGAAATACCTCATCAGAAGGCAGGACATTGAGCGGGAAGTGAAAAGCTGAAGTAGGTGAGCCGTCGCTGCAACTGTCTGTCAGGGGCGGGGCCATCGCTGGCTCGCTGCAAGTTACTGTCGCTGGGGTCCGGGGACTCGGGAGCTGACGGTGGGCTCAGCGAGCCCAAGCCAGGGGTGGGCGCCGGTGATAGCGGGAGAGGAGCAGCCGAGCGGGATCATCATGATGATGTGGTCATCCGAGGCGAGCGGAGGTCGGAGCGGAGGCAGAGTTGAGGCGCTCCGCGCGGGGCCCCCTTAGGCGCGGGGCACTATGCAGCCGCCTTGGTCGCCTCTGCCTAAGACCGGCCCTGCCTAGAACATAGTAAATGGGAACGCGTTATGAGAAACAGAGTTTGTATTGGTTTATTTATTTTTTAAATCGTTATTTTTTGTAGATTAAGCTTTATTATAACTCCCTATAGTTGGTGTATTTTGATGTTTGATTACTTGCCCTATGCAGTTAAACACTTTAGTCTGAATGAATCCTTTTGGAGACTAATTTTATTGCAGATTGCTTAGTTTATAAAGAGGCATATTTTCAAAGCATTTAGACTTACAAAGTTACATAGGTTGCTAATTAACTTTGTAAGTCTAAGTGCTTTGCTTTGAAAATGAGCCCCCAAAAACACATAAACAGTTATGTCTTTTTAATATAATCCTAAGGGTAAACTCATGTGTAACTTCTGGAGTAATTAAAAAAAAAAAAGCCTTTTTGGATGTATAAAAAACACACTTCTTCTACATGTGGAAAAAAGGTTAAAAAAATCACGCTCTTTATGTAGAGACTGGGATTTTCTTTATTAGAAAAGTCAAATAAGTTAATTTAGGGACTCATTTTCAAAAGAGAAAAACATTCAAAAATGGTATAAACTGGCAGATGGACGTTTTTCTCACAAAAACATCCAAATGTCTATTTTCAAAACCTGTTCTTTAGACGTTTTTCTATGCTGTTCATCTACAGTGTGTCCAAATCACAAGGGGTGGGAGCTGGGTGTTCCTAACACTTGAACAAAAACATCCAGGGCTAAAAGTTGGACGTTTTGGTCTTAACCTGTTTTAATTAAGACTAAGCCACAAAAAGTGCCCTAAATGACCAAATGACCACTGGAGGAATAAAAGAATGACACCCTTTACTCCCCCTGTGGTCACTGACCCCCTCCCACCCCCAAAGATGTGAAAGAAACCAGCCTCTACAACAGCTTTAGATGTTATGGCCATTTCTAATAGAACAGCAAGCAGGTCCCTGGAGTAGCCTAGCGATCGGTTCAGTGCACTGTAGAGAAGGGGACCCAGGCCCATAATCCACTCTGTTACACTTGTTGTGGAAAGTGTCGGCCCCCTAAACCCACCCACATATAGGTGACTCCTGCAGCCATAAGGGCTATTGCAGTGGTGTATAGGTACAGTAAGTTTTTGATGGGTTTTGGAGGGCTCACCATACAATATAAGAGGGAAAGGTGAGATGTGTACCTGGGACCTTTTACGTGAAGTCCACTGCAGTGCCCCCTAGGGGCCCCACTGCTCTGCTGAGATGTCTGTGCGACCAGTCTACTAAGAATGCTGGTTATATGGCTTGACTTTGTTCGTTTTTTACTTGAGTGTTTTTTTTTTGTTGTTTTTTTTTTTTTTGCGAAAATTGTAAAAAAAAATAGATGCAGTAAACACAAAACATTTAGAAAACGTCTAGGAAATAGCCATTTTCAAAACAAAAAGATGTTTTCCAGGTTTGAAAATGACCATGTTCACCAGTTGATTTTTGGATGTTTTCAGCAAAATATCCAAAGTCAGATTTAGACGTCATATTGAAAATGCCCCATTTTCTAAAAAAAAAACCAAACTTGGCAAACTTTGAATCCACGACCTTGTAAAAATGCATGTTAGGCTTTTAGTATATGTTGACATATGTTAATTTGTTAATCTGCTATATGTAGGGGACAATAATCTGGTTTTTGTGGGCCACTGCAAATCCTATTTTTAATCTGCAGAATTTGCAGAACTACCTGGATAACGTAGGCAGTAATGAACCCAAAGGAAATAATAATCGAGTTTCAAGTTTTATTAATATTTGATGTACCGCCCATCAAACATTGCCTTCTAGGCAGTTTGTGCCTGCTTTCTGTGCAGATATGTTTTCTGTTGGAAACAAAGCACATAATGCCCCCCCCCCCCCCCCCCCCCCCCCCGCTCTCTTCCTCAGGACTGCCTCTTCAGTTCTTAGCTAAAAAGTATATGTATTGTTAAACAGTTCGTGCACCTTTTATCCATAGACAGATTGAGCAATATCCAAAGCCCAAATTTCCTTAGCTAAAGTGCAGTTTTTCACTGAGTGGGGGGGCTTTGAATATTGCCCTTCTAATATTTAACCTGCTGTCTTGCTTTTCTCTACTGACATCTGTTTTCTTTTCCTTTCTAGATCTCCTCTAACAATTATGGAGGTTTAAAAAGATCTGGGGTGTTGGGGGAGGGAAGAGGGATTCCCTCCCCTCTCAAGGTGGTTGATTCGCATAACAGATTCATTGAAGATGGCAATATTTAAAACTGTTTCAAAAAACTGAGACAACAAAGCTTTAAATAGGTATATATTTATGTAAATATTACATATTTGGATGGCTGAGTGCCAAATGTACAGTTTGACTTTCCTTGCTGTCATGATTGATTGACTGCATTTCTAAAATGAAGACAGAAGAATTGTAAGGCTACTGCACTTTATCCCAGTCAGTTTATCAGTGTTTTTCTTTGAGTATTTCTGTCAGAAGGACCGAACGGGTCCAGAATAGTTCATAATGGGTTCTTTGGAACCAGAGTGCACAACGAGATGCCGCTCATTACAGCATGCCTTGGATATTATATCAGTAGTGACAAGAGCAAGTGAAGACCAAATCAAGGTTTTCCTGTCCACTTACTGTCATAGTGCTGTGACTGCAAAAGACAGCTTTGGAAGAAGCGTTGTTCACATTGCTGCATCTTGTGGCAAGAAACATGTGCTGGACTGGCTGGCTGAACTGAAAGGAACTGATTTCTCAGCGAAGGACAAAGAATCAGGCTGGACAGCTTTACATAGAGCCATCTTCTATGGACACATTGACTGCGTGTTATCATTGTTGAAGGTAAATGGTACAGTTTTAAATACTAAAAAAAAATGGAAATAATTGAACATATATGAGCTGCATTGCTATTAATTGTCCTAGCTGTGTATTGTACCAAAGGAATATGCTCAATTGTTTTCCATGAAATGTTTACCTTTTAATTCATGCAATTCTGTATGAAGGCTGTATGTGCATGCAAAACATGGGAACAAACAGCAAGGTTGAACAACATCAAGTTGCAGAAATCTGAAAACTTTGTGATTTACTAACCTGGTAAGAAGTGTTCTTGCCTTGTACTCCTGTCCTCCATTCAGTAATTTGTTTTGAGGAAGTGAGGGCAGTGTGAGTACACGGAGAAGGCATGTCTTCCCTTTTAAATGTATATTGCCACTCCACTGCTGTGTGGCAGCTGTCACTCCTTGTTTGTCCTGTAGTGCCCCTTTCCTCCTGTTCCTCCCCCATCCTCCGCTTCTCCTTCCTGCTGCCCACCCCATGTCCTGGCTAGGGGCGAAGACAACTATTCCTCCACTCTTAGATTCATTCAGACTTCTAGAGGTTTCCTCCTCCTCTTCCTGGGCTACTGATTGGAGCTGAAGAAACTTCTACTACTGCCTTCTGCTGTTGAGGCCAGCTTTCTAACTGGACTGAGTCAAGTGGATTTTCAAAATCTTATCAGTTTGGAACCATAAACAGTTTAATGGGGCTTCATTTCCTGTTAGAGGGGTGCTTGGTAGTCATGTTGATGGAGTGGAGTTCTAAAGACATCAGTTCTTTGAGTCATTACCTCATTTGTTTTTATTGAGTGGTTGAGTCATTGAGGTACATAATTATGAATGAGGGCTACTGTTAAAATGTGTTATTTTATCACTAGTTTTTGCTGTTTTAGCACAGGTCTCATTTTATGCAAGGAGACCTAGCTACTAATAACTGGGGTTAAAATAATACGTTTTAACGGTAGCCCACCTTAATAACTCCTGGCCTTTAGAGTAAATGAAAGGCTTCTTATCTGGCCTATTTTGCTGAAGGAACAATGCTGCAGTTGCAGTCGCGGAAAAGATATTTCAAACTTATAAGCATACATATGTAGTATCAATTTTATCTTATGCTATGAGTTTATCTTGTTGGGCAGACTAGATGGACCGTACAGGTCTTTATGTGTCGTCATCTACTATCTAAAATGTATTCCAAGTTATTCAGTGAAGAATGCTTATCAGTGGGAGAAATTAGCGTGCAGAACTGGGGATCGTTTTTGGACTGGAGTAAAATTTTAATGCAATTCGTCTAATTAAGCAATTCGGAGGAGAGGGAAATGAGAGAGCAAAACCAGTGATTTTCATTTTCTGGATCTCTCCACTTTTTCTTTCTTAATGGTACACTATTTGGATCTCTATGGCCTCAACTAGTGAGTAGCTGATTCCTAGCAATAGCGGCTATATAGAAGACTAATGCCTTTATTCCTCTCATTTTCAGTGGAAGGATTAATGTTTATTTCAGGATGTTTCAGGGGGCTTGATTACTATTTTTCTTTCTTTTTTTTTTAATTCAAATTTAACTTGTTAAATGAAGCAACCAAAAAGGAAAAATAAGGCAATACAATGTTGGAATACATAACAAAAAGAATTATTTTTCAACTTCAAGCCCACATCAATGGGGAGTTAAATCAAAACATCTTATAATATAGAAAACAAACAAGCACAGGCTTAGGAACAAAATTATACCTAAATCCATAATAAAACCAGCATTCTTTTAAACCGTAAAGGCATATTTTCACCTTTGGTAGACAAATGACTTTCTAGATGAACGGATCCAAGAATATAAATTAATTGGTTCTAAAAGTTACCAGGCACTTATAGGGAAACATTTAAAATAATGTGCCTCCCACTGCCAAAACATTTAGGCTTTAGCTGTAGAAAGGCTTTACCCCTCAATTGAGTGGACCTGGATACCTCTGGAAATATTTGCACCTTCTGACCACAAAAATCAGAAATTTTTTTTTTTAATGTAGTTATTTTTTTAAATCTTCAAAATGTCCATTTTCTTATCCAGTGAGACAAAAGAAACTAGTAAAGTGGCACGTTTTTCAACATTATCTTTGGAAGTTTCTAAGAATCTTGTAAGATCCAAACTATCAAGCGAGTTTAGATTGTCAAACTCACACTCTTGATTAGGTATCTTATTCCTCTAGGCAAATGCATAGTAACATAGTAGATGACGGCAGAAAAAGACCTGCACAGTCCATCCAGTCTGCCCAACAAGACAACTCATGCGTGCTACTTTTTGTGTATACCCTACTTTGATTTGTACCTATGCTCTTCAGGGCACAGACCGTATAAGTCTGCCCCGCCTCCCAACCACCGGCTCTGGCACAGACCGTATAAGTCTGCCCCGCACTATCCCCGCCTCCCACCACCGGCTCTGGCACAGACCGTATAAGTCTGCCCAGCACTATCCCTGCCTCCCAACCTCCAGTCCCGCCTCCCACCACTGGCTCTGGCACAGACCGTATAAGTCTGCCCCGCACTATCCCCGCCTCCCACCACCGGCTCTGGCACAGACCGTATAAGTCTGCCCAGCACTATCCCTGCCTCCCAACCTCCAGTCCCGCCTCCCACCACTGGCTCTGGCACAGACCGTATAAGTCTGCCCCGCACTATCCCCGCCTCCCACCACCGGCTCTGGCACAGACCGTATAAGTCTGCCCAGCACTATCCCTGCCTCCCAACCTCCAGTCCTGCCTCCCACCACTGGCTCTGGCACAGACCGTATAAGTCTGCCCCGCACTATCCCCGCCTGCCAACCTCCAGCCCCGCCTCCCACTACCGGCTCTGCTATCCAATCTCGGTTAAGCTCCTGAGGATCCATTCCTTCTGAACAGGATTCCTTTATGTTTATCCACTGCATGTTTGAATTCCGTTACGGTTTTCATCTCCACCACCTCCCGCGGGAGGGCATTCCAAGCATCCACCACTCTCTGTGAAGAAATACTTCCTGACATTTTCTTGAGTCTGCCCCCCTTCAATCTCATTTCATGTCCTCTCATTCTACCGCCTTCGTATCTCCGGAAAAGGTTCGTTTGTGGATTAATACCTTTCAAATATTTGAACGTCTGTATCATATCACCCCTGTTTCTCCTTTCCTCCAGGGTATACATGTTCAGGTCAGCAAGTCAATCCTCATACGTCTTGTTTCGCAAATCCCATACCAATCTCGTAGCTTTTCTTTGCACCGCTTCGATTCTTTTTACATCCTTAGCAAGATACGGCCTCTAAAACTGAACACAATACTCCAGATGGGGCCTCACCAACGACTTATACAGGGCATCAACACTCCCTTTCTTCTGCTGGTCACACCTCTCTCTATAAAGCCCAACAACCTTCTAGATACAGCCACCACCTTGTCACACTGTTTCGTTGCCTTCAAATCCTCAGATACTATCACCCCAAGATCCCTCTCCCCGTCCGTACCTATCAGACTCTCGCCACCTAACACATACGTCTCCCGTGGATTTCTATTCCCTAAGTGCATCACTTTGCATTTCTTGGCATTGAATTTTAATTATACCAAACGCAATTATGGGTATCCAACAAAATTGAATTTTAATTGCCAGACCTTAGACCATTGTTCTAGCTTCTTCAGATCCTTTTTCATGTTTTCCACTCCCTCCGGGTTGTCCACTCTGTTACAGATCTTAGTATCATCCGCAAATAGGCAAACTTTATCTTCTAACCCTTCGGCAAGGTCACTCACAAATATATTGAACAGAATCGGCCCCAGCACCGATCCCTGAGGCACTCCACTACTCACCTTTCCCTCATCCGAGCTAACTCCATTTACCACCACCCTCTGGCGTCTGTCCGTCAACCAGTTCCTAATCCAGTTCACCACTTCGGGTCCTATCTTCAGCCCATCCAGTTTATTTAAAAGCCTCCTGTGGGGAACCGTGTCAAAAGCTTTGCTGAAATCTAAGTAGATTACGTCCATAGCTCGTCCCTGATTCAATTCTCCTGTCACCCAATCAAAAAACTCAATGAGATTCGTTTGGCATGATTTCCCTTTGGTAAAACCATGTTGTCTGGGATCTTGCAATTTATTGGCTTCCAGGAAATTCACTATCCTTTCCTTCAGTATTGCTTCCATTACTTTTCCAATAACCGAAATAATACATAGAGGCTCATTTTTAATCACTTAGGGGGTCTTTTACTAAAGCTTAGCTCACAGGACCCTGCTGCAGCAGGGCCCTGTGAGCTAAGCTTTAGTAAAAGACACCCTAAGATTTACAGAGTTCTATAGATTACTATGTAAGACTTAAGTGCTTTGAAAATAGGCTTCTATATATCAGAATATTGAAAGATAATTGCAAAATATTCTTCATATATATCTTAAAAAGTTCCATAGAGGAAAGATAATGAGTAAGTGGAACATTCAGGATCCTCAGATTACTAGCTGTTGCAGAGTTTTCCTTTTTCTGGGTGAGTATGCGTCAAGAGATTATCCTTAACTAAAGAGACAACCGCCTCATATCAAGATGACACTCGAGTCTCTAATTTTCCAGGATTCTTTTGAACCATTTTCAATTGTATATCATGATCAATCAATTTGTCCAGCGTTTCCTGAGTAAAAGTACTGTACAGTGATAATTTGTTTTGCAGACTCTAATCTAGCTATTGCATCGTAGACATCTTTCAATGAGACTTCCAGCTATAGCATCATAGACATCCCTTAACAATTTGTTTTTTTTTTTGTACCCCCTGAAAGAGATACTGGTAAAGGATAAGGGTTGCTGTGACTGCTTTGGAAAACATAGACTTATATGTTTCTCAAATGGCTGATATACATGTGTGTGTTCTGAAATACCAGTGCACATGTGTATGCTGTCACATACATAAATGTTTATGTTGTTGTGTTGACTCCGTTGTTATTTTAGATGTTGATGTTGGATGCTTCCGCCATATATAACTGTTGCATGCATGTCCATTCCTGGCTCTATGTTGGCAGGTCATGCTCTGAAATGCTAATGGAACGTGATATCTCCCAACCTGGATGTCTCAATTCTGATTTGGCTGGTCTATCTAACATGTTCTTCTGCATGTGTGTGCTTCACGTTAATGTTACACCTGTCTTCTGCAGTATTTACTTCCCTACAGTGATTGACTGCAATGCAAAAAGGTTATTTTATTTATCCAAACTTGCTTACCCAACTCTCATTTAACTATATTTAAGCGGTCACCAAATTTACATTCTGATGTTAACACTATTAATCTGGTCACTGGATGCTTTCATTATTGGAGTGACGGGACATTTTGACCAGCATGTCTGGTAGTTCACCTTACAGCCTGCAAGATAATCCTGAATATTTTAATGTATTTAAATTTAGGCCAATGTTCTATTCCAAGAATTATATTTTCAGATATTGTAGACCTACTCAGTGTTCCCTTACATGATACTGTGGAGTGGCAGTGCTACATGCAATAGAGATTTGTGGAGATATTTTTTTTACATTTCAGGAACTTGATGAAAAGTGCTCAATCTTTTTTTTTTTTTTCATTGTTGAGACTTGACTGGCTTCCACTTACCTCATATTTTAAATATTTAGCATAGCAATTATTGGTGTCCTCTCAAGCTTTCTGATATTGTTCCCATGTTTGTTTGTTAGTTTTTGGTAGCAGTTCTGAAATACCCAATCCTAAGTGAACATTTACCCTACCGGACTTGGTGTTTGCCTTTACGGTATTTTGTAAGCCACATTGAGCCTGCTAATGGGTGGGAAAATGTGGGATACAAATGTTACAAATAAATAAAGTAAATGTACCTACCTTAATTTAACCAATCCTTAAGTACAGTTCTGCATGTCTCTAGCAGCAGTGGTAGAAATGAGCATGATAGAATGAGAGTGGCCTCTTTTTTCATATTTATTTTTTCTTTAAGCATGGTTGCAGTCTCCATATTCAGGACAAAGAAGGCTTAACTGCCTTGGACCTTGTCATGAAGGACAGACCGTCTCATGTGGTTTCAAGAGCAGTGGTAAGACATCCTGCAGTTTATCTATGCTCAGAAAAATGAGTTTTGTGACATGTGCATAATATCTTAGGCTACAAAGGGGCTCATTTTTAAAGTGGTCATACTGTTGCAGAGTCCCTGGGCACTTTCACTGTGGACTTTGCACTAAATTTGAAAGGTTCTTTTTGCTATAGGTACAGCATAATCTTATACTTTTTTGTATGTGGGTTAGTTTTTTCATAGAAAATAACATGTTGAGATCTTTGCACGTTATTTTTTCAATTGTACCCATTACACACCTTGGAAGCATCTAAAATTAGGCATATTGAGGGCGGGCAAATTTTAGACAGCTACTTTATGTGGATATTGCTTTGAAAGTTGTCCTCAAAATACAGTGCTCTTTCTTTAGAATAAAACTTGGTAGCTGAACTCTTGTACTGTTAAGCATAGCTTGTACAGTTAAATGTGCTATAAGATTTTTCATGACAATATGGTGTATAAGAACTAGGGATGTCCATTTAACGCATTAATAATATGATTAACGCGTTGGGCCATTTTACAAAGGTGCATTAGGCTCTACGTGCATGCATCACATGCCAAAATGAGACTACCACTAGGCCACCGTTCATCTCGGTGGTAATTTCAGATTGCCACGCGCCTATAACGCCTGGACGATTTATTTATTTCCTCCCGCAAGCAGCGTTTCCAGCGGTAATCGGCAGTTGGCGTGCACTGACCGGTCACCACGCGTGTAGCACGTGAGCCCTTACCACTAGATCAATGGGTGGCGTTAAGGACTCAGGCCGATTTTAGACATGCACTGGTTTCATTTTTACCGCATACCCTTTTCCCGTCCTATTAAAAAAAAGCTTCTTTTTTTGCAGACATAGTAAAAACTGGCCTGGCGCACACCCAAAACACGTGCCTACATTACTTTTTACCATGGCTTAGTAAAAGTACCCCTAAATGAATAACTCACATTAAACATTTTAACCATTAAAGTCATCCCTCCCCCACTAGCCAGCACCTCTTTTTACCTCTCCCAGCACGGAACTCCAGCGGCCCCCTTCTCTTCTGCGGCTCCTTCTCCCTGCTCCTTACCACTTCTCACCCTGCCTGCAGCATCTCTCTGTAACAGGAAGTTTCGCCTCAGAACTTCCTGTTGCAGAGAGATGCTTTGGGCCAGATGATAAGCAGCACTGTTTTCAGTGCAACCTGCAACGGTGAGGAGCAGGGAGAAGGAGCTGCAGAGGAATGGGGGCCCACTGGAGTGCCGTGCTGGGATAGATAAGAAGAGGTGCCAAAGACAGAAAGAAAGATGTGACCACTGTGGTGGTGGCAGCGGGGGGTATGGAAGAAAGAGGAAGCAGAAAAAAAGACAGAAATTTGCGGGCCACAGCGGGTGTGGGGGCATGGGAGAAAGAGGAAGCAAAAAAAAAGAAAAAATAGAGAAAGATGCGAACCACGTTTTAGGGGGGGAGGAGAAAGAGAAAAGAGAGAGATGAAAAATTAACCCACGCTTACTTAAAAATAAAGTCTGATGTTTGGGGAGGGGGATATGCATTCATATTATTTTCCCCTCATTTAAATTTCTGCTTGTAAGAGCAATCATATGCTCAGCCATTTGGATTTGGGCCGCAGAAAGCAGCTTCATGCTTTCACAAAATGTATTCCTATACTGCAATTCAACGGTGAATGTTCATTTTATTTAAAAAGGGTGAGCTACAGCTTGGTCTACATTTGTGTGTGTGTAATTTGCTGCCAATCATAACATAACCTTTTTTGTTTCAGACCCCACAGAACTCTACACATGGGGCAACAATGTTAATTTCACACTTGGTCATGGTAGCCAACAGAGTAAACATCATCCTGAGCTGGTGGATCTGTTTTCGAGAACAGGAATTTATATTAAACAGGTATTCCAAAGTTGAATGCTAGCAGTGTTCTTTTTCTCTTCTCTCTCCATTCACTTGAATGTAAACAAACAAACAAAAAAAAATAAGACCGTATATTTCGGGTAAGTGTTATAAACAGTCCAGTCTCTCTAAACCCTGTGGCTGCCAGACTATATGACTATATTTGCCTTATGTTTCATACTGAACACTTAATCATACAGGGAGTCATTTACTAGTCACACAAATACTATTAATGTGCATTATTTACCATGGGTCTCACTTTATGCACTGTTAGTGTGCTGTCAGTAAATGATACTAACAATATAGAAATTGAACAGTATTTAGTTTTTCTTCTAGGGTTACAAATGCTTATATATACTATCTTGGTTATATCAAGAAAACCTCTATCTGACATAACTAAACCTTTAAGTGAAAACTATTCTTCATCTGGCGTTCTAATAATGGTCATTACCCCATTCGATGTTCTGCAAATGCCATACTTTACTACCTGAAGAGGAACGCTTTCTATCGATGGGGCCTGCAAATGTTCTGCATCAGCGTACATGTCGTCACATTCTCAGCCTATCATATCCTCAATGATAGGCTTCCAGCTTCTCAATGTTCAGTCATTTCTCAATTCAAGAAAGGGCTTTTTCATGCCAAAGCCAACAATTCAGAAGCTTCCTGTGCTTTAGAACCTTAATGTTGTCTTTACCTCTCCGATGGAGCCACTTTCTCAGCCAGTCAATTCTGCTTCACTCAAGAATATTACTTGGATGTGCACAATAGTTAGAATAATAAGTGAACTTCAAACCTTGGTCACCTATAAACTGTATACTTGGTTTCATCACTAATGATTATGCTCATCAACTCAGTTGATGGCTTTTTAACTTTAGGAAGGTAGTCAATTTTGTCAGCTAAATAATTACAAGAAGGTAGTTCTTCATACTTATAAGTTCTTCCACAGATAGTCATAAACGTTTTTGAGGGTAATTTTACAACATGTAGCCTAGGTCAGGAGGCCAAATAGGCACCTACTTTTTAAAAACACATATGCATCTTTGCAAAATGTGAGTACCAAAGCAGCTGAAAACATGACTTAAATGTGGCCACACATATTTTCATTGGCTGGGGAGCTGGTGTAAATGTATATGGCTGAAATATATATGTTGGTGTATATTTAACATGCATGTATTTCTTGATTCTATTTGTACTCTGCCCAAACTCTCCTTCAGATACGGCTCAAATACGCTCCATCAAATACCCAAGTTGCATACAAGTACGCGCCTACTTTGTCATAGCATGTACTTTTGCACATGGGCTAATTTTAAAGGCATTTTTAGACACATTCTGTCATATGTTCTTGTAAAATGCCTATTATAGAATTACTTCATGTGTACAAGTACGTGTGATGACAATAACTTTTATGCGGCACCTTCTTGAAGTGAGGATCCCTTTCGCCATTTGATAATAATCTACAAGTCAATCTTTACAGCAGGCTTCAACTCTCTTGACTCCAAATGGTAGAACACAATTCCCGAGGCTGTAAGAAGCATATATAACAATCTACAATTCAAAAGAGAACTGAAAACGTACCTTTTCAAAAGGTTTCATGGCTAATCAGTTACTGATACTAAATGTGCACACAGCTGTGATCCCTGACAACCATGAGAAACACTAAATACAGTAACCAAAATCTACCGAAGGATTATAAATGCATAAAACATTGAAAGCACATAAAACCAATTTCTGTATCTGCCTGTCACAAGAAACACCAAGAACTAACTTTATTTCAGAGGAAAACCACAAACACATCCACTTCAAGAAATCTTACTGAGTAACCACCACTGCTAACAAATGTTTCAGTATAATTGTAAATGGTTATTTAACAATATAATCCATTTGACTGAATGAATGTAATTCATTTGGCTGATGACACATTGAACGAAAACTTGTTTTGGATAATTGTGGGATATAAGAGTGAATGAATGAATTATCTTGTGCTAACCGTGTAGACACATATTCCTATCAGCATCTACATGGTTATTGTGTGCTAATTTTTTAGCGCACCTTAATAAATATGGCCCTTAATGTAAAGGAAGAATCCAGTTGGCCTGAACTTCAGAGAATAATTTTAAGAGATGGCATGTGAGAACTTTTGGATTGTAAATGATTTGAACAAAATATCCTATGCTTGGACTGACAGTTTTCTCATCGCTTAGAATCAGAACATAGATAAATTTGACTTTGATCATGTTTTCATGAACAGTATTACAGTTGCTCTGGATCTTTATATAATGTGCGATGATTGAGAAAAGTGACCATTTCCCTGCTATGGTCACATTTTGGTTTTCTGAGCACATTCACGTTTTATATGTGGATATAGATGTATATAGATATATATAGATATAAAGGAAATTTATAATAAACTTGTATAATGTTTATATTAAAAAATGTTTTTTCCTGGATATCGGAATAAGGGCTATGTATGCTCACAACTTTAGACATGGACAGAGAAGGAGGCAATGATCTACAATCAGAAATAGACATCAGCAAACAAGCAGACCAGCAATTCTGAGGTGTGCTGTAGTATTTATTCAAACAGTAACCTGACGTGGCCACGTTTAGCCCTCAGGATGCGTCAGGGATAATAACTAATAAATACAAACAACTCAATTTAAAATCTTATAAAATAAATCACAAAACATAATAAATAATAATTAAAATAGCATACTAAAACACACTAAAATAGTGGCATACAATAAGTGACATACATAAGAACATAAGAGTAGCCATTCTATGTCAGACCAATGGTCCATCTAGCCCAGTGTCCTATTTCCAACAATTTCCAAGCCAGGTTACAAGTACTTGGTAGAAACCCAAATCGTGGCAACATTCCATGCTACCAATTCCAGGGCCAGCAGTTGCTTCCCCATGTCTATCTCAATAGCAGACTATGGACTTTTCCTCTAGAAACTTGTCCAAACCTTTTTAAAACCCAGATATTCTAACTGCTGTTACCACATCTTCCGGCAAAGAGTTCCAGAGCTTAACTATTTGTTGAATGAAAATATTTCCCTGTAACTTCCTTCAAGTGTCCCCTAGTCTTTGTACTTCTGGAACAAGTAAAAAATTGATTTACTTCTACTAATTCTACACCACTCAGGATTTTGTAGACCTCAATCATATCTCCCCTCATCTCTTTAGCCTTTCCTCATCCGAGAGGAGTTACATCCCCTTTATCATTTTAGTCGCTCTTCTTTGAAGCTTTTCAAACTCCGCTATATCTTTTTTGAGATACGGTGACCAGAACTTAACTCAGTATTCAAGGTGCAGTCGCACCATGGAACAATAGAGAGGAATTATAGTATTTTCGGTCTTATTCACCATCCCTTTCCTAATAGTTCCTAGCATCCTTTTTGCTTTTTTTGTTGCCGCTGCACACTGGGCAGATTTCAGCATATTATCTACAACGATAAGTAGATCTTTTTCTTGAGTGCTTACCCCCTAGGTTGAACCTATCATTAGGTTATTCTTTCTAATGCGCATCACCTTGCATTTGTCCATAGGAAATTTCATCTGGCATTTGGATGCCCAGTCTTCCAATTTTCTAAGGTCTTCCTGTAGTATTTCACAGTCCGCACGTGTCTGAACATCCTTGAATAGTTTTGTGTCGTCTGCCAATTTAATCACCTCACTCATCATTCTGATTTCCATATCATTTATAAATATGTTAAATAGCACCAATCCCAGTACTGAACCTTGCGGCACTCCACTGTTCACCCTTTTCCATTGACAGAAATGACAATATTCTGTCATCATATGCTCAGCGATTATTACCTGTCTAAGACAATGTATGTGACTATTGTTACCCGCCCTGGATAAAGACGGGATATAAATATGGTAAGTAAAAAAATAAATTTAATCCTGCCCTATGTTTTCTGTTGTGATCAGGCGGGGAGTGAGGGTCGCCAAGCAAGAGAAGCAGGGAGGGGGAAGTCGCTTGGGTACCCTAGACTGCCACGGGAGGGCAGAGCCAAAAGGGCCAGAATCAACAGTTCAGGGCCAGTGCGGGAAAGCAACCTGTCACCTTCACCATTGAGGTCAATGAAGCTGAAAGACTACAAGTCCCAGCAAGCCTTGAGAGAGAGGGGATCAGGAAGTGTTACCCCTACTATGAGTCCCAGCATCCTAGGGGAAAGGAGGAGGATCTGGGAGGGCTGGATGAACAGAATAGGAACTACTGGGAGATGGGGATAATGATGATGGGAAGCAGCTGGTGTAGAAGACTGTAGAGGAGCCCATGGACTGGCAATCTGGGGAAGGTGGAGGAGGGTTGGAGAGAGAGGAGACTTCAGAAGGAGAGCCCATGGACATTTCAGCCTTAGCTTAAGCTAAAGGTGGGCAGGTAAAAGAGCTCATGGCAACATGTTTCTGTGACTTAATGAAAGAGGGAAAGAAGTAGCTGCAGAAGCACTCCAACAGGGGGTGATGGTTTTCAGCTGGGGTCAGGAGGGTGACTGTCAGATGTTAGAGACTGACAGAGATTGAGTGGGACCCCGCTCATCTCCCAGGAAGTAATGAGAAGAGAGTGAAGGAAAAGTTGAAACAAAAACCTGCTGATTGTGTGTATC
The DNA here is from genome assembly GCF_901765095.1 of Microcaecilia unicolor. Taxonomy (NCBI): domain Eukaryota; kingdom Metazoa; phylum Chordata; class Amphibia; order Gymnophiona; family Siphonopidae; genus Microcaecilia; species Microcaecilia unicolor. Next base: position 490,024,423 of record NC_044033.1, on the reverse strand, counting down.
AAGGACTGTGTTGGAGAAAATAAATAAAGGGGAAAAAGAAAGACGGTTGGTCGGGAGTTTGTAAATCCTGGACAACGGGACCTGGAGGAGGGACAGGCATGGGAGGGCTCTCTCAGTGTTTTTCTCCTGGCAGGAGTACTGCTCAGCTGGGAGTTTTGAGGAATTGCGGTGTCCTGTGGATTACAAATCTGTGAAGGCCCCGTGGGGTCACACTGTCCAGTAATAAATTCCTAATCCACACCAGAACCTTGCCTCCTGTTCCATGACTCTTTAATTTTCTTCCATGAGGAACTTTATCAAAAGCTTTCTGAAAATTTAGGTACACTACATCAACAGGCTCACCTTTATCCACATGTTTATTTATGCCTTCAAAGAAATGAAGCAAATTGGTGAGGCAAGACTTCCCTCGGCTGAACCCATGCTGACTCTGTCCCATTAAACCATGTTTGTGTATGTGTTCCGCAATTTTATTCTTTCCACTATTTTTCCCAGCACTAAAGTGAGACTTGCTGGTCAGTAATTTCTTGGATCACCCCTGGAACCCTTTTAAAAAATTGGCGTCACATTGGCCACCCTCCAATCTGAAGGTACTATGGACAATTTTAGCAACAGGTTACACATTACTAACAACAGATCAGCAATTTTATGCTTGAGTTCTTTGAGCACTCTTGGATGTATGCCATACGGACCAGTTATTTTCTACTCTTTAATTTGTCAGTTTGGCTCAGTACATCTTTCAGGTTCATCGAGATTTCTTTCAGTTCATCCACATTATTACCCTTGAAAACTATTTTCGGTATAGGCAGATCTCTTACATCTTCTTCCACAAAGACCAAAGGAAAGAATTAATTCAGTTTCCCTGCTATGGCCTTCTCCTCCTTGAGTGCCCCTTTTGCTCCTTCTGATGTATCTGAAAAAGTTGTTACTGTGAAGTTTTAGCCTCTGCGGTAAGTTTCTCTTCATATTCTCTTTTAGCCTTCTTTATTAATGCTTTGCATATGAATTGCCAGTGGGGTCATTCCATGCCAAGTGGTCTAAACCTTCCCACAATCATGTCTCCAATTTTGTTCAAATTTTATCTGTTGCGCGAGTCAGGTGTTAAACGAAGTTTCCCAAAATTTGAGGTCTCTAACTGCAATAGTTGCAGATCTAGACCCCCTTTTCTGAAAGGTTGTCAGTCCATGAGCGCGCGACATTTACCAAAATGCCATTTTGGGGTCTAATAAAATCCAAACACATTTATAAGAATGGCTAAAAATTTCAAATCCTGTACAGTTTTTGATGCTAATTCAGATGAAATACATTTTAACATTATGGATGCAAAATCCAGTCAAACAAGTTGACTCAAAGTGTGCATCAAAATTGGTCGCGACTCATCGAACATATTTGGACCAATATTCAGACCGCAACAACTTCCATGAAAACAAAGATACGGACTTGAAATTTTGAACAAGAATTATGCTTGTGCTGGACATAATACTGCCAGATTTGCAACTAACCAGCATCTATAACAGTATCATCTGAAAGAGAAAATTGTGCTCTATAACACTGATGGAGAAAAAAGACCAGTAAGAAAAAGAGACCCACCTACTTGTAAGGCAAAACTTTCATAAACTTAGGTGACTCTTCATAATCATCAGTCTTAAATAAAACTCCACTTGTATTACTATTTCAGTATTCTTCAAAATGACAAAATACCTTTTAGAGATACAGAATAAGCTTAGAAAAACATATGAAAAAAACTTTTGCCAATAAATATATGCATAGTACTTATCTTGGAAAACAAGGTCTCTCATCCGTCTTGAAGTAACGCATTCCAATTAAACATTACAAATACCGACAAGGGTTCACTGTTTCACCATTTCAGGCTGCTTCAGGGGAAAACTAATTTTATCATATTCAATCCACGATAATAAAAAACTTGCAACTTCCAAGAAAAAGCTTTCCGGCTTGCGGCACTATCAAAATGGAGAACGGCACCCCCAAGACACCCAAATTTTATTTAACAATGTTGCGTGCTAGAATGTAGAACGTCATGACGTAGAGTTCACCGGCTATCACAGAAAAGCTTTCCATTCTATTGCAGTATTCAAACCTTGAGATATGACAGATTGCAGGGTTATATATCCACCTCTGTTCATGGTTCCGAAGCACCCGTCTCACATCTCCTCTTCGCTCTGTGATCCTCAATTGTTCCAACACAATACATTGAATATCAGAAAAAACATTCTGTTTATCCAAAAAATAAATAACTAAAGGTTCACGTAACTTGTTTGTTTGGATGCAGTGTCTATGTTCAATCAGTTGCGTTTTTAAAGGTCTATAAGTTTGACCGACATAATATAAACTGCACAGACACATCTCTATATATAAAAGGCAACACCAACGTTCTATGAAGCCTCCAACCGGAAGTGTGAAGAGGGAGAGATATCCGGTTTCCCCATGAGTGTCTGCCCCGCCCTCGCTCTCTCTCTAACACAAACAGTGAAGGAAAACAGCAAAGCAGGAAATCAAATCGCTCTCTCTGTAACAATGAAGGACTCAGAGGGGGGAGGGGAGAGAGGGCAGGAACACACACACTCCCACATGCACACAGAAGAAAACCTTGCTAGCCCCCGTTTCATTTGCATCAGAAACGGGGCTTTTTTACTAGTGATTAAATAAATTACATTACAGGAAGAACATATGGTTTTAGCATGCAAAGGATACACTTTACCCATGTTCATATCCACAAGTTGAGTAGAATCACACATCACCATGCACACGGAATAAGATCCACATGCCCTTTGATGATCACCCTCACTTGCGTCACTCCTCCCCCGATTCAGCTGTACATAAAATGTCATTCAGATTGCTATTTCTCTGGTAAGCAAACATAACTCTCAATTGCAACAAGAATGGACTTTAAGTATAGATATATATTTTTTTGACAGCTCTCACTAATCTCATAGTATGGGCATTATATTTTGTAACAAATGTTAATACCTTCTTCCTCTTGTATGTGACATTTTTTAGGAGATAAACAGCAGCTCTCTTTGATTATATAATGCTCTTTTACCTGCCTTCACAAATGTAGCAGAATATCCTCTGGTAATGAATTTCTCTGATAATATAGGCACCTGATGCTTAAATTCAAGTGTGGAGGAATAAATTTTACGGTACCGTAAAAATTGAGAAAAAGGTATATTAAATTTACAATGGAATGGGTGCATTCTTGAATACTGAAGTAAAATATTTCTATCCATGGGTTTTACATACACAGACTGACCAAAGGCACCATTCTTCAGAGTAATCCAAATATTCAAAAATGAAATACCTGAAATGCTACTATGCATATCAAATTTGATGGTATAATGACAATTGTTCTAATTCATCCTGAGTGCCCTTCCACAAAATGAAAATATCATCTCTGTACCCCCACCTACAGATGGCATACTTGAACCAGCATGAAGCATACACCCATTTGGTCTCAAACCAAGCCATATATAAAACTGGATATGGTAGGGGAAAATGCTGCTGTCATTGACACTCCTGATTTATGGATACAAAATTGGTGATCGTAAGTAAAATAATTCTGAGCGAGAGCCATTTTTGTTAAAGCTAAGATGAAATCCACAGGTACCAAATGAGGTCGTTCCCTATCCTCCAGTACCAACTCCAACACTTCCAGCACCTCAGTTTGAGGAATGCAGGTATATAAAGAACGGACATCTTATGTCTCCATAATGATAGGAAAATGAAAAACTTCTGTGAATGATTCAAGTAACCTGTAAACAAGGTTGCAAAAATGTATCTACATATTTGGCAGTACATTCTAAAAGGGATCCTCTGGCAGAAATGATTGGGCAGCCGGGAGGGCAGTTCAAACTTCTTGTGAATTTTTGGTAAGGTATAGAAAACTGGAACCTTAAAAAATCTATAATTCAAAAAGAAATGTTCAGTCTTAGTAAGAAAGCCCAGTTTTTTTTACCTTCTCTGTTAGACCTGTGATCATAGAAAACACCTCATCACAGGGGTCCTTGTCCACTTGAAGGTAAACTTTCTCATATGATAGGTTACACATCAGAAGTCACTGCCCAGGAAAAGGATCTGTATCTTATCATCAGCAGTACGTTGAATCAGTGTATTGTAGCAGTTAAAAAAGGAAACAGAATATTGAGAATTATTAGGGAAAGGAATAGAGAATAAAACAAAAAAGATCCTAATGTCTCTGTATTGCTCTATGATGTGATTGAACCTAGAATATTTAGTGGAATTCAGTAAATGGCTCTGAAATGTAGGTGCCTAAAGGTCTGTGCTAAACCTGTATTCTGTACAGAGCTATTTGCACCAAGCGCCCTTTATAGAATAGAGCTCAGCACTGATTTCCACACTCATCGTCAGCTGCTGAAACCGGGCATAAATGCTGGCACTTAATTTCCTGGCAGTGAGCACACAAATGACAGGCACGATGTTATATAATACTAACTTCTAGGAACGCCCCCTGAGCTGCCTGTGCCCCTCCCATAGCCACTCCTCTTTTGAGTTGCTCGCTAGGAAAGTTAGGTGCCAATATTATAGGGTAGGCACTAGGGTAGATGCATGTTCAAATCCAATTATTGTCAATTATCTCTAATTATTGATACTTTGTTAAAGCCTTGTTAATTGATTTACGAGTGAATCTGCCCTACGTACCAAAATTTTAGTGGAATTCTGTGCAATTCTGGTCACCCCATCTCAAAACAGATATATAGCGGAATTGGACAAGGGTGACAAAAATGATAAAAGTGACAGAATAACTCTCCTGTGAGGAAATGCCAAAAAGTTAGAACTATTCAGCTTGGAGAAGAGATAGATACCAAGAACGTACCTAAACCTTCACTTCCCAGGATGCAAGGGACTGAAGTATAAATCAACATATGTGTCCAGTTTTTTGTACATATGCACACAGCACTGGAACACATTACCAAAAGACCTGAAAACTATGAGCAATCACTGAAATTTCCAAAAAACCCCTGAAGACTCACCTTTTCAGAAAGGCATATCCCACAGAACCAGCATAAACACTGAACAATGTAACACATCAACTAAACTAAGTAATGCACTCCCTTGCCGAACAATCCCACCCTTGCAACCCGGACAGGACGGTCCGCACCAAATCTATAAATTATTCTATCCACTTTGTATTTGTTCACACCGAAGTCTGTAACCATCTCTCCGGAACTATGTAAGTCACATTGAGCCTACAAATAGGTGGGAAAATGTGGGCTACAAATGTAATAAATAAATAATGGAGGGGAGATACTTTAGAGGTCTATAAAACCATTAGTTGAATGGAGCAGGTGAACGTAAATTGATAGTGTTTAATTTTTTGAAGGAAGAAAAAAGGGGGTATGCCATGAAGTTACTAGTTAGCTCATTTAAAACAAATAGAAAATATTTTTACACTCTACATAATTAAGCTCAATGCTTAATTAAGAGGATGTAGTAAAAGCAGTTAGCATAGCTGGGTTTCAAAATGGTTTGGGCAAGTTCCTGGAGGAAATGTCCATAAATTGTTATTAACCCATTAATGCCCATATGGGAACAAATCAGTTTGTTCCCATATGGCTTATTATGGGAACATTGGGCACTAATGGGTTAGGGTAGACTTGAGGAAAACTGCTACTTATCCCTGGGAGTTAAGAGCATGGAATCTTGCTGCTTGTCGGATCCTGCTGGGTGCTTGTGACCTGGATTAGCTACTGTTGGAAGTGATACTGGGCTTTGTGGTCAGACCCAGTACTACAATACTAGTGCAGTTTTCTTTTTGTGTGTTTTGAAGGTTAATACGAAATGAAGCGATGGAAGAAAATCCTTTCAGAACCCAACTTCAAACATCCTTTCTAAATAATCAAAAAAATGTAATATATGTTAACATTACATGGTAATAATACGAGCCATCAGTATTGTCTTCAACTGTCTCTTCAACATTTTTTTGACCCAGGACACAACTTAAGCCTGAATATAGGACCCACTCTCTAATTTTTTCGGGATTTTGATTTAGTTCATGTCTTTGCAGTACTTGCTTAATGTGAGTTACATTCAGGTACTGTAAGAATTTTCCTGTCCTCGGAAGACTTAATCTAAGGGGACGATTCTATAACTTGGCGCCATCACATGTACTTCCCCTTGAAGTTATGTTCTAAAGCACTTATGTGCTATTTAATAGAAGTATGCCTAGTAGTGTACATAGGGCCCATTTTACAAAGGCATGCTAGCGTTTTTAGCGTGTGCTAAACGTTAGAGATGCCCATATATTCCTATGGGCATCTCTAGTATTTAGCGCATGCTAATAACCCTAGCACACCTTTGTAAAAGACCCCCCCCCCCCCATAGGCATGTAAGAGGGCCACTTTTCTATGCAGTTCAACCACTTGGCTACTCAAAAAACTAAGATACAATATGGGATATCCTTTTCTACACAGAACATACCAAATCACATGAAATCTAAGATATGAGGGAAGATGTTCTGAGGAAAACAACATATGCAAAATGTATGTGAAAATTTTTCAGAAAACCCACGTGTGACAAGTAATAACTTGTGGAAAATAGTTTGAAATAAGGCTGCCTTAGTTTGCCCATTTTAGGCTAGATTTTATATATGACACGTGGAAAAGCAATACGCCTCTATACCTGAATTTAGGAGTACTTTATAAAATAGGCCTAAATTTCCACGCGGAATATAGAATACACTGAATGCCCATCCGCATGGCTACATTTAGTCATGGGCAGTTATGCAAAGTAAAACTTTGGTATAAATGCTGATGTCTAAATTAGGCGTTGACCGGGTGTATTCTATAACACATATTGATTTTAGAAACGCCCATGACTCATCCATACCATGCCGATGGCCATGCCCCCTTTTCAACTTTGCGACTTAGGATTTATTCGCATCACATTATAGAATACGCTTAGGCTTTTTAATCCAACAAATTTCTTTATGCAACTTCTTTTTCCAGGTCGTACTTTGTGAATTTCATTCAGTGTTTCTGTCCCAGAAAGGACTGGTTTACACTTGTGGACATGGTCAAGGAGGTCGTCTAGGTCATGGAGATGAACTAACGTGCCTGGTATGTTTTAAAAGCTGCTTGGGGAAACACCTTATCTAATATTGGATAACAGACAATTCAGATATTCTTTTAGTGGTGTTTTGTAGGGTACTACCAGATATGTACACAGATATAAATGGTAGATGGTCCCTGCTTCTTGTGGCTTAAAATATAATACAGACAGACGTACTGTATGGGTTGGAAGTCTTTCATTTAAAACAGATGGGCTAGTTACCAGAAGTGAGACCTCTTCAGCGTCTCAGAGCTAAGATAGTGGGTGAAATGCAGCCAAAGCTGAGGGCTGCCTTTCCCAATTAGGTGAGTCAGGAGGAAATACAATGTTTTACTTTTTTTCCAGTGATGATAATTTTGGAATTTTTAACCTGCCTTTCCAGGAGATGCTCAAGGCAACTTCCAACATTTATTGGAATTTTAGATAAAATGAGTTGTTTTATCCAACGTGCTTCTAATCTAAGTGGGTATGTGATGCAGTGAGGATAAACTGACAAGGAGTGCCAGTGAACCCTGCATTTTGTGGTTCTCTGTCTATTGCTCTGACTACTAGTCCTTTCTTTTTCCTGCCTTTGATAATGGAGCATGTGTATCCTGCCCTTATCCAGAAAGAGAGGACCCAGTGAGTGACATTATTGGACATCTTTGGTTTTGGTACCACCTGTGTCAAACAAACAAAGAAACAAAATTATATCAAATACAAGGTGCAATCTACAAAGTATTTTTCTATAGATAAAAAATACTAAAACTTCTGTAGTGTTCCTGTCCCAGAATGCCAGTTTTCTGTTAAAATTCTTTTTCATTAAGCTAATGATATACCCACTTTCTGGTGTAGGATTCTTAATCCTACTACTACTACTATTAAACATTTCTATAGCGCTACTAGACTTACGCAGCGCTGTACAAATTAACATGAAAAGACAGTCCTTGCTCAACAGAGCTTACAATCTAAATTGGACAGACGAACAGACAGCTAGGGGTGGGGAAATTGCAGTGGTAGGGGTGATAAGTGAGGGTGTTGAGTAAGAGAGTCATGGTTAGGAGTCGAAAGCAGTAGCAAAGAGGTGGGCTTTAAGCCTAGACTTGAAGACTGCCAGATCCCGTTAGATTTTTCAGTCTTTGGAAATTTAACTGTTTTACACAATTTCAATACATATATTTTTTTCTTTTATATATTATTTTATTTATTTTATTTTATTTTTGTTACATTTGTACCCCGCGCTTTCCCACTCATGGCAGGCTCAATGCAGTTTACATGGGGCAATGGAGGGTTAAGTGAGTTGCCCAGAGTCACAAGGAGCTGCCTGTGCCTGAAGTGGGAATCGAACTCAGTTCCTCAGTGCCCCAGGACCAAAGTCCACAACCCTAACCACCATGTAATGAGAAGCAATTTTCAAAATTAAAAACTAAATATAATACATACTTTATTATTTTGCAATCTGTCAAAGAGTACATTTAATCCAGATTGCAAGTCCTTATTTTGTCCTGTCTTGATAGATCTTTCTACCTAAGGCCATTGCTAGCTCTCTATGCTACTTCTACTTCAAGGAAAAAAGATAACTTTTTTTTTCTAGAAGCTAGCAAGTTCAGTTCACTGCATGACTCAGGTAGGAGACCATTCCAAATTATAGGAGCCACTGTAGAAAAGGCCCTGTTCCTCCAACACATTTTATTAACAAGATAAACTGGCTGGTTAAGAACAGTACCTTAAGGGGCTCCTTTTTGAGAAGAAAAATGTCCCAAAAAGTGGCAGATGGATGGAGTGGCCTAGTGGTTAGGGTGGTGGACTTTGGTTCTGAGGAACTGAGTTTGATTCCCACTTCAGGCACAGGCACTTCCTTGTGACTCTGGGCAAGTCATTTAACCCTCCATTGCCCCATGTAAGCCGCATTGAGCCTGCCATGAGTGGGAAAGCGCGGGGTACAAATGTAACAAAATAAATAAAAGCATACAAATTACTGTTTTTAAAATTCATTTTTAAGACTTTTTCTATACAGTTTGTCTAAATCTCAAGGGGGTGTGGTGAATGTCTGTTTTGGGCAAGTCTAAGGCAGGCTTATGATTTGGATGTTTTTCTGCAACGATGGAACATTGTGAAAATGTCCAGGCCAAAAAATAGAACAACTTACATAGTAACATAGTAGATGACGGCAGAAAAAGACCTGCACGGTCCATCCAGTCTGCCCAACAAGATAACTCATATGTACTACTTTTTGTGTATACCCTACTTTGATTTGTACCTGTGCTCTTCAGGGCACAGACAGTATAAGTCTGCCCAGCACTATCCCCGCCTCCCAACCACCGGCTCTGACACAGACCGTATAAGTCTGCCTAGCACTATCCCCGCCTCCCAACCACCAGCCCCGCCTCCCACCACCAGCTCTGGCACAGACCGTATAAGTCTGCCCAGCACTATCCCTGCCTCCCACCCACCACCGGCTCTGGCACAGACCGTATAAGTCTGCCCAGCACTATCCCTGCCTCCCAACCACCAGTCCTGCTTCCCACCACCAGCTCTGGCACAGACCGTGTAAGTCTGCCCAGCACTATCCCCGCCTCCCAACCACCAGCCTCCCGATCTCGACTAAGTGCCAAAAAGGTGCCCAAACTGACCAGATGACCACTGGAGGGATAAAGGCATGAATCCCCCCCTTAATCCCTCAGTGGTCACTGACCCCCACCCCAAGAGGTGAAAGTGACAGTACATACCAGGCTCTATTACAGCTGCAGATATAATGGCTGTTCCTTTTAGAGTAGCAAGCAAGTCCCTGGAATAGCCTAGTGGTTGGTGCAGTGGACTGTAGAGAAGAGGACTCAGGCTCATATCCCATTCTAAATAGTACACTTGTGTTGGAAAGTGTGAGCGCCCCAAAACCTACAAAATATCTACTGAGCCCACATATAAGTGACACCTTCAGGCATAAAGAGTATAGTAGTGATGTATAGTTGAGTACAGTACATTTTTTGCTATCCTTGGAGGGCTCAACAATACAATATAAGGGGTTATGATGTGATATGTACCTGGGACCTTTTATGTGAAGTTCACTGCAGTACCCCCTAGGCTGCCCCACTGCTTTGCTGAGATGTCTGTGTGGCCAGTCTAGTAAGACTGCTGGCTCCCAGACATCCCAATGGCTTGTTTTTGTATGTTTTTTTGTTTGAAAATGGCCCTTAAATAAAGATGCACTGAGCACAAAAATGTCTAAAATAGTGAGATTTTTGAACCAGAAAGGTAGACATTTTTCTGGTTCAAAAATGACTATGTTTGGCACTGGATTTTTGGATGATTTTTGCAAAACATCCAAAGTTGGATTTGGACATCATATTGAAAATGCCTCTTTAAATGTGAACAATAATAATTTACCCTTCTGTTTACTAAGCCGTGCGCTAATGCCGACACAGCCCATTTACTTTGAATGGGCTGTGTTGGCATTGCTGAGTGACAGCTGCTAGCGCGGCTTAGTAAGCAGGGGGGTTAAATAGTAAGCCCTTTGGCTGCCAATAATAATGTAGAGAAACCAGCATGAGGCGGGATTGCAAGCCTAACTGTTCGAGTACTGTAATCCCTACGCTGTGTCATCACGCTGTTGGCATTCGGGTTTTTCCATTTTTTGCCTTTTTTTTTTTTTTTTTGTTAAAAGGTAACCTGTAGCTAGAGGACTATGCTATCCTTTTTGTTTTTGGAAAAAGGAAAGTTGCTTACCTGTAGCGGATATTCTCTGCAGATATTAGGACACCAGTCCTTACAGTCATTGAATCTTGCCATCCCACCTGCGAGGACTGATAAGAGTCCTCGAAGAAAACTAATAATGGGTGAGCACCTTTGCTTTATTGGTATGCTTTATTCCTGTAGGATCTGTTTAAAACATTGTTTTTACTTATATTTATGACCTCTTTAATAGTGGGGTTTGATAGTATTTTTGAGTGAAGACATTTGCTAGATGGTCATGTATGATGATTTATTTATCTATAAAATTACAACCGTATTTTTTTGTCTACTTGTACTGAAGGTTCCTCGACTGGTAGCAGGCCTGATGGGTCACCCATGTTCTCAGGTGGCTGCTGCCAGAGATCACACTGTGATTTTAACAGAATGTGGATCTGTGTACACCTTTGGTTTAAATACATTTTATCAGCTGGGCATTCAGCCGCCTCCTCCCAGCTGCAATGTACCTAGGCAGGTAAGCTGATTTTTAAATTGAATTCATAGAAGGCTGTATGCTAACAAAAAAAAAAGTAACTTGCTGGCTCTCAGTCTGATGACTTAGATGCAATACTGTGCTCTGTCATATGGGACAAAAGACTTCATTATCTGGCTTGCTTCTCTCTTTCTCATTGTCCTGAGTATGCTGTTGAAGCCTGTGAGATGGGAATTCCGTCACAGCACAATAGTGACACCCATTCGGGATTTAAGTTGCATATGTGTCAGGTTCTGAAGGGTTTCACAGTCTGTGGTCTCTTACTCTAGGCTTGCTGTGATGCTTGCTTCATACAGAGAGGATATTTACAAAGAAAACGAAAGAGAAACTCTTGAGTGGCTGTAAAGAAACGATCATGAAGAAATACTAGTTAGATGCATGTTCAAGCTTCCTGCTTAAATCGGAATAGGTGGAAGATACTGGGCAAAAATTCAAGGAATATGGAATATTCAAAGTCAAATGAATATTTTTTTTTTTTTTTGGGGGGGGGGGGGAAGGCATCAGATTGAAATCAAAGATTTGTCTTTGAGGTGAAACTGTTTAACAGTCACAAAAGTGGATTACATAATTGCACTTTGATGTTGAATGGACAGAAATTTCCTGAGCTCCATGGAAAGACAGAAGTCTCAGTGCTCCTACTACTACTTATCATTTCTAAAGCGCCACTAGACGTACGCAGTGCTGTACACTTGAACATGAAGAGACAGTCCCTGCTCGACAGAGCTTACAATCTAATTAGGACAAACAGGACAAACAAGAGATAAGGGAATATTAAAGTGAGGATGATAAAATAAGGGTTCTGAACAAGTGAATAAGGGTTAGGAGTTAAAAGCAGCATCAAAAAGGTGGGCTTTTAGCTTAGATTTGAAGACGACCAGAGATGGAGCTTGACGTACTGGCTCAGGAAGTCTATTCCAGGCATATGGTGCAGCAAGATAAAAGGAACGGAGTCTGGAGTTAGCAGTGGAGGAGAAGGGTGCAGATAAGAGAGATTTACCCAGTGAATGGAGTTCCCGGGGAGGAATGTAGGGAGAGATGAGAGTGGAGAGGTACTGAGGAGCTGCAGAGTGATTGCACTTATAGGTCAATAAGAGGAGTTTGAACTGTATGTGGAAATGGATAGGAAGAAAATGAAGTGACTTGAGGAGAGGGCTAATATGAACATAACGATGCTGGCGGAATATTAGTCATGCAGCAGAATTTTGAACAGATTGAAGAGGAGAGAGATGGCTAAGTGGGAGACCTGTGAGAAGCAAGTTGCAATAGTCTAAGCGAGAGGTGATAAGAGTGTGGATGAGGGTTCTGGTAGTGTGCTCAGAAAGGAAAGGGCGAATTTTGGTGATATTATAGAGAAAGAAATAGCAGGTTTTAGCAGTCTGCTGAATATGTGCAGAGAAGGAGAGGGAGGAGTCGAAGATGACCCCAAGGTAACGAGCTGATGAGACAGGAAGGATGAGAGTGCTATCCGCAGAAATAGAGAATGGGGGAGGAGGAGAGGTTGGTTTAGGGGGAAAGATAAGAAGCTCAGTCTTGGTCATGCTTAGTTTCAGATGGCACTGAGACATCCAGGCAGCAACGTCAGACAGGCAGGCTGATACTTTGGTCTGGATTTCGGCTGAGATTTTTGGTGTGGAGAGGTAGATCTGGGAGTCATCAGCGTAAAGATAATACTGAAAACCATGGGATGAGATCAGAGTACCAAGGGAAGAAGTATAGATGGAGAAAAGAAGAGGTCCCAGGACAGATCCCTGAGGTACACCAACTGATAGTGGGATAGAAGTAGAGGAGGATCCACTAGAGTATACACTAAAGGTACGCTTGGAGAGATAAGAAGAAAACCAGGAAAGAACAGAGCCCTGAAATCCAAGTGAGGACAGCGTATGAAGGAGTAGGCTGTGATCAACAGTGTCAAAAGCAGCAGATAGATCGAGAAGGATGAGGATAAAATAGAGACCTTTGGATCAGGCCAGGAACAGATCATTGGAGACTTTAGCAAGGGCTGTTTCAGTTGAATGAAGGGGGCGAAACTCAGATTGAAGTGGATCAAGAATAGCTTGAGATGAAAGAAAGTCAAGGCAACGGCGGTGAACAGCACGTTCAAATATTTTGGATAGGTTAGGGAGGAGGTAGATGGGGCGATAGTTGGAAGGGCAGGTAGGGTCCAATGAAGGTTTTTTAAGGAGTGGTGTGACTACGGCATGTTTGAAGGCATCAGGAACAGTCGCAGTGGACAGTGAAAGATTGAGGATTTGACAGATAAAAGGGATGGCAGTAGGAGAGATAGTGTTAAGTAGATGGGTGGGAATAGGATCAGAGGAACAGGTAGTTAGTTTCGAGGAGGAAATATGATGTGTAGTTTCCTCTTCAGTGATTTCAGAAAAGGAAGAAAAGGAGGCAGGGGTTGGAGGGTTGAGAGAATGGACTAAGAGAAGGAGAGGTGGAGGTGACCTGGTTGACAGGTGACATGTCCCATATTACAGTGGTCTTGTGACTCTTAACTAGTTATTTTTATTTTTCACTATGGCTGTCGCACGTACATGTTTTTTTTCCTGCAGCTCTCCTAGGGCCCTGTTTATTAAGGCACGTTATCATTTTTAATGCTCCTACAATTAGCACGTGAGTTCGTACATGGTTAACGCGCGTTAAAAATGTTAACGTGCCTATAACATGGCTTAGTAAACAGGGCCCTTAGTATTTTATTAGAGTACGTGAGTACTTTTTTTCTCTTAAAGGTTTTTTACCAAAATGTGTCATTGTGATTTACCCTAGTTTGGCTTTTCAGCATTTGCAGTTTCAAAGTGTTTTATATAAACGTTTGCAGTTTCGAAGTATTTTATATAAACAATATATATTATTTTTGTATATCTCTTCTGTGCTGATCTAACATCTTTCTTTGGGATTGCATTTCAAGTATTTGGGACATAAAAATGCTTTCATCTTAGGTTTTACTAGTTTGCAGTTAGAAAGTAAAAAAAAACTACAAGTAGATTTTCATCCATGCTGAGGACAGAGTCAGCTGAGTCACAGTTGTAATAAGCCTGTTCTAGTCTTTATTCTTGCCTGGCTTTGAGGCTGCATTTTAGAACCTTTTAGTTCCAGGGTCAGTGCATTTTTTTTACAGTAGATTTAGCCTAAGAATATAGAATCTAAATTTATAGAATCCAAGATACCTCTTCATGGCCTTTTACCTTGACACCACTAAAGAGTGGGTGATAATATCTGTGCACCCTCTCTTTTCTAGTGTTGGGGAGAATCTCTCTATATATCATCCTGTTGGCAAGAAGGTAGACCTGAAGTACCATGTCCAGCCATCCTGAAGGTTAAAACAGTCCAGTTGCCAAACAAATGTGGTTGAGGACCCATACCTTGGCTCCTGAGTTTTGGGCTGGCTGCTAAATTCAAAGTAGACAAGAAAAAGCAACACTGGGCCTTCAAGAAAGAGACAATGGCAGTCCTTTATTGTGAAAAAGACCCAACACAGGCTGTGTTTCGGCGCACAGGTGCCTGCCTCAGGGGTCAGAGTGTGTCTTCACAATATATGAGCAGGAATGTTCAGACAGTCTGAGTAAATTGCCAGCCACCACTGAGTGTTTGTTCAATCCTAACAGACGCTGTCTGTGTGAAAACTGCCAAAAGATCTTTTGGCAGTTTTCACACAGACAGCGTCTGTTAGGATTGAACAAACGCTCAGTAGTGGCTGGCAATATATTGTGAAGACACACTCTGACCCCTGAGGCAGGCGCTTGAGCGCCGAAACATGGCCCGTGTTGGGTCTTTTTCACAATAAAGGACTGCCATTGTCTCTTTCTTGAAGGCCCAGTGTTGCTTTTTCTTGTCTATATTGTATGCTTGTATGCTGTATTACCCTCTCTTTTGTGATTACATGCTAAATTCAAAGAAAATTTGTCAAGCCTTCATTAAAGATATACGTTTGGTGATATAGCCAATTTTTAAACACGCATATGAAAACTTCAGAAATAGAAGTAGAACTCCATTAATTTAAAAAGAAAATACCCACACATTCCAAGATAGACAGACATTGATAACATCAAGGAAGCATACATTGATGCTCTTACTGTCTATCTGGCAGTGCCCCGGTCTCGCCAAATGCTAAATGAAACAGGTGAGTTTTCAACTTAGATCTAAATTGTTTGTAAGATAATTCTGACTGTAGGTCCTGTGGTAAATTATTTGAAAGGCTGGGAGCCAAGAAAAAAAAAGACTTTATATCTAGTTGACTCCCCATGAGCTTGTAAATAGCCAACGAGCACCAATCTGTGGTCATTAATAGGACGTAATAAGAGACATGGAACTTAAGAGAGTTGCAAGATAATCTGGGGTACCATCATGAATAGCTTTAAAGTCTGAAGTTAGTATTTTGAATTTTACCCTAAACTGAACAGGAAGCCAGTACATCCTTAAAAATAAAGGGGTAACATGATCCCTGTGTTTAGCTCTATAAAGATATTGTGCTGCTGCATTTTGTAGGGATTGTAATCGTTTTAGATTAGAGAGGTACCAGTACAGAAGCATTGCATAGTAACATATAGTAACATAGTAAGTGATGACCGATAAAGACCTGAACGGTCCATCCAGTCTGCCAAACAGTCACACTTCAATTTTTTTTTTTTTTTGTGTGTGTCAATACATTTTTATTGGAAAAGATAATAAACATACAAAACCATCTCTCCCAGTGCACAACAAAACCAAACAGATACAACATGTATGAGCTCCCCTTACCCCCGTCTTTTACAAAAAGCAAACAGTCCTTCAATTATAACCAGACCCTCCCCCCTCCCTAACCCCATAAGCTTCTAATCTGTAATAGAGAACAACAGAGCTAAGTCTGATCATTTCTCCCCTTAAGGCGATCAGTAAGGATAACCAGATGCCGAAGATGAGCCATCTGCACTAACCAGTCTAATTGAGTGGGTCCAATGGTCTGCTTCCAAAATGCTGCAGTCATGCCTTTAGCTGCAGCTAAACATGGTCTCTTCAGTCCAACCTGCCAACGAAATCCTGCAGTGTTACTCAAACCCAGAAGGCAAGCTCTGGGTGTCAATGGAAAGGGTTTACCCAAGATTTAAGTTAGTACCTGAACCACACAAGTCCAGTAGATGTTCCTACCAAATATGAAAAAAGGTTCCTGTGGCTTGCAAACATCTCCAACACACATCTGTAGTTGTATTAGGAAACATTGCTTTGAGTTTTACTAGAGTATAATACCACCACGTAATTACTTTATAAGCATTTTTCTTTAATCAGTACACAAATAGAAGCCTTTTGAACTTCTGTAAACACACATTTCCATTCACTGTGTGTAAGCTCCCCTCCCAAGTCCTGCTCCCACTGGTCCATAAACTCAAATCTGTGAAAGGATCAACCCCAAAGAAATTTGTATATTAATGAGAGGTTGTGGCCAAGTAGACAATATTTGCCACAGATTTTTGAAGTGCTCGGTATCATCTTGGTCAGAATTATGCCAATCCTGTCCCATCATATAATGTTTAACTTGCAGATATGAAAACACATCACCTTCAGACAACCCATATGTGTTTTTCAATTCTGCAAAGGGTATAAAGTCACCCACATCCAACAATTGGCGAAAATATGTGATCCCTTTCTCCTCCCATCTATAAAACACTCCACTTTACCGTCCCACCTGAAAGCCAGGCTGAAAATGAATCGGTGCTAAAGATGAACTATTCCCAATCCCCAGTCTTCTCTTTACCCTCCGCCACAGTCCCAAGAAATGTCTCATAAAGGGGTTGGCAATTCTCTGTACATACTCTAATGAAATCAGGGATAACCGAAGTAAATAGCATAGGGGAACAGTTGTGTGAAAATGCTCTTGCTCAAGCACCACCCCTTCTCTATTCGGGGATCCCTCCCAGTCCCAGAATTGCTTAAGCTGTCCTGCCCAAAAATACCAAAGAAAATTTGGGACTGCCGTATCACCCCATTTCTGCCCACGCCACAGGATCTTCTTGGTCAATCTGGGGGATCCTCCTCCCCATATAAACCTAGAAAAATCCCTTTGTAACATCCTCAGAACCCCCTCTGGCACTGCTATGGGCAGTGTTTGGAACAAAAACAATAAACATGGCGGTGCCCCACCATGATAGCCAACTAGGCTGCCACCTATCTAAATCCTCTTTAAGAGTTTGGAGTAGAGGATTGTAATTAAGGGTATACAGCTATGTAAAGTCCCTGGGAACCTGAATTCCCAGGTAGCAGAAGTGTGTGTTTGCCCATTTAAAAGGAAAATTAGCCTTTAAAAGAGCTTCCTCCCCAGCATCTAACAAAATTCCCCAAATCTCAGTTTTATCTAAATTAACTTTAAAGCCCAATAATTTCTCAAAGCTGTTCAACTCACTTAATATAACTGGTAAAGAGAGATGTGGATTGCCAACATACATCAAGATATCATCAGCAAATAAGGCCAAGGCAACTTATGTGGAGTCTTTTCACCCACCTGGAAACCACTGCTATCTGGATTATCTCTGATCCACTGTTCCAGAGGTTCAATTGACAGGACAAACAGCAAAGGCAAAAGTGGGCACCTCTGCCTGGTGCCATGAGTGATATTAAATGAGTGTGAGTAACCTCCATTTACTCATACTCGTGCCACAGGTTGGAAATAAAAATTGTGCATCCACTGACTGAAGTTGTTGCCCAATCCTACCTTAGCCAATGCCTTCCATAAAAACCTCCAGCTAACCCATTGAAAGCCTTCTCTGCATCCAGTGACAGAAGCAAGAGCCTCGTCTGTGTCCGCTGCGTCCCCCAGATGATATTAAGGTTCTTCGGATATTAACACTCACTTGTCGGGGAACGAAACTCTCCTAATCCTGGTGAATCAAATTAGGCAAAACTCCAGTTAAGTGAGTTGCTAAAACTTTTGCCAAAAGTTTAATGTCTATATTGAGCAGAGAAATCGGCCTATATGAACCACAATTCGCTGGATCCTTCCCCGGTTTTAAAATAACTATTATACCAGCCTCTCTCTTACTTGGTGGTGAAATATCTCCATTCAGTAATCCGTTACCCACTCGTACCAGGTCCCCTATGTCTGTCCCCAAACTCTTGTATAACTTCGCACTGAGGCCATCTAATCTGAGGCCTTACTCATTTTTAAGTTCTGAATCGCACCGTGCAATTCATCTGATTGTATAGGTGCATTCAAGCATATTCTGTCCTCTTCTGATAAAGTTGTTAATACATTACTTTGTAAGTAAGTTTCCAATTGCTCATCATCATGAGTCTTGCACTCTTCATATAGGTTTTTATAAAAAGTCAGAAACTGCTTGCTCCCAGATAGAATCATCTGAATAGCATAAGTAGCCACCTGGATCTCTAATTTTTTGTATCGACTCTGAAGCTTGAAGTGCCATTAATAGCCGGGCCAGCTGTGTCCCAGACTTGTTACTAAACTCAAAATGTCTGTGCTTCATACATCTCATAAAGTCAACCAGTTCCAGCTGCCACCGCCCCAGTTCTGCACGATGGCGAAAAAATGGGCCCTCCCCTACTAAGACCAGCTCCCTGTCTTGCAAGTTCATGTGGATTCCTAAATAATGACCCCTTTCATCATGGAAAGGCAATTTGCTAGTGCACTGTAATGATTTGTGGCGCAAATCACTACCCCATTCTGTCAACCCATAGAAGGGGAGCAGTATACCTCTCCAACCTACCACTCTTTTAAGTTTTTGATGCTCGGTGGAAGACAACCTAATTTCTTATAAACACACAATATTTGCGCATGGCACGTCAGGACCCCCAGTATATTAGTGCATTTTATAGGTGAGGTAATATCCCCCACGTTCCATGAAACAAGGCACAAGGCCTTGTGTACAATGTTACTCAGTTACAAAAGAATGGGGGGATATTACAGCAAAGACTGAATCTCATGAGGGCACACTCCAGGTGCCCAACCTCACCCGCGAATTGATGTTGAAAAAAACAATCATCTTGTTCATAGAAAAAGGAACCTTATTCCCCCAGCAACCCAAGAACTCTGCAACAGCCTCCCCCTCCCCGCTTGCTCCCAACCAACCTCCCTTCCCCAAAAATTCTTCTAGATGTGACCCTACAGCCATTCAGTAGGGGAACAAGAGATCACAAAAATGACAGGGAGACACCCCCCCCCCCCCCCCGCCATCCCTCAAGTTTATAAAAAAAACACAGTAAGTTGTTATTTGCAAAGAACTCTGGTCCCAGTCAGTCATAAAATCCACAGTCATGCCAGAGCTAATATAATGAAATGGTGGTCTGCAAAAAATAGGCATAAATTATAAGGTTATCCATCCACTCCTGGAAGAGCATTCCATATCATCAAGCTGATCAATCCATAGACTGGTGGGTTGTGTCCATCTACCAGCAGGTGGAGATAGAGAGCAAACTTTTGCCTCCCTATATGTGGTCATGTGCTGCCGGAAACTCCTCAGTATGTTCTCTATCTCAGCAGGTGGTGGTCACACACAGCAGCAGCTCTGGCTCAGGGGCGTATCTGCGTGGGGCCTCAGGGGCCTGGGCCCCCGCAGATTTCGCCCTGGACCCCCCTACCGCTGCCAACCCTCCCCCTCCGTTGCTCGCCTACCTTCGCTGGCGGGGGACCCCAACCCCCGCCAGCCGAGGTCCGCGTCCTCCTGCCGCTGCCGGCTGCCTTTGGTCCTTTAATTCTTCCATTGAAGCTGGCGCCGACGAAAGTTTCTTTTGAGTCTGACGTCGCTGCACGTTGTACGTGCAGGACGTCAGACTCAGAAATTGTTTCTGAGTCTGACGTCCTGCACGTACAACGTGCAACGTGCAGCGACGTCAGATTCAAAAGAAACTTTTTCGTCGGCGCCAGCTTCAATGGAAGAATGAAAGGACCAAAGGCAGCCGGCAGCGGCAGGAGGACGCGGACCTCGGCTGGCGGGGGTTGGGGTCCCCCGCCAGCGAAGGTAGGCGAGCAACGGAGGGGGAGGGTTAGCAATGGCAGCGGCTGGGGGGAGGGGGATCGGCAATGGCGGCGGCGGCGGCGGCGGCGGGGGGGGGGGGGGCTATAATGTGCCCCCCCTCTCTGGCCCTGGCCCCCCCTACCGCCGCAGTTCAGATACGCCCCTGCTCTGGCTAGGCCTCCAAGCCTAATCCTTAGGTTTTGTTGAGGCCTGGGGTTGAGGGCTCTTTTGAGCAAGTGCAAACCTGGTGGTGCCAGGTCCCTCCTTTTCTCCCCCCTCCCGCTGGCTCCGTTTAAAAAAAAAAAAAAAAAAAAATATTTTTAAACGTCTTTTAAGGCGTTTAATTCGACGTTTCTTTAAACGTTCATTGCAGCTACTCACTGGGACACCAGTTCGTTACAGCTCGGAGCGGCAAGCAGGTAATTTTACCTTTTTATAGCGGGCAGGGGGTTCCCCGATTCTTCTCCTCGTGGCAATGGCGTCGGAGGGCGAGGGCGCAAAGGGTCGCTCCCCGGATCGCTGGAGCGCTTCTAGAGGGGATGCGGGGGTTTTACAACCTGATTCGCCCTTGATGGGTGATAGTTTAGTGACCGATGAATGTCCCGGTCATTCCTCCGGCGTGGCGGTTTTTTCCCGCCATAAACGCCCATCCCCCGCTCCTCGCCTCCGCCATCTTGGCCGGCCACGCGGCTCGGACGGCTTCTTCGGGGCCGCCCTTGAGGTTGGAGACATTAATGCCATGAACGCCCTTAATTTGGGCGACGGCACAAAAGCGGCTAAAGTTAAGCGCCGTTCTTCCCGCGCGGCTCCTTCATGGAGTTTCGCGCCGGACGCCATTTTGGATGCGCAGCATGTCTCTCCCCCGCTATTGCGAGCGCCGGTTGAGAGTGCGTCTAGGGCTGTTGCCCAGGCTGCGGAAGTGCACAGTCTGGGGGGTTTCTCCCCCGAGTTTGTTTTGCTGCTGCATCAGGCTTTCCTCATGCAACACGCTGCCCCTGCTCCCTCTTCTGATAAAGAGGTTGAGGTTCCCAGAGGTAAACGCCCTCGGGTTGATTTCCAGGCCTTAGAGGACTTTTGTCTCCTCCGATGTAGATGAGGGCAGCGTGTCTGAGGTCTCCCAACGATCCTTTGCGGATTCCTTGGAGGAGATAGATCCCCGCTCGGATGGAGCGGATGACCCCTCTGCAGCGCGGCTTTTTAGCCCAGAGGATTTGCCCAACCTGTTGTTACAGGCCATGGACACTTTGAAGATTTCCTCTCCGGAGGACGTCTCTCCCTCAGCCCCTGTTGGCTCTGCCATTATGCTGGGGACGAAGCGCCCGCCTAGAACCTTCCACGTGCATGATACATGCACACCTTAATTGCGGCTCAATGGGATGTCCCGGAAACGGGCCTTAAAGTGGCTAGGGCTATGTCCCGCCTCTATCCTTTGGCTGTGAGTGAACGTGAGGCCTATCTGTGGCCTACCGTGGATTCTTTAATCACTGCGGTGACTAAGAAAACGGCGTTGCCGGTGGAAGGTGGCACGGCCCTAAAGGACGCCCAAGACAGAAGATTGGAGGCGGCCTTAAGGTCGTCCTTGGAGGCAGCTGCTTTAAGTTTGCAGGCCTCAGTTTGCGGCTCCTATGTGGCCAGGGCGTGCCGGACTATGGTGCAGCGGGCTTCCCCCTCGGATCATTCCTTGAGGGCTGATTGGCCGGCCCTGGAATCGGGCTTAGCCTATTTGGCAGACTTGCTGTATGATGTCTGGAGAGCCTCAGCTAAAGGCATGGCTCAGACAGTCTCTGCGCGGCGGTGGCTTTGGCTGAAACATTGGTCTGCTGACCACGCCTCTAAATCCCGCCTGGCTAGATTGCCTTTTAAAGGCAAGCTGCTCTTTGGGGTCGAGCTGGACAAAATCGTGACCGATCTCGGCACGTCTAAGGGCAAGAAATTACCAGAGGTCAGGGCTTGGGTTAGTACTCGTCCCGATACCTCCATACCGCCCGGGCAAGTCGGGTTCCCTGCCCCCTCTTCCTTCAAGAGGAATTTCTCCCCCAAGCAGCATTCCTTTCGCAGAGACCGCCGTCCCGGAGGTGCTCCCTCCGGTCCTCCCCCAGGGTCTCGTACCCAATGACGGGGCCTTGGTCCACGCCCCAGTGCAGATTGGAGGACGGCTGTCCTCGTTTCTGGGCGAGTGGACCACTATAACTTCAGACGCGTGGGTGCTGGAAGTCATCAGAGACGGCTACAAGCTAGAGTTCTGCCAACCCTTAAGAGACGGGTTTGTACTCTCTCCCTGCAAGTCTCCGGTCAAGCTGTGGCAGTGCAGCAGACCTTGGACAACCTGATCCGCCTGGGTGCGGTCGTTCCGGTGCCAAAAAATCAGATTGGCAAGGGACGTTACTCCATTTACTTTGTGGTTCCAAAGAAAGGAGGTTCTGTCCGGCCTATCCTCGACCTCAAAGGGGTCAATCGGGCCTGGAAAGTGAGGCACTTTCGCATGGAGACTCTCCGCTCTGTTATAGCGGCAGTGAAGGCAGGAGAGTTCTTGGCTTCCTTGGACATCAAGGAAGCGTACCTGCATATTCCCATCTGGCCTCCTCTCCAACGCTTTCTGCGTTTTACAGTGCTGAGACGACACTTCCAGTTCAGAGCCCTCCCTTTCGGGTTGGCTACTGCTCCGCGGACCTTTTCCAAAGTAATGGGGGTCATAGCGGCCTTCCTGCTAAAGGAAGGAGTACAAGTCCATCCTTATCTGGACGACTGGTTGATCCGAGCCCCCTCTTATGCAGAGTGCGGCAAAGCTATGGACCGGGTAGTTGCTCTTGTGAGCTCCCTGGGATGGATCATCAACTGGAAGAAGAGCCAGCTGCGCCCGACTCAGTCCCTGGAGTATCTGGGAGTTCGATTCGACACCCAAGTGGGCAGAGTGTTCCTGCCAGACAATCGGATTGTCAAGCTTCAGGCTCAGGTGGACTAGTTCCTAGTAGCCTCTCCTATTCGGGCTTGGGACTACGTGCAGCTGTTGGGCTCTATGACGGCCACGATGGAAGTAGTGCCCTGGGCCAGGGCTCATATGAGACCACTACAGCTATCTCTGCTGCTGCGCTGTACTCCGATGTCGGAGGATTATGCTGTGCGCCTTCCCGTGGACCCAGCAGTGCGCAAGGCGCTGAGCTGGTGGACGCAGACAGACAAGTTGTCTGCAGGATTGCCTCTGGTGACCCCGGAGTGGATTGTCGTCACGACAGACGCCTCTTTGATGGGCTGGGGAGCCCACTGCTTGGGAAGGACAGCGCAGGGGCTCTAGTCTCCTGCAGAGGCAAGTGGTCTATCAACCTCCTGGAACTCAGAGCCATTCGGTTGGTGTTATTGGAGTTCATCCCGGTACTGGTGTTGTAGCCTGTACGGGTCCTGTCGGACAATGCCACGGCTGTGGCCTATATCAACCGCCAGGGAGTTACCAAGAGCGCCCCTCTAGCCAAGGAGGCTATGAGTCTTTGCCAGTGGGCGGAAGCGAACCTGGAGCAGCTTTCAGCGGCCCACATTGCCGGAGTCATGAATGTCAAGGCGGACTTTCTCAGTCGCCATACCTTGGAGCCCGGAGAGTGGCAACTATCTGCTCAGGCGTTCTTGGACATCACGAAGCGCTGGGGCCAGCCGAGCCTAGATCTGTTGGCGTCATCGGCCAATTGCCAAGTGCCGCGCTTTTTCAGCAGAGGACGGGACCCTCGATCCCTGGGAGTAGATGCTCTTCTCCAGCAGTGGCCGACACAAGAGCTCCTCTATGTGTTCCCGCCCTGGCCCAGGTTGGGCAGGGTGCTAGACCGGGTGGCAAAGCCCCGGCAGGGTAATCCTGGTGGGTCCGGATTGGCCCAGACGTCCCTGGTATGCGGACTTGATCAGGCTCTCAGTCGAACGATCCTCTGCGGCTGTCAGTGGAGCAGGGCCTGTTACATCAGGGTCCCGTGGTGATGGAGGATCCCTCCCCCTTTGGGCTTAAGGCCTGGCTATTGAGCGGCAGCGACTGAGGAAGAAGGGCTTCAGACAAGGTCATCGCCACTATGCTAAGAGCGAGGAAGCGCTCTACTTCTACTGCTTACGCCAGGGTTTGGCGTATCTTTGCAGCGTGGTGTGAAGCAGGCTCACTTTCTCCCTTCACTGCTCCAATTTCTTCAGTGTTGGCGTTCCTGCAAGAAGGTCTGGAGAAAGGCCTGTCGCTCAGTTCCCTTAAAGTCCAGGTAGCGGCTCTGGCTTGCTTCAGGGGCCGCCTGAAGGGTGCTTCCCTGGCTTCGCAGCCAGATGTGGTGCGCTTTCTCAAGGGAGTTAATCACCTGCGCCCTCCTCTGCACTCAGTGGTGCCTGCGTGGAATCTCAACCTGGTGCTAAGAGCATTGCAGAAGCCGCCTTTTGAACCCTTGTCAAGGGCATCTCTGAAAGACCTGACGTGGAAAGCAGTCTTTTTGGTGGCTATCAATTCAGCCAGAAGAGTTTCCGAGCTCCAGGCGCTCTCATGTCGAGAGCTTTTTCTGCAGTTCACTGAGGCAGGAGTGACTATTCGCACAGTGCCTTCCTTTCTGCCCAAGATTGTTTCTCGCTTCCATGTGATTCAGCAGCTCTGTCTCCCTTCCTTTCGTAGGGAGGACTACCCAGAGGAGTACTCTGCTCTTAAATATCTGGATGTGAGGCGAGTCATCATCAGATACTTGGAAGTGACCAATGATTTCCGGAAATCGGATCATCTGTTTGTCCTGTTTGCAGGTCCTTGTAAGGGTCTGCAGGCTGCTAAGCCTACAGTGGCAAGATGGGTCAAGGAAGCCATTGCAGCGGCTTATGTGGCCGCAAGGAAGGTGCCGCCTATCCAGCTGAAGGCTCACTCCACGAGAGCTCAGGCGGCCTCGATGGCAGAGGCCGGATCCGTCTCCTTGGAAGAGATATGCAAGGCGGCAACTTGGGCTTCGGCTCATACATTCTCCAAGCTTACCGTTTGGCGGTGGCTGCACGGGCGGAGGCCCGGTTTGGAGCTTCAGTGTTGAGGTCAGGGATTTCAATGTCCCGCCCTGGGTGAGTACTGCTTCGGTACATCCCACCAGTCTATGGATTGATCAGCTTGATGATATGGAAGGTAAAATTATGTATAATCATACCTGATAATTTTCTTTCCATTAATCATAGCTGATCAATCCATAGCCCCTCCCAGATATCTGTACTGTTTTTATTCTGGTTGCATTTCAGGTTCAAGTTTAGTCTTCAGTTACTTCAGAAAGACTTCGTGTTCAAGTTTTTTCACTTGGATTCTTCAAGAGTTGAGACGAGTTTGTGTTACAGTGAGCTGCTGCATTCCTCTCCCCCCCGTTTTACGGGGCTGGATTGAGACATAAATTCTGCCGGCACTCCCTCCTGCTTCGTGCGGCTGTAGGGCAGCTTTGTACCCCTCCCGCTTCGGCGGTGTTAGGGTCAGTCAGCTCCTCCCGCGGTTGCGGTTGCAGGATAAGCCAGATCCCCCCGCATCGGCGGGTGTGGTGTCCCTCCCCCGCTCCGCGGGGATGAGCTGGACGGATTCCCCTCCCCCACTTGTGTGGGGATGAGCTGGGTTAATTCCCCTCCCCCGTTTCGGCGGTGGTGAGCTGGGCAGAGTGTCCCTTCGTGGGTGTAATTCTCTAAGTGCTGAGTCCTGCGGATGGAGCTTTGATATCGACATACTGAGGAGTTTCCGGCAGCACATGACCACATATAGGGAGGCAAAAGTTTGCTCTCTATCTCCACCTGCTGGTAGATGGACACAACCCACCAGTCTATGGATTGATCAGCTATGATTAATGGAAAGAAAATTATCAGGTATGATTATACATAATTTTACCTTACATAAGTACATAAGTAATGCCACACTGGGAAAAGACCAAGGGTCCATCGAGCCCAGCATCCTGTCCATGACAGCGGCCAATCCAGGCCAAGGGCACCTGGTGAGCTTCCCAAACGTACAAACATTCTATACATGTTATTCCTGGAATTGTGGATTTTTCCCAAGTCCATTTAGTAGTGGTTTATGGACTTGTCCTTTAGGAAACCGTCTAACCCCTTTTAAAACTCTGTCAAGCTAACCGCCTTCACCACGTTCTCCGGCAACGAATTCCAGAGTTTAATTACGCGTTGGGTGAAGAAAAATTTTCTCAGATTTGTTTTAAATTTACCATACTGTAGTTTCACTGCATGCTCCCTAGTCGTAGTATTTTTGGAAAGTGTGAACAAACGCTTCACATCCACCTGTTTCACTCCACTCATTATTTTATATACCTCTATCTTGTGCTTCCTGCACTGATTCCAGGATTTTCCATTACCCATCTATGTAAACTTTAAGAATTGCAGGTTACAGAAATAAGAACTGGACCCCACGTTCGTGGAGGCCATTGCAGATCAGTGTAAACCGCTTCCATCGCTCTAGCACTTCTTGAAAAGTGATACTGCCTTGTACTCATATCGCCATTTATCATGGTTCTGGTGGTAACATCTCAATAATTCTACTTTGTCTGTATAATTTAAAAGTTTTACTATGACCACGCGAGGTTTGGTGTGGCGGGGCCACAGACACCCCAGTCTGTGTGCACACTTCATCTGGAGCTGATCTCCACCAGCGATGGACGGGAGAAAAGAGGCTGGCCAGTGCTCCAGCGCTTGGGGTAGTTTTTTGTCAGGCAAAGCTTCTGGCAGCCCCACCAGACGCACAGTGTTGCTGCGGGACCTATTTTCCAGGTCATCCAATTTAAGCACCTGATCTTTCACCTGGGCCTTTAAAGCATCAAGCTCCGAGTTCATGTTGCCCGCATAATCTTTAAAGTCAGACATGCGTTGTTCCTTCAGCTCAGTAAAGTGTGACTCAAAAGTCTATATTTGGTCAAACAGGTTTTCCCACTTGGGTTCCAAAGCTTGAATCACTGAAGTAGTAATCTATGATAATTGCATTTCTGTAAATGCATGCAGTGTGGTTCCTGCTGTGTCTGCCATTTTGTCCTCTCCATGGGTCTGCCCTTCTCCTTCTGCACTCTTTTAGATGACTTTGCTCTGCCCAGAGAGGTAAGAAACTTGCCCATATAGCAGTCTCCCATATACTGTACCTGGCAGAACCAGCAAAATCACGAGGGTCTCCTAATAAGATAATAAAGAAAGGGGGGTCTCCGGAGCCAAGCAGATGCACGACTGCTTAGCTCACTGTATCACATGATCTCCTGCACATATTTTTATAACACACATGCCTACATTAGCACCAACTCCCGAGCAGATGGAACTGTATATGGGTGTCTCTTTGTGCGATTGTTGCAAGTTTTGCGAGGTGTTTTTATAAAGATACACAGCTTTATAGGTTTGTTTGTTTTTTTTTAACTGGTAGAAGTACTTGCACTATGGAAGCCTGTGTGTGTTTCAACAAAGGGCAGTTTTCAGCAATCCATTTTTCTTCTGTAAATAACTTTGATTGAAAGATTGGGATTTATTAACTGCCTTTATGAAGAGGTTCGTAATATTTTAAAGTTGCCTTAATGTTCCTATAGAGTACTTGGTAAAATCAAAGTATTTGGAGTGTTTATTTTAATTGAATAGCTCGTATTAATTGGTTTGATTCAGATTTGTTTTGCTGTATATTATAGAAACCCTTATCTGAAATGTGAACTACTTCCTTTATTTGTCTACAGGTTCAGTCAAAAAGTCTTAAAGGAAGGACTGTTGTTGGAGTATCTGCAGGAAAGTTCCATACAGTGCTATGGACTAAAGAGGCTGTCTATACTATGGGCCTGAATGGTGGTCAGCTAGGTGAGCACAGTCAGCAATTTTGAAACCGTGTTTTGGGGCAAAACCCAACTTACTATTTACCCGTGCACTTTGCCCAGCTTTCAAAAGGAAAGTAAATGCGTACTTTCACTTTGAAACTTGCCATAGATGCAAAGTACCTGTGGGATATTTGCCATCTGGTTTTTAAGTAGTTAACTTTTTCCATGAAAAATAATGTGCATAGATTTGAAAAAGAAATCTAGGCTTGTAGTTTGCCTTCCCCTACCTAAACACACCACAGGGATCATTTTAATCCAGTTGTAGCCATACAGGAATGCCTTTTTATCTATCTTCCCCCCCCCCCCCCCCTTCTTGTCCCTCATCAACCATGGTGTACTCTTTGCTTCTTCCAAGCTAACCTTATGGTTGTCCTAAGTTTTTAGTTGGAACTCCCCTCCCTCGAAATACAGCTTTCAGCTCCATGGTGCATCCTTATGCATGTCTTTACCTCATGACTTTCATTTAGAATTTCCCTGTGGTAAGTTCAAAGCTTCCCTTAAAGCCTTCGGTGGAGGAGGGAGGTGGCCTCCCTCCTCTTCCATTGATGGAAGGTAGGGGGGTGGGGAAGGGCTGGTAAGACCACCAGGGGTGGGGAGGGGATTGACTCACGGCCCACTGGGCCACCAGGGCTTCATTCATGGGAGGGTATGCCGGGGGGAGGGGTAGGGGGGCTGGAGACCCACCGGATCTCCAGCCCCCCGAACTTGTGTTGGGGGGGGGGGGGTTGGGGACTGGAGGTCTGCTTGACTCTGTGTGGGGATACTTCTGGGTCTGGTAGTCCCATGGACCTCCAGCCCCTGTGTTTGTGCCCAAGTGCATGCTAAGGCACAATCCTCCCACACTTTTACCCTTTCATCAGAGTGAATAGCATGCTTAAATGGGTAAAGCCCAGTGCTGTTTCAGCGCTATTTTTAGAGCACTGTTTGGAACAGTGCGGGGCTTTCGATCATCTGCCTTATAAGTAACATAGTAGATAATAGAAGAAAAGACCAATTGTGCCATCCAGTCTGCCCAGTTACTTCTATCTGCATTGCCGAGAATAAATCCAAGCTGCAAGCCATGGAGCATAACCATTTACAAGATCTCTCTGCTTATCCAAAGCAGGTTTTTCTTCATCTACCCAAGATGGTAGGATAAAAGTGAGAAATACACCAAAGTGGCTACTTATAGCTGTGTTGTGAAAGCACATGACCATATTTAGTCACTCTTCCCATGCCATTTTTTTCATCCAGGGTTTTAATTGTATAACTTACAGGGTTAGAAGTCTCAGTTCCTTTGAAATTTGGTATCTGTGGGTATAAAAATCCATTAGGCATTTTCAGGACAATTCTGTAACAGGGCACCTGCAGTTAGGCATGACTTGCGCACATAATTACTGAAAAGAAATTAGCACTTATTCACATAATTGCACTACATACTATTCTATAAGTGCATAACTGCAAGGGGGGCATATTAGACAAAATTGTCCCAGTAATGAATAAGAAAAAAATACAAACCCAAATCATCTCCCTGGTTCAATGAGGATTTAAAAAAAAAAAAAAAAAAAAGTCACTGCAGAAAACTAGAATGGAGATGGCTCAAGCACAAAACCGATGAAACAGAGCTGGAATGGAAAAAAGGAATAAGAACCTGCAAGGCGAACATAACACATGCAAAGTACAGCCAGTACAGAGAACAATTAGGAACAGACTATAGAAATGCAAAAAACCTATACAAAACAGTACATTACCTACTGGCCATAAATCCTGTTTCATCGCAGAATAAAATGACCCCATCTGCACAAGATCTAGCAAAATACTTTGAGAATAAGATCGCAGACCTAAGAAAAGGACTGACATGAGACAATGGGAACTTAGACACATACATAGAGGAAATGGAAACATATCACCAAGGTTTAGTTGCGGACAGAAACTGGACAATGTTCACTCCTCCCACATTTGACATCATTAGTCAAACCGTATAAAAGATTCTCAATGGCATTCTGTATTCTAGATGATTTTCCTAACTACCTGATGAAAGGAGCCCCTACACATTTCATAGACCAAATCCGTTCTTACACATCATCTTTCCAATGGCCTATTTCCTACAGAAAAGAGCAGCGTAGTCCTAACTCCAATCCCAAAGAATACACAAAACAGTAAAATGGAGATCTAAAACTACAGACTGGTTGCATCCACACCTCTCATGACCAAGATCATGGAGGGCCTAGTAGCCAAGCAGCTCATGGATTACCTCAACAACTTTTCTGTATTCCACGAATCTCAATTGGGATTCTGGCCACACCACAGCACAGAAACAGTACTAATAACGCTACTAGCCAACTTCAAAAGAGAGATCAGCACAGGCAAGAAAATCTTACTGCTACAGTTCGACCTGTCAAGCACATTTGTTATGGTCAATCACAAGATCCTGGTAATACTTATGGACAAAATTGGTAGTGTATCGGTAGAGAAGTACTAAAATGGTTAAAGGGATTCTTGACATCCAGATCCACACTCTCACCCACCTCCCCATTGAACAGCAGAGTGTGGAGTCCTGCAAGGTTCACCAATTTCCCCTATACTCTTCAATGTAATCATGATCCCACTAGCTAACATACTGCAAGAAACGGCTTTAATCTATTCATCTAATTTGATGATCTCCTCTTTTCAGTAGGAGACACACTTGTAATACTCCTCCTTTCCAATAGGAGGTGTTATAGATCAAGAAACTTCCCCCCACACAGTCACTAGGAAAGTATATTAAACAAACTTGTGATGCAGCCACACTCAATTTGGGGACCTCTGCCCTTAATCAGAGCCCCAGGACTCAGTCAGGACATTCCCAGAAGCATCCAAAAAAACAGCTCTTAACTATAGCTGCTCATACCTTCAGTCTTAGGGGTAGGGGTCCTCTTTACCTTCAGGGTGATTTCTCAATTACCAGCCATCGTGTCTAGACTCCCCCCCCCCCCCCCCCCCCCCCCACCCCGAGGCTTCCCTTGGCAACAGGTTGCAGTTCTCGTATGCTTGTGACGCCCCTTTGGCACCTTTTCTGGGGAATATACCCCTGGATTAGCAGGCTTCACCGGATATACAAAATAGGCACTTCATATACAAACCCAGTCCAGCTAGCATTAGCTAGCTCCTCTATAGGCTTTGCAGGATATGCAAATTAGTCAATCAGTAAGCAAATCCACTCCAGCTAGCGTTAGCTAGCTCTTCTATAGGCTTCATTAACCATTCTGCAAGGGAATTCTTCTTTCACCAAACAGTTCATCAAATACTCTTTAACTGAGCCCTCTTTGTGAGGGACCTGGGTCTCAGGTTAGAACAGCCACCACTGCTTGGACAGAACTTTTATTTTCACTTCAACTTTACAGTCCTGTCCTCAACCCCCGGCTGTTAGTATCAGAGTCTTACTTCAAAGGACCCAGTGTTACCTTCACACTGGGGTCAAATCATCTTTATCCTTCCCATTATCATAGAATCTGGGTAAGTACCCCTTGTCTTTAAGTTCCTTATGGACCTTTCCTTTGGGGTCCATGCCCCGGGGTTTCCAACCAGACTTCGTCCCTTTCGCTGGAGTCTGCTCAGCATCCATCCTTCTTCAGTGTGGTTCCCTTCCCCTTGGGGGAAGTGCCTTTTTAAAGGACTGCTTATCACCAATCCCACTTTTCCTGGGCTCCTTCTACCGGTTCTGGAAAAGTCCAGAACCTTCTCCAGGGGCTTAAATCCTAAAGGGAACTACTTCTTTCCCACTGCTACGAGCCCTCCCCTTCTCACTTAGCAAAGGGTAACATCTACCTCTCCCCCCTCCCAGCTATTTTGGGACGGGTTATCACCGAGGTAGGGCTCCCTCCAGTGGTTTCTACAAGATAACTCAAGCCTCTTCAATGCCAGAGCACCCTCTAGTGTTCTCTTCCCTTGCATGCAGGTTGGTTTTAACCTGTCAGTGGCCTCCTTCAGGTCAGTACACCAACCTTCCACCATGAGAGTTCCCTCTGGTGGCAAAGTCATGTCAGGGCATGTTTTATATTTATTACACTATGCAGATGATGTATTGATCTACATCCCATTTGACAAGGACACGATGGAAATCGATACCAAAACAAACCAAGGAGTGAATGTTCTAGAATCCTGGGCATCTACATTCAAACTAAAATTAAACAGAGAAAAAACACAATTCCTAATCCTCACATCCACCTACTGCAAGGAAACCTTCTGCAGCTTTACTGTAAATGGGATTACCCACCTGATATCAGACAGCTTGCAAGTCCTAGGGATTACACTAGATCGAAGCCTATCCTTCAAGCAGCAGACAACGAATGTAGTCACAAAAATGTTCCGAACAATGTGGAAACTAAGGCACATAAGAAGATACTTCCCAAGAAAAATTATCAGAATGCTAATGCAAACACTAACCTTAGCACACCTAGACTAGTGTAATGGAATCTACGCTGGATGCAAAGATCAGACCCTGAAAAAAATTACAAACGGCGTAAAACACTGCCGCAAGGCTGATTCACAGAAAATCTTGCTTCAACAGAACCACCCCACTACTCCCAAGCCCACTGGCTCCCATTGAAAGCATGAATAACATTCAAGCTCTGTACATTGGCATATAGAATTATTTTTGGTCTTGCTACTGGTTACATAGCAGACCTACTAACTCTACCATTGCGCATCATCAGCAATGAATCGAGAAACTACCTAACACTCCACTTCCCCGATTGCAAGAGTCTGCAATACATATCATTTTACAAGTTGGGCTTTACATATATATCCATGCAAAACTGGAACGCACTCCTGAAGACCTTAAGAAATATACACCACTACCTGCTTTTCCATAAACAGCTCAAAGCCGCCTTCTTCAAAAAGAAGAATTGGGGGATCACTAAGTAAGACATATCAACTAGAATGTACCTTGTTAATTTGATTCTTGACACTAATCTGAACTATATCTTTCCCTCCACAGACAAGCCATTGACTGCAAACTCCAACTACATACCTTCAACAAAAGCCTAGAAAAACACAACCACCGTTTCTCACGTACACTCTAATAATATTTCAAGTATCTTCCAGTTCCAGAAAATGTAATCAAATGTAACAGTTATATTTTGTTTGTAAGCCACACTGAAATGATGTAAATTGGAAAATGTGAGGTATAAATGCTGAAATAGACTTTTCTGTCTATTATTTTTTATTTTAGTATAACAGGTTACTATGCTAATGCTGAAGATTATAGCACACTAGTAAGAAAGGCCCATTTCAAAACGCAATGAAATGGGCGCTAGCAAGGTAAATTCCTACCCATCCTCCCTCCTTGGCGAGTTCCATACCCCCCTCCGTCTCTCCCTCTCGAGTTGCAGACCCCCTCCCTCGCAGTTCAAGGCCCCCTTCACGCTCCTCCCACGAGTTGCAGAGTCCCCCCTCCCTCTGATTAGAACCCCTCATTCACGTTACTGCCTGCCCCCCCCCCCCCATGGCGCGACCCTGTGGACACCACCCTTTCCTCCGCAAAACCTGCCCCGAAGCCTCTGCGTACTTCTGTTGACAGAGGCGAACTTCTCTTCTGGGCTGCGGGGCGTTCCTTTTTTTTTTGTTTTGTTACATTTGTACCCTGCGCTTTCCCACTCATGGCAGGCTCAATGCGGCTTACATGGGGCAATGGAGGGTTAAGTGACTTGTCCAGAGTCACAAGGAGCTGCCTGTGCCTGAAGTGGGAATTGAACTCAGTTCCTCAGTTCCTCAGTTCCCCAGGACCAAAGTCCACCACCCTAACCACTAGGCCACTCCTAGTTTTTGTGCGTGCGTCTGATGTCAGACGCACGCACAGAGACTTCGACAGATACTCCTTCATCAAGCCATGCCCCGCAGGCAAGAAGAGAAGTTCGTCTCCGTTAGCAGAGGTAGGCGAAGGCTTCGGGGGAGGTTTCTCGGAGGAAAGGGTGGAGTGCAGAGGGTCGTGGCAGGGGGGTCCAGGGGGCAGTAACGCGGAGGAAGTGTGCTGCAATCGGAGGGAGGGGGAGTGTGTAACTTGTTGGTAGGGGCGTGACGGGCCTTGAAGTGGTAGGGATGGAGGAAGGGAGTGACGTGTGGGTGGGGCGGGTGTGTGGATGACCGTCTGTGTTCCGCCCTCGACGTCATCACGTTTGACGCGAGGACGGTGCACAGAGACATGGAGAGTTGGATGGCTTCACCACCATGAACTAACGAACCCTTCAGGGAGTGTGCTGATGGCTTCAGAACGTTGGCTTCAGAACGTTGAGGTTGTGTTTTATGTACAGACTAGTAAAAAAGGCCTGTTTCTGTTTGAAAGGAAATGGGCACTAGCAAGGTTTTCCTCTGAGTGTGAATGTTTGAGAGAGTGTATGTGAGAGTAACTGTGTGAGAGAGGCTTCTGGTCCTGCTGCTATGCATTCCCAGTGTTGTGCTGATTCACTGCTCCCTATATCGTGGCTCCGCCCCTTTCCCTTCTACTGGCCAATCTGGTGTGGGTTGTGTGATGTCACTATTATCTACTACGTGAGGGACACCACCTCCAGCGGAAACAATGGTTCCAGGCAGCCTCAGAATGTTGGAGGTGAGAATTATTATATAGGATGGGGCGTGGCTGAGGGCGGGTCTATGAGTGAGGGTGAGTGGTCCTGATAGCCTAGCCTACGAAGAGTACAGGAGTTCAGTGCTTCACTGCCACGGAGTGCGCTTCAGAACGTTCGAGGTGGGATTTATTTATATAGATGTTAAAACTCTCCATTACAACCATTCTTTGCTTCAGCAGCTTGAGAAATCCTCCATCTCAACTTTTGGGGATGGAAGAGATAAGTCCTTAAAATTTCATGTTGCCCTGGAAGAGGCCACATACCATCTCATGCAGTCTACTTAGAATGCCTACAACATAACTTTGTGAGCCACAGCCAACACCATCAGTTTGCAGCTTGTGGCTTGACTTGATGCCTCTGGTCTCAAAGAGGACTTCCGTAACTGCCTGGTAGTTGCACCATGTTTAGTGATGTGGGGTGGGGTAGGGAAGACAACTTCTTTGGGGGCAAGGTCAAAGGCACAGTCCCAGATCAAAGACAGCTGTTCTGTTCTGCAGGAACTCTCCTCATAGCTGCCTGATCAATCACTAAAGTACAGGAGGCCAGGGCAATCCACATACTGAAGACCTTATCACTAACAGTTCTTCCAGCAGTTTTATCCCCAAAGGAGATTCTCTGGGTACCCTCTATCATCTTCCTAATGTCAGTTTCCTTAGCCTGCTCTCAGAAGACAAGGCCCTGCGAGATCAAGGTACTGACACCCAGCACATCAAATGCCCTTAAACCTACACCTAGTTTGACATTCTGCTAGTAGGGGGTAGCCTCTTTTATTTCAGAAACATCTAGCCAATAATCACAACAGTCAGGGATACAAACAGCTTCCTTTGCAAACCTCCTACTTCAAGGCTCATACATACTTCCACCACTCCTCAGCATCATGTTGCCATCCTAGCAGCAATGCAGTAGAAGAACTAGTTTCTCCTGCACAATGGGGTGATGACTTCTACTCCAGATTCTTTCTAATCCCCCAAGAAGTCATGAGGTCTCCAGCCTGTTCTGGATCTTTGCAAGCTCAGTCTCCTCCTGAGAAATTCAGTCTGAACTCCCTTGCCACGATTCTCATGCTTATTGGTTGCAACAGTTTGGTAACCTTTCTAGAGTTAGGGATACCTATACTTAAATCTCGGTCCTTCCCCAGCACTGGCAGTGTCTGTGCTTCACATTCTGCAGACAAGATTGCCAGTACCATGTGTTCCCTTTGGGCCCGTCATTAGCTCTGACCTTTCACAAAAGGTTTGGCCGTAGTTGCAATACATACCACTTTCTGTTTAATTGGCTTCTTTCTGCACTCTCCAAAGAACAACAATTGAGTACCATACAACCCACTCCAGAAATATTATAGGCTCTGGGCTTCCTCATAAATTATAAGAAGTACAGTCTTACACCACTATATTGCTAGTTCTTCATGGGAGCCCAGATAAACAAAGCCAAAGCAAGGCAGGATCCAAGCAATCATGACACTGTCCCCCTAATTTTGTAATCTTGTGTTCCTGTTTTCATTCTTAACTGTGCAAAATTATGCACACAGATTATAGAATACTGCCAGTTACACGCATAATTGTAATGTTAAATTAGGTGTTATTATATGTTCTGTAATTTTAGTGTATATTTCCTGTTAGCATGAAACTGCTAGGGGTGTGTGGATGTGGGAGGGGCACGGATGGGTCAGGAGTATTCCTAGCACTCGTGCTAAAGTTATAGAATACTGCCTCCCTCCCTCCGAGTTCCACGCCCCCCCTACCTGCCTCCCTCCCTCTCCTCTGAATTCCAGGCACCCCCCCCTTCGAATTCCAGGACCCGCCCCTCCTCCCCTCCTCTCCCCCCTCTCGTCTCAGGACACCTTTGAATAGTTTCCATCATCTGCAAATTCAATCATCTCACTCATTGTTCCGATTTCCAGATCATTTATAAATATAAATATGTTAAATAGCACCTGCCTCAGTACAGATGCCTGCAGCACTCCGCTATTCACCCTCTTCCATTGAGAAAAATGGCCATTTAACCTTACCCTCTGTTTTCTGTCCAATTACCAATTCCTAATCCACAGAAAGACATTGCCTCTTATCCCATGACTTTTTAATTTTCTCAGGAGTCTCTCAGGAGGAGCTTTGTCAAAAGCTTTCTGAAAATCTAGATACACTACATCAACTGGCTCACCTTTATCCACATGTTTATTCACATCTTCAAAAAATGAAGCAAATTGGTGCAGCAAGACTTCCTTTGGCTGAACCCATGCAGACTCTGTCCCATTAAACCATTTTTGTCTATGTATTTAGTAATTTTATTCTTTATAATAGCTTCCACTATTTTGCCCAGCACTGTAGTCAGGCTTACCAGTCTTTAATTTCCCGGATCACCCCTGGAACCTTTTTTAAAAATCAGTGTTACACTGGCCAGCCTCCAATCTTCAGATACTATGAACTATGGAGTTCCCTTTCAGAATTTTCTGTCCCCCCCCCCCCCCCCCCCCCCCCCCCGCTGCCAACCAGGTACCTGTGCCATTTTTTGTACATACTATAGCTGTATGATAAACTTTCGTGTGTGGTGGGAGCACAGTAGTGAGAGGATTAAGGAAGTATGAGGCCAGAGCTCAAAGAATAAAGAAAGCAGTGAGAGGGTTCAGAATTTCCATAATGTACATGTATGATGCAAATCTGAATATATAGAGAGACTCGTATTCAATTGTATTTCATACAGTGGGGGAAATAAGTATTTGATCCCTTGCTGATTTTGTAAGTTTGCCCACTGACAAAGACATGAGCAGCCCATAATTGAAGGGTAGGTTATTGGTAACAGTGAGAGATAGCACATCACAAATTAAATCCGGAAAATCACATTGTGGAAAGTATATGAATTTATTTGCATTCTGCAGAGGGAAATAAGTATTTGATCCCCCACCAACCAGTAAGAGATCTGGCCCCTACAGACCAGGTAGATGCTCCAAATCAACTCGTTACCTGCATGACAGACAGCTGTCGGCAATGGTCACCTGTATGAAAGACACCTGTCCACAGACTCAGTGAATCAGTCAGACTCTAACCTCTACAAAATGGCCAAGAGCAAGGAGCTGTCTAAGGATGTCAGGGACAAGATCATACACCTGCACAAGGCTGGAATGGGCTACAAAACCATCAGTAAGACGCTGGGCGAGAAGGAGACAACTGTTGGTGCCATAGTAAGAAAATGGAAGAAGTACAAAATGACTGTCAATCGACAAAGATCTGGGGCTCCACGCAAAATCTCACCTCGTGGGGTATCCTTGATCATGAGGAAGGTTAGAAATCAGCCTACAACTACAAGGGGGGAACTTGTCAATGATCTCAAGGCAGCTGGGACCACTGTCACCACGAAAACCATTGGTAACACATTACGACATAACGGATTGCAATCCTGCAGTGCCCGCAAGGTCCCCCTGCTCCGGAAGG
Organism: Microcaecilia unicolor; assembly: GCF_901765095.1. Taxonomy (NCBI): domain Eukaryota; kingdom Metazoa; phylum Chordata; class Amphibia; order Gymnophiona; family Siphonopidae; genus Microcaecilia; species Microcaecilia unicolor. The sequence continues at coordinate 489,986,389 of NC_044033.1, read as the reverse complement.
CACATGTGACGGCCCGTCTGAAGTTTGCCAGTGAACACCTGGATGATGCCGAGAGTGATTGGGAGAAGGTGCTGTGGTCAGATGAGACAAAAATTGAGCTCTTTGGCATGAACTCAACTCGCCGTGTTTGGAGGAAGAGAAATGCTGCCTATGACCCAAAGAACACCGTCCCCACTGTCAAGCATGGAGGTGGAAATGTTATGTTTTGGGGGTGTTTCTCTGCTAAGGGCACAGGACTACTTCACCGCATCAATGGGAGAATGGATGGGGCCATGTACCGTACAATTCTGAGTGACAACCTCCTTCCCTCCACCAGGGCCTTAAAAATGGGTCGTGGCTGGGTCTTCCAGCACGACAATGACCCAAAACATACAGCCAAGGCAACAAAGGAGTGGCTCAGGAAGAAGCACATTAGGGTCATGGAGTGGCCTAGCCAGTCACCAGACCTTAATCCCATTGAAAACTTATGGAGGGAGCTGAAGCTGCGAGTTGCCAAGCGACAGCCCAGAACTCTTAATGATTTAGAGATGATCTGCAAAGAGGAGTGGACCAAAATTCCTCCTGACATGTGTGCAAACCTCATCATCAACTACAGAAGACGTCTGACCGCTGTGCTTGCCAACAAGGGTTTTGCCACCAAGTATTAGGTCTTGTTTGCCAGAGGGATTAAATACTTATTTCCCTCTGCAGAATGCAAATAAATTCATATACTTTCCACAATGTGATTTTCCGGATTTAATTTGTGATGTGCTATCTCTCACTGTTACCAATAACCTACCCTTCAATTATGGGCTGCTCATGTCTTTGTCAGTGGGCAAACTTACAAAATCAGCAAGGGATCAAATACTTATTTCCCCCACTGTATATATTCATCGTGGTAATCCTGAAAACCCAACTTACTATTGGGCTCATTTTCGAAAGAGAAGGGCGCCCATCTTTCGACATAAATCGGAAGATGGACGTCCTCACAGGGTCATCCAAATCGGTATAATCGAAAGCCGATTTTGGACGTCCCTAACTGCTTTCCGTCGCAGGGATGGCCAAAGTTCAAGGGAGGCATAGCAAAGGCGGGATTTTGGCGTGTGTAAAACTAGGACATCCTTGACCCATAATCGAAAGAAACAAGGATGTCCCTGACGAACACATGGACGACTTTACCTGGTTGTGCTTTTCTTACGACCAAGGCACAAAAAGGTGCCCGAACTGACCAGATGACCACCAGAGAGAATTGGGGATGACCTCCCCTTACTCCCCCAGTGGTCACTAACCCCCTCCCACCCTCAAAAAAACATCATTAAAAATATTGATTGCCAGCCTCTATGCCAGCCTCGGATGCCATGCTCAGGTCCATCACAGCAGTATGCAGGTCCCTGGAGCAGTTTTAGTGGGTGCAGGCAGACGGACCCAGCCCCATTCCCCCCTACCTGTTACGTTTGTGGAGGAAACAGCGAGCCCTCCAAAACCCACCACAAACCCATTGTACCAACATCTAGGTGCCCCCTTCACCTGTAAGGGCTATGGTAGTGGTGTACAGTTGTGAGTAGTGGGTTTTGGGGGGGGGGGGTTGGGGGGCTCAGCACACACGGTAAGGGAGCGATGTACCTGGGAGCATTTTATGAAGTCCACTGCAGTGACCCCTAGGGTGCCTGGTTGGTGTCCTGGCATGTCAGGGGGACCAATGCACTACAAATGCTGGCTCCTCCCACGACCAAATGACTTGCATTTGGTCGTTTCTGAGATGGACGTCCTTGGTTTCCATTATTGCCGAAAATCAGAAACTACCAAAACTAGGGACGACCATCTTGTTTCAAAAATACAGGTTTCCCCGCCCCTGGATCGGGACGTTCTGTGAGGATGTCCAAATCGAAACAAGGACGTCCCTTTCGATTATGCCCCTCCACGTGTGCCTCCAGGAGAGGGTCAAAGAGAAGTGAGTTAGAATACACAACTGCACTCTTTTCTACTGTGCAGGTAATATTCAGATCCCTTATCATTACTTATCTAGTCCCTCTAATCTTTCTGAGCTTAATTTCAGTCCTAAGTATGTTTTTGCTTGGCTATATGATCATTGCCTATTCCTTAATGCCAAGCAGTTCACTTCCCTAACCCTTATGTACTCCTCCCTTCTCGTCCCCTCATTGAGGACCGTCTGCTCTTTCAGGAACTCTGTCCCATTAAATCTAGATACACTGTATCAGCTGGCTCACTATGTTAAAATCCTTGGTATAATTTTTGATCACAACTTTATCTTTAAGCCAAAAATCGACTCAATTATTCGTGCTTCTTCTTTGCTTTCCATTGTGTTCATGCCGTGAGGCATTTTCTCCCCTCAACTGCAATCTAATTCCCTCTTCTAAGGGGCTGATGCACAGCTGCACCTGTTAAATACGAGTGCCGTGGTAAAAATTACTGAGTCATAAATAGCGACCAATGTACAAAGGAGAATTTATGTAAATGAAATGCACAGATCCCCCTTCGTGTATCGGTCACTGTTTGTGATTCAGAGTTTTCAAATTTGTTTGACAGCTTGGCGAAAATCCCTTGTGGTCCAGTGGACTGCCTCCGGACCCCCTCCCCCAGAGTAAAAAATCCCAGGTGGTCCAGTGGATAATGATCCCCGAGCATAAAAGCCCTGGTGTTCTGTTGTACCCTGCCCCTCCCACCAAGTAAAATACCCTGGTGGTCTATTGGATCTGACCCTCACCCCCAAGCAAATATTTTCCTGGTGGTCTAGTGATTACCTCCCCTCCCCGCCCCGTACCTTAAAAAGTTGGAGGCAGGAGGAACACCTCCTGCCTCTTGGCACATCCATTTTGTTCTGGATGGGTCTAGAGGCAGGAGGGAGGAGGTGTTGCTCCTTCTCTCCTGCCTCAAGCTTTTTAAGATACAGGGAGGGGAGGGGGAGTCACTACACCTCCAGGTAGATCTTTGCTGGGAGAGGAGGGGTGGGGTCCCCTGGACTACGAGGGTGAGTAGGCTGGGGGTGGCAGGGAGGGGGTGTGGGGTCCACCGGACCACCAGTGAATTGTTGCTTGGGTGTGTGGTGGGAGGCGGGGTCAAGGCCCACTAGACCACCGCGGAATCTTTAAAAGATTCGAGGGGTTGTGGGGGGTGGGTGCTGGGGTCAAGAGAGGAGAGGTATGGAGCACAAGCAGGCATCCTTTGCAGTTGCTTGTTTGTAATTCCCTCCTCTCTGTTATCTTCAGAGCAAAAAATTAATTTGTTAAAGCTAGGTGCTCTGAAGCTGTGCATCGCCTCAAATACTCATAATAATACTGATGAGCTTTTCCCCAAATGCTCGTTAGAATAATGATGAGCTTATTGTAATATATTTGCATGGGGTTCTTGCTGGCTGTTAACATCACACGTTAGAACCACAGCTCACTAAATAATGTTTGCTTTAGACTGGCTACAAACAGTCTAAAGCAAACGTTTAAGCTTTGTGCATTGGGCCCTAAATCTGGTAAACCCCCACCTTGATCACTCTAACTCCCTTTATGCCACTTTACTCTCTACAACAACTCGTTCAGTGTACTGCTATTTGCCTTCTTTACAACTCCAAAACTTTCGATCATGTCTCCAGGCCAAAAACTGGCTGCCTATCTCCTCATGTATCAACTTACATGAGGAGATAGGCAGCCAGGTAGGCTGGAAGACAAGATCCTAGTTCTTGTCTTCAAAGGGCATTTTCCATCTGCTTCCGCCTATGTCAACTGTTTGCTCACCCCATATATTCCCCTGTGAGGGAGTGGGTGGTACCTGGTCAGGTTCTCATAGGATCGCTCCTTCCGACTGAGTCAGCTGGGTTCTCATAGGAACACTTCCTAACTGAGACTGAGTCACCTTAGTGTAAGTCGGAGAGGAAGGGCTCAGGCAAGCACGTGGTTAAATACCTTGAGGTAAAATAGATCAAGGAGACCCTGAGTGAAGCGGTTTCCCAGAAGAGGCCCCGAGTCAAGATGTGTCTAAGGGAGTGGCAACCTAGGCTACAGTACCTGAGGGGAGTGCCAGGGAAGAGAAGTAGCCAGAGCAAAGTGTTTTCCTGGGGTGGGAAACTAAGCAGATAAGTCAGCCGCCAGAAATTAATGATACACGGAGAGATGACTGCCAGGATAGGAAAGAACTTTGTAGAGTATTTCTAGTGTGTAAGTTTGGGGTGTGTGCAGAAGGGACCCAAGACATCATTTGTTGCCACAGTGTTTGGGTCTGGCTAGGAGCCATCCCCATGAAGAATATTGACGTGTATTATATTGTGAGAGAGGAAAAGAGACTTTACTTAAGCCTGTGAAGTAACAGAGCTGACTACAGCTTTTTTGTGTAAAGTACATTTTTATTTTTACCTGCAACGTGTGTGTGTTGTGTGTGCACCACATTTCTATGAGGTCCTGCAGCCAGCCACGAACGATGCTGCCACACCCTTCTAGAATCCTCCACTCTATCAACACAGGACAGCTTGCACTTCTGCCTCTCTCTTTCAGTCGCATGGACATTACCTGTGCCTCTTACTATACATTGGTCCTAAGTTCTAGAATACACTCTTGGTGCACCTCTGCTTGGAACACTCCTTTAGTTTAAGGTTGCTCTCAAACCTTCCCTATGGCCTGACTTATACCCCTAGTACTCCTTGCTTTTCTCCTCTTCTTCCACTTGCACAAGATGCTTTTTTAAAAAATTGTAAATCACATAGAAATCAGTCTGGGCCCTTGCGGTATATCAAGAATGTGTAAATAAATACAAATTTACCAGCCTGTGTGGGACAAATGTTCTAATCTGCCAAATCTAAATCAAAAACATCTATTGTATCAGTGTTTATCAGACTTTGATGCGTCCTTGTTCCCTCACCCCCTGCTCTTCTTTGTAATATTATTTATTTATTTATTTATTTATTGCATTTGTATCCCACATTTTCCCACCTCTTTGCAGGCTCAATGTGGCTTACAATACATCATGGATAGTGAAAATATATAAGAGAATAGACATTTAGTATTACAGAAGTATCTTGGGTAACATGATAATGATAAAGCATGATAGTAGTATAATAAGCAAATTTTATGTTTAGTTGCATCAGTTCCTGTCTTGCTACCTGAATATTCAACTAGGTGATGAGATTTTTTTTTCATTAATTGCACTACAGTATACTTCAGTTAAAGTTCCATTCTCTGAATTTATAGGATACTTGCTAGATCCAAATGGAGAGAAGTATGTAGTCGGTCCTCGTCAAGTGTCTGCTCTACATCATAAGGACATAGTTGTCTCTCTGGCTGCTGCAAGTGATGGTGCTACAGTGTGTATCACTGAAAGAGGGGACATTTACTTACTTACAGACTACCAATGCAAGAAGCTGGCTTCAAAGTATGTTTATTTTTCTTTTCAAGTCAAGTAACTACTTTATAGGGTTCTTGGTCAGTTTCACCTGGACAGTTCCCACCCACATATTTCCTTCTAAAAAATTGCCACCTAGGACAATTATAACCTAAATAATTCCCACCCTCATCAGTCATGAAGCATCACAGTCTAAAAGTTGTCTCCTTCTCTTTCCCCTTCCAGATCATTTTGGGGGGCAGTGCACCCCCCCCCCTGCAAACAGTACCTTTAACATGCCACACCACACCAAAAGAAAATGAAAATAAACCAAAATCCAAATGAATAAACAGCATCTGTGTGTAGCAGGCGAGTTGCCACCGGGACAGTTCCCACCCACCAATTCCCACCTGGACAATTCTCTCCTAGGACTTTTTCCCAAGGTGAACAATTGTTCCTAGGGCTGTTCCCCCCCCCCCCCCCCCCCCCCCCCCCCCCACCCCCCGGATATTTCTTACTGGCATATAATTTTCATTGTTTTTGCTGTGTTGGTGTTCTGTTTTTTTTTTTTTTTCTTAAGCATTTTATCTTTTTTTATAAGAAATGTTGCACGGTGTGGTTGGTGGTAATTTCTGTATGTATGTATATATATATATATATATATATATATATATAGATATATAGATATATAGATAGATATAAAATATTTTATGCTGATTATTAATTTGGATTTTGGTTTATTTAAATTTTTGTGATGTGGCATGTTAAAGGTAATGTTTGTGGGGTGTGGGGGTGCATGGTCCCCCCCCCTCCAAAAAAAAGATCTGGAACAGAAGGAGATACATTTCAGACTGTGATGCTTCATGATTGTTAAAGGTGGGAATTGTTCTCCCTGGAGATGTGGGAATTGGCTAGGTGGTAATTGTCCTAGGGTTCTAGGTCAGTCCCACCCATCAATTCCCATCTAGACAATTGGCACCTAGGACAATTACCATAAACCAATTCCTACCACATCAGGGAGGACAATTCCCAGCTATAACTTAAAAAAAAAAGAAACTCAAGAAACATTAGGACAATTAATCTCCTTCCCTTCCCCTTCTAGATCATTTGGGAGGGGGAAAATTACCTTTTACACATCTCTTTCCCTTTGTAGACATGTAGTTTTTTTACACTACATCCTGCCTGCCACTAAACAGAAAATATAGGAACAGGAAAAAAAAAGATTTTAAATGCTCCCAGGCTTCAACCTAATTCATGTTTAATGCCGGATATAAGTAATTAAATAGATAGAAACTCTTAATGTTGAGCACAGCACGTGCTAGGTGTCCCTATATTCAGCCCCTCAAAGTGACACACTGATTATGAATTATAACAAATAACTTTTCATAGGTAGAGTAGTAATTCCGTTATTATATGTCTCCTATGTACATCCATATGTTGCACAAATGGTGCTAGGTGTCCCTATAATCAGCCCTTCAAAATGACATACAGATTACAAATTATAACTAATTACCACCGTACCTATGAAAAGTTATTCTGTTATTATACTTCATCTATGTACATCCGTCTGCTGCACAAACGATCCTCCCTGTCAGCAACGCACCTAATCCTGTCAGCGTTTGAAATGAGCACCTGTCAGGACTTATGGGAATTCAATCAGAAAACAAAAAAGAGACGTGATACAAGAATTAAAACAAAGGTTAAAAAAAAGGATAGGGAGGATGGGAAATAACCGGGTGGAGGGGAAATATCCTGGGTGGGAATTGTCCCCCTTAAGTGAGAATTGGTTGGTGGGAACTGTCTGGGTGGCTACTCGCCAGATGCCATGCAAGTATCTTATAAGCATAGAAAAATGAAGGCAGGTAAAGACCATATCGCCTATCCAGTCTGCCCATCCATGCCATATACTCTCCTTTTCACTTCCTTAGAGCTCTTACGTAATTGTCCTAAGCTCTCTTGAATTCAGATACCATTTTCAAATCCACCACCTCCACTGGGAGGCCGGTCCATGAATTCATCACCCTACGTGCCCTCTTAACTAGGTGCTCCATTTATAAAATTACCTGTCTAAAGTTTACATACTGTGTTGAAGAGAATAGCTTTCTTTGGTGCTCATTTTCAAAGCACATGACTTGCAACTTTGTAAATCTGTGTGTTTTGAGAATGAGCCTCCATATTTTCAGGCAAACTATTATCTTTTTCTTTCATGCTCTTGAAATCAGTTTTTTAGTATCTGATTTAAACTTCCCTGGTTTTGTCCCACAGACAGCTGAACATAAAGAAGGTTCTTGTTACAGGAGGATTTCCTGACTATAAGACTGATGCACAGCACCTTAAAGAAGATGAGGATCAAAAGGTGTGCATACTAGCCCTGGATCAGGCTGGAAGAGTAAGTTTTTATCGTATCGTATCGTTTCATGTGGACTATTAGAAGAAAATTTCTAAATTTTTAACTTTTCAACTTTAGGTATTTAAAAAAAAATTGCTGCTGAAAGAATGGCTTGGAAATGCTTTCAGCAGGGCTCTTTTTTCATAGGGTACTTGCCAGTACTGAGCACTGGCTCCAGTTGTCTGGTAAAGTTGACTGATGGTCACCAGATATTAATGAATGAGCTCAGGCTCTGCACACCCTGAACTCACATATAGGGGGAAATTCTATGAATCGCACTCAAGAATGGGCACCAGAAAAGATTGGTGCTAAGCACAATCCTATAAAGGGCATGTGCCCTTTATAGAATCAAACTTGGTGCCGATTCCCGTGCCCTAACTTATAGGTGCTGAAACCAGGTGTAAATGCTGATGCCCAAGATAGGCGCACTGAGCCAGTATTCTGTAACAATGAGCGAAATGGCCATGATCCCTTTTGAGTTATACGCTATGGGATTTGGGCACCCAGCATTATAGAATAACGTGCACCCAGATGCATGCACAAAATCGAATTGTTGCCAATAAACATTAATTGGTTAAAAGCACCCAATTATTGATAGTTGATGACTCGTTAATCAATTAAGTTGTCTATGTATCTTGGTCACGTGTCAAAATTTAGGAAGCCAAATTTGGGCACCATATGTAGAATCCATATGTGTGCCCCTCATGAAAGAAGAACTGTCTTCAGCTAATCCATGTAAGATCATGGGAGAATATCAAATCTCTGCCCACAGAATGAGCTATGGAGGCTGAGCTGTCCAGATAATAAAGGTAGAAAATTTAGATTTGGTTTTGGAATTTGGATGTGCAGCATCTCTGATATATCTGTGGTTTGCATGGTACAGGAGGAAATGCATTTCTGTTTTCTATTTCTCCAGGGTTGTACTATGTTTATTGGACTTGAGATGCCGCCTTTCACAACATTGCAGACAAAACGGTTTACAAAGTAAAAAAAAAACAAAAGAGAAAACTCCAAAAGAATTACAGAAGTAGAAAGGAACGTCAGTTGTAGAGAGGATAGATGTGAGAAAAGAAAACAAGCAGAAGTGGAGATACTTAAGGAACCTAATTAGAATGGCGACACTAGCGATAACATTAGGAGAGAAGGGAAAGGCAAAACATTGAGCTCCATTGACGAAACCCAATAACTAGAGCTCGAGCAGCCATGAAAAGCACAGCTAAAAAGAAAAGTTGTAAGTGCAGACTTAAATCTAGGGCGGGAGTGTTTAGACCACAGAGAAAGTGGGAGAATATCTTAGTAAAAGTTCAAAGGGGCTACAGGTACATATCTTCACTTTACTGCTAACTTTATTGTCTGTCAAGAGATATGTTTGTGATACCTTTGAATTATGTGCTAATTTTCATATTTCATATTTTGTAAATTGCTAAAAACTTTCTTTGTGAGATCATCTGTCATTGAAGAAAGCAACTGATTCACATTCTTATAAGTTTCTGATTATATATTTAATGCAATTTTGGACTTGTCAATTGTTAGAATTTACTGTACGCCACATTGAACCTGAACTTTCTTGGGATAATGTGGGATACAAATGTCATAAATAAATGTGTGTGTGTAATGACATCAGCCCATTGAATGATCATGCAGCACCATCTAGTGGTATTTCATGTTTGTGTTTTTAAGGTAGTAGTGTCACAGCCTCAAGTTTGTAAATTCTTCATTGTGCTAATTATAGATTTTAAATGCTGCATTGTACTGATCACTTTAACCTATGTGTTAGAGTAAGATTTTAACCAATTTGCATAATCTTCTGTAAAGTAAAGCAGGGCTTTGTTAATTGAAAAATTTCTATCATAAGTAAAACTACAGAAATGTAAGAATATTATGGATAAGACATGAAAAGGTTAAAGCCAAATCTTAAAAGATTGATGTTTCTTGGATACTTTTAGAACCTACATCTTGATGTGAAATTCTCAATAGTCTATAAGAGTGGCAGAGTAAAATAAAATAAGAAAATATTGTAATTAGTTCAGATAATTCCTACTGGGTCTTTGCTGTTGAGGTCACACAGGAGCTTTCTACGCTAAGGGCCCTGTTCACTAAGGTGCGTTAGCATTTTTAACGTGCCTATAATTAACGTGCTCGCTAACAGTGTAGGCATCTATAGGGATATTGTAGGCGCATACGCAGTTAATGCGCATACATGGTTAACGCACGTTAAAGATGCTAACATACCTATAATGTAGTTTAGTAAACAGGGCCCCAACTTTGAAATGTGCATAGATCTGAAGTAAACCCCTGTGGCCAGTGTTACCTTAAGGAAATAATTCTAATGATAGGAGCTTTTTCACTGTAATGTCCTGTTGCATATTGTTACCTTAAGTGGTTGTATTCTGGGTGTGTTCATTTTTTTAGGTGTTCTGCTGGAGGTCAAGCAGCAGTACCATGAAGCAATGTCGATGTTTGTATGGACGACAGGTTTATGTATCTGACATTGCATTGAGTAAGAATGAAATAATGTTTATTACACAAGAAGGTGAAGGATTTATGGGCAGGTGGGCAGGAGAAGGAAAAAAGTGTTCAGAAAAGAAAGGTAAGATCCTGACTCTGCAAGAATCTTTTATTCTTTCATTTTTGCTTTGTACAATTAGCCAGATTGAAAAACATTCATGATTCTGACATGCTTGTGCTTATTGGTGATTTCCAGGCCAAAATTCATGGTACAGTTTGGGTGTTTGCAAAACTTGTGTGTTTATTTGCACTTTCCATCTTCAAAGATTTTCCTCATTGGACCCTTCCCCCCTTCTCCCATGGATTCCATATGACTATGTTTCCGTGTGATTGATCTTCTAAATTTGTTTTCTAAAAATTATTTTTTTTGTTTTCTTTTCACAGAATCTCTGTCAAATCTTTATAGTTCAGCATCTGAATCATCAAGTCACTGTGATACAAACGTTGTATATGAGAAAATAAGACTTGAGAAGCTCACTTTTGTGCACAGAGCTGTTAGTGTTACCAGTGATCCCAATGGATGCAACTTTGCAGTTTTACAGTCCGATCCTAAAACAAGGTACATTCAAGATCTTCTGTAGATGGAATCAGTTGATAGCCATATACAGAAAATAAAATATGGAAGAAGCACTGAATCTTTCAGTTCTTATGACTTGCATCCTTTAAATCTTTCTGGCTGTTCCTTATAAAAGCTCAATATCATTTCTTCCCTTCTCAAGTTTACATTCAATTTATTTTCAGCATTTTCGTTTTCTTCCACCTTTTAAATTGTTTGGAAGCAGTGTGTGTGTGTGTTTTTAACTATTTTCCTTTCTTTATAGAAATGAAGGCTTTTATCATAGACTCTTCTACTTACTAATTAGCCAGTTTTTCCATTTTTGACGTAATGGTTTGTCCTGGAAGCAATTGTTTTCAGTAAACCCCATCATCATTCTAGCAGTGCAAACAAAAAAGCTTGAACCAAATATAGAGGATAGTCTCTCTTGAGCTGTGAAGTATGACTGGATGTACACCAGTCTGAATATATCAAAACTGGAAAACCCAACCCAAAACTATAGACACTGGTTATAAATTAAAATGTTACTTTGAAACTCATACCAGGAAACTGTTGTTACTAGGGGATTCCATCATCAGAGACGTTAACTTTGAAACATAGTTCAAGGGGCCATTCAAAGTGAAATGCCTTCCAGGCTCCTCAGCTATCAGGAGTACCAAGCAAATAATCTCTATAATCAGAGAAGAAACTAAGGAGTCAAACACGGATGTTCTTAACCACCTGGGAACAAATGACTTGTCCAGTAATACTCCACTTGCAGTACAGAGAGCTTTTCAGGAGCTGGGGGAGGGGTTAAAACATTTGGTACAAACAATAGCTTTTCCTGAAGTACTACCTACCTTTGGAAAGGGAGAGAAAAGATGGTGAAGTACTGAAAATTTCAATAGCTGGTTCAAAGCCTGGTGTCACGAAGAAGATTTTAGGTATAAAGGAGGTTGGGGCAATACATGGAAAAACAAAAAACTAATGGCAGGCTGCATCTTACTGTGGCAGGAAAAAAAAATCCTTGGGGAGAAATTTAGACAATGTTTCTAGGCATTTAAACTAGATGGCATATGGAGGCAGGTCACTTCAAGTGATCACACCCAGCTAAAGACAAGATGTGACAGTAGAAAAGAAAGCCATGAAAACGACAATCTTAGCAAATCAGTTCTTGCCAACACAGCAGGAAGTGAGACTAAACAAAAAACTAAACAGAAGACAAAAATGCTACTGAAACGTAGATGGAAAGCGATGACCACAAATGCTTGCAGCCTAAGCAATAAAGTTCATGACCTGCAAGCCCTGATGTTAGAGGCAGACTTAGACATTGTTGCAATCACGGAGATATGGCTCAATGATTCCCATGAATGGGATGCAAACATACCAGGCTATAATCTGTTTAGGAAGGGTAGAGATGGTCGTAAAAGTGGAGGAGTAGCTCTGTATGTGAGAAATTATATCGCAGCAACTGAAATGACAGGAGCCTGGGGAAAGGAAGAAGCGATATGGATCACCTTAAAAAGAGATGATGGAACTTCTGTCCACATGGGTGTTGTCTACAGACCTCCGACACAATCGGAGGAACTAAATAAAAATCTGGTCACAGATATACAAAAGTTGGGAAAGAAAAGAGAGGTGCTGTTGCTGGGAGATTTCAGTCTGCCAGATGTGGATTGGCAAGTTCCATGTGTGGAATTGGAAAAAATTAGAGAGATCATGAATGTTTTTCAAAGTGCTCTACTCAGACAAATGATGATGGAACCCATTCACCCAAAGCAGGGAAGTCAACAAGGGACTAGAGAGTCGGCTTACGCTAAGAGACTCCAGTACTCCACTTGTCTAATCCCCCTGAGCTGTTGGACTAATAGGAGGTACTTGAAGAGGAGGGGATGGGTCTCATGAGTCTACAAGTGTTGCACATGAATTCAGGTTGATGTGGAGGTTGACTGAGAAGGGAATGGGGAGGTTCATTCTTGGAAGGGTGGATCAAATAGCTTGGGTAAAACACTAAACTAAAAATTATCAACACTTGACTCCATCCACTGATTTTGTGATCCCATTTAGGGTCATGATTCACATTTTGGGAACCAATAGAATACAGAGGCCTCATTTTACAAGGGAAGGGAATGGGACTTGATATACCGCCTTTCTGTGTTTTTGTTGCAACTACTTTCAAAGCGGTTTACATAGTATGTACAGGTACTTATTTATACCTGGGGTAATGGAGGGTAAAGTGATTTGCCTAGAGTCACAAGGAGCTGCAGTGGGAATCAAACCCAGTTCCCCATGATCAAAGTCCACTGCACTAACCACTAGGCTACTCCTCCACTTCAAATAATTTATTTTATTTATCTAGATTTTTCTCATGCCTTGTTAGTAGTAGCTTTGTTTTTGGCACCGAAACTGAACAAAAATCCAGCTTTGGGTTTCTGCCAAAAATGCCTGTGAAGTTTCAGTGGAAACCCGAAACTGTAGCCAGGCCACCCCTTCGCTTGCTGCTGCAGTCTTGCGAGGCTGCTGTGGGAAGTTGCAGCCACTGTTTTTTCAGTGCAGTGGAAGGGGGCAGGAGCAACTTGGAATGCTCCTCTCTTGAAGGCACCATTAGACCTACCATGAGAAGTGGTGGAGGAGGGTGGAGTGTTGTATAACATCTGAGGAGGGGGGGAAGAATGTGTTTTCTGTCAAGGGGCGTAGAGAGGCTGGCTTGCAGCAGCAGAGGGTGGGGCCACAGTTTCGGTTCTGGTCGAAACTGAGTCATGGATTTTGTCCGCAGATTTGGTTTCAGATAGAACCAAAACTGCTGATTTCGGTCAGCCTCTAGTCCTATTCACATTTGATACATGCATAAATTGTTATTTAACCTTTTGTCTTGAATAAATGTTTTAAGTTCCTATTTTACAAAGCTGGAATATGCACATATCAAACCCAAGTGCGTGAAAATGGCAAGGGGGCATGGTCTGGTCATTTCTTGAGAGGGACAAGGGCGTGGCAAGTTCGTAGACATCTACAGTGGGGGAAATAAGTATTTGATCCCTTGCTGATTTTGTAAGTTTGCCCACTGACAAAGACATGAGCAGCCCATAATTGAAGGGTAGGTTATTGGTAACAGTGAGAGATAGCACATCACAAATTAAATCCGGAAAATCACATTGTGGAAAGTATATGAATTTATTTGCATTCTGCAGAGGGAAATAAGTATTTGATCCCCCACCAACCAGTAAGAGATCTGGCCCCTACAGACCAGGTAGATGCTCCAAATCAACTCGTTACCTGCATGACAGACAGCTGTCGGCAATGGTCACCTGTATGAAAGACACCTGTCCACAGACTCAGTGAATCAGTCAGACTCTAACCTCTACAAAATGGCCAAGAGCAAGGAGCTGTCTAAGGATGTCAGGGACAAGATCATACACCTGCACAAGGCTGGAATGGGCTACAAAACCATCAGTAAGACGCTGGGCGAGAAGGAGACAACTGTTGGTGCCATAGTAAGAAAATGGAAGAAGTACAAAATGACTGTCAATCGACAAAGATCTGGGGCTCCACGCAAAATCTCACCTCGTGGGGTATCCTTGATCATGAGGAAGGTTAGAAATCAGCCTACAACTACAAGGGGGGAACTTGTCAATGATCTCAAGGCAGCTGGGACCACTGTCACCACGAAAACCATTGGTAACACATTACGACATAACGGATTGCAATCCTGCAGTGCCCGCAAGGTCCCCCTGCTCCGGAAGGCACATGTGACGGGCCGTCTGAAGTTTGCCAGTGAACACCTGGATGATGCCAAGAGTGATTGGGAGAAGGTGCTGTGGTCAGATGAGACAAAAATTGAGCTCTTTGGCATGAACTCAACTCGCCGTGTTTGGAGGAAGAGAAATGCTGCCTATGACCCAAAGAACACCGTCCCCACTGTCAAGCATGGAGGTGGAAATGTTATGTTTTGGGGGTGTTTCTCTGTTAAGGGCACAGGACTACTTCACCGCATCAATGGGAGAATGGATGGGGCCATGTACCGTACAATTCTGAGTGACAACCTCCTTCCCTCCGCCAGGGCCTTAAAAATGGGTCGTGGCTGGGTCTTCCAGCACGACAATGACCCAAAACATACAGCCAAGGCAACAAAGGAGTGGCTCAGGAAGAAGCACATTAGGGTCATGGAGTGGCCTAGCCAGTCACCAGACCTTAATCCCATTGAAAACTTATGGAGGGAGCTGAAGCTGCGAGTTGCCAAGCGACAGCCCAGAACTCTTAATGATTTAGAGATGATCTGCAAAGAGGAGTGGACCAAAATTCCTCCTGACATGTGTGCAAACCTCATCATCAACTACAGAAGACGTCTGACCGCTGTGCTTGCCAACAAGGGTTTTGCCACCAAGTATTAGGTCTTGTTTGCCAGAGGGATTAAATACTTATTTCCCTCTGCAGAATGCAAATAAATTCATATACTTTCCACAATGTGATTTTCCGGATTTAATTTGTGATGTGCTATCTCTCACTGTTACCAATAACCTACCCTTCAATTATGGGCTGCTCATGTCTTTGTCAGTGGGCAAACTTACAAAATCAGCAAGGGATCAAATACTTATTTCCCCCACTGTATTCCCCATCAATTTTTTAATGTTTGTTTTTTTTTAAATGCAGACACCCAGCACATAGATATCCATTTCTCCTGTATTTTAGATCGGGCTCTACGTCAGCAGATTCTGTTCTAAAATACTGCTGAAACTTGAGATGCACTGATCTGCATGTCTCAGTTCCTTCTATGACCAGCATAAAATGGGGCTGAGAACCATTTTGCTTGAACACAAAACTTGATAGGCTATGGTTTATAGCATGTGCTTAATACAGCCAAACCAAAAGTGGGCTCTGTTGAAACTTGAAGGGGGGGGGGGGGGGGAGTGTTCTGTGTATGCCACCTTTATTAGTGGTATTTCACAGTCCAGCACTGGTGTCTTTGAGATTATATGCCTCATGTATACCAAGAAGCATTTATTCCTTCCCTTGCTTATGCTTTATAAGCTGCTACTTATGACTCTAGTTGAAGCTGGAGAGTTAGTTTATCAAATCAGTTAATTTCTTGCAGGTATGTTGGGTTGTATTTTACTGCCTAAATCTTCAGATGATTGTAGAAATACATCTTTAACTACTACAGTTCCTTTGCTACTTATTTTACATGTCTTGACTTAATTTCTTGTTGGCCCATATGCATGTATGCTGCTTATAAAGTAAAACTGAAGTAAAAAGTGTGTATGTAACCTCCGCTCACGGGACAAATCCCTCCTCTCAGTACCCTTCTCCACCACCGCCAACTCCAGGCTCCGCTCATTCTGCCTTGCCTCACCCTATGCTTGGAATAAACTTCCTGAGCCCTTACGCCAAGCCCCCTCCCTACCCATCTTCAAATCCTTGCTCAAAGCCCACCTCTTTAATGTTGCTTTTGGCACCTAACCTTTATACCTTTCAGGAAATCTAGACTGCCCCTATTTGACTGACTGTACATTTGTCCTTTAGATTGTAAGCTCCTTTGAGCAGGGACTGTCCTATGTTAAATTGTACAGCGCTGCGTAACCCTAGTAGCGCTTTAGAAATGTCAAGTAGTAGTAGTAGTGTATGTAATGTTTATTTTCCTCTATGATTTCTCTGTTCTCATATTATTATTAGTAATGTAAACTGCCTTGATGGCTTGTCCAGAAGGAAGTATATCAAATTAAAAAACAGACTTGAAACATGAAATGTTGCTGTTATATATTTGGATATTCACTTTAGCTTGTAAGAATTTGTGAAGTAAAGTAAACGTAAGGGGTTATATTTAACATAGGATGTTTTGTTTTCTAGCCTTTACGAAATACCTTCCATTTCATCATCAACATTTTATGAAGACTTACGGAAGCTGTTAGATGAAAAGAATGAGATGGACAGTGTCCATGACGTGACTTTCCAGGTGGATACCAGGACCTTTTCAGTACACAAGTACATCTTGGCCATAAGATCAGATTTCTTCAGAAAGCTCTTCATTCCAGGCCAGGACAGTGGGTTTGACTCTTCCGATGTTTATCGAAAAGATGAGGATGCAGTAGGGTGTGACCTCTTTGTAATAGAGAAAGTCCATCCAGAGTTGTTTGCTTACATTCTACAGTTCGTTTATACGGATGCTTGTGATCTTTTGACCCAAGGCTACAAACCAAGACAATTGCACAAGGAAAAACCTGAAGAACATCAAGATGCACTCATCTCCAACCTCCATAAAATGAGTTTTCAGGAAGGTATAAAAGGAAAGTCTGCATTTGAGGTTTACAAAAACAACCAAGTGCACATAGCCAATGAAAAGAAGAAAAGCAAGTCTGGCAAAAAAGAAAAAGGTCAAAGTGAAGAAGTCAACCCTGTGAAAATGTTGGAAGGTGTCGCAAAGAAATTTGGTCTTGATGGTTTAATTGCAAGGTATGTCAATATCAAGTTTAAATTTCTTAAAAAAAAAAAAAAGAAAGGATTTTACTCTGTCCTCTTTGTCTCCCTTCTTTCCACTTTCCTTTTCATTAAGTTAGTAGACCAGAAATAGCTAGGCTTGATCCCAGAGGGCTATAGATGGATTTCATTTTGAAGATAATCAACCTACAGCATTTGAAATGACATGATCCTTATGCCTTTTTTTAATTCTTTTGATGGCATTTTAAAAGTGTTTCTAGTTAGACCTGTGGTGTATAGTGCTGTTTCATCTGATATCTAAAAAAATATATATATATTTCTTGCAACCTTTCAGCATTAGAAGGACATTTTCAAAAGAACATCCAAGTCAGAATTGGGACGTCCTGCTCATAATGTCCAATAAGAAGTCCATCTTTATAGCTATATTTAAACAGGAAGAATGTTGGGATTTTCTGTTCAAAATACATAAGAACAACCAAAATGAACAGCCATTTTCCAAAAGAAAATGTCAAAATTATGAATGCCAAAAAAAGCCAGAGACAAAGCTGTCTGGCAGCATTTGTACAAAAATGGCTGTACAGACTTTCCAGCAGAGCAGAGGAGCAGCCTATTGGTCCATGCAGTGGACTATAATCCAGGGCACCCAGGTTCATATTCCACTGTAACTCTGTTATTGTAAACCATGAACCCTCCAGAGACACGGAAATACCTACTATTCCTGAATGTGTACCATCTCAGCCATCAAGCTCGCAGGTGTCTTCAGTAGGATGTATCTGTTTCTGGAGAGCTCACAATTTAAAGGTAAAAATAAAAACGAGAGTGGAAGTGGGATTTGAACTCTGGTCCCCTGGTTTACAGTCCACTACACCAACCACTAGTCTACTCTTCAGATCTGCTTGCTTTTGTGTTCAGAATGCCCATAATACCTGATGTTAGGGAGCATAGTTTCCCCTTTCGGTGTCACTTTCAGGGTTGAAGGAGGGGGACAGTAATCACTGGGGGATTAAGGAGGAGTTAAGGAGGATTAAGGGAACTTCACTGGCTCCCTATCTGTTTCCGTATTCAATTCAAACTTCTCCTATTAACCTATAAGTGCATTCACTCTGCCGCTCCCCAATACCTCTCTACTCTTGTCTCCCCCTATGTCCCCCCTCGAGTACTCCGTTCTGTAGATAAATCTCTCCTATCTGTCCCTTTCTCTTCTACTGCTAATTCAAGACTCCGTTCCTTTTATCTCGTTGCACCTCACGCCTGGAATAGACTTCCTCAGCCTGTACGTCTAGCCCCGTCTTTAGCCGTTTTCAAGTCCAAACTCAAAACCCACCTCTTTACCACTGCTTTTGACTCCTAACTCACTTGCCCTGTCCTTTGTCCTCTTTATTCCCTTACCCTTAATTGTTCTGTCTGTTTACCTGTCTTATCTAGATTGTAAGCTCTCTGAGCAGGGACTGTCTTTTGTGTATGGTGCACAGCGCTGTGTATGCCTTGTAGCGCTATAGAAATGATAAGTAGTAGAAGTTGAGTCTTGCTTTCAGTGGCCAGCTAGTCAGCCTGAGCAACTTTTATACCCTGGATGTGATTGAAACAGGACTAACTTAGGATGCCTTTTTTTTTTTTTTTTTTTTGACTTGGACGTTTCTTCATGTTTGATTATCGCTGTTGGACATCCTAAATTTGGGCTCTCCCTAGTCCCACCCTAAACACGACCACAGCACGCCCTCTTGCTCTTTGGACAAATGCAGCATAGGATGTCCAAATTCTGCCTTTCAACGATTGTGATTTTGAAGTTTTTGGCAGATGGATGTTTTTTTGGCTATTTTGAGACATCCATTTGCTTCGAAAATGAGCCCCTTAGTGTCTGATGAAGCATAATAATTCACAGTTGTCCTCAAATATAGGCCTTATTGATGCATTACATGTGGTGATACAAAGGCAGTTGCAGAGATGCATGTGAACTGTGCATCATATAATATTTACCAAAAATGATAACTTATCAGGTTGACTGATCCTATTGCTTCTGGGAAGCAACACCAAAATAAGCAGCCTGTGTATAACCATATACAAGTATGAGCTTTTACTGTGACTCCACTTGATGCTATTTTATATCACCTTGTCCTTTAGAGTCCTTTATTCTACTGATATTTCAGCACTGTACACAAACACATACGAGACAGTCCCTGTTCACTTGCAATCTATTCAAGACAGACAAACAAACAGGACAAATAAGGGATTAGGGACATACTTCTTTAACAAAGCCTACAATGAGATCCGATAACCAGCAGCATCACTAATATACCTCACCAACCCAATCAGTTATGAAAGCCCACCCTCTATAACTACCCTAATCACTCCCTTCCGTCTTCTACCCTCCCTTACTTAAACTATACACAATTCTACTGTATCTGATATCCTGATATGACAATGTTAGCATAATCATGTAAGCCACATTGAGCCTGCAAATAGGTGGGAAAATGTGGGATACAAATGCAATAAATAAAATAAATAAAACAATGTGGGTAATGAACATGTGAATAAGAGTTACAAGTAGACTCACAAAGTTGGGCTTAGCCTGGATTTGAATATGGCCAGAGACAGAGCATGACATGCTAACTCAGGGAGTCTGTTTCAGGGGTACGGTACAGCAAGATGGAAGAAATGGAGTCTGAAGTTCGTGGAAGAGAAGGGTTACAGATAAGAGTAACAGTTAAAAAGACTTCATACAACAAGCCACAAAGTGAGGAGGACTCGAGGAGAATTTCAAATAAGTCTTTAATTCTAACAAGCATAAAAAGGACCCGACACGGCCGTCTTTCGGCACAAAAGGCCTGCCTCAGGGGTCAAATAGATCTAAATAAAAGTGGAAATAAAAATAAATAATAAATGATAAAATACAAACGTAAATACGTTATACAATATCAAATTAAAAGTTATGATTAAAAATTAAGAAACATGTATTAAAAATACAATGAAATTAATAAATAAAAAGTCTTCATAACCAGACTCCTGGCAGGTTCACTTTTCCACTTTATCTTGCAGTCAGCATAGTTTGTGATTGAATTTAGTATTCTTTAGTCAGAAATTCAAATTTTGCATATTATTTCAATCTTCACGTCATACTTGTAGTTTTACTTGTTCTTTCCTAATTTAAATGAGCACCTGTAAAGTTCTTAGCCAGAATGGTACCATAGCCCAAAATATTCAGTAGTGTTTCTATTGCTTAGAGTAACAAATTTAATGTCTTTTATGGTGATAACACTGAGGTTCTCCTTAAGTTGTTTTTCTCATGCAATTTCCTTGTTAAATACCGTAACAGTATTGCACATGTAGAGATGGTGGCTTAATTACATTCTTTATTCCTTGCAGACTGGATGGGATTAAATTTGAAAATGGAACAATTAACGTTGTTCATAAAAAAAGTGGAAATAAGCCAAAGTTCAACCAGAAAAAATGGTAAGCTGTTTTAATTCTGGGACATTTTTAGTGATTTCTTAAATTTTATTGCCTTTTACAGTGTTAATTGCCTTCTCTGAGCCTGCATGTGTCTTTTAAAGCACAGCACATGTTGTGATGGTGATAACTTTCTATTTCAGTATTTTATATAGTTTCCTAACTCAGAATGCTTTACAATAAACATACTATAAAGTAAGTTTGTACTGTTCAAGAGACCCTATATCAGTGTTTGTTTTTCAACCAGTGTGGCACCCCAGCTCCTCAGGTGTGCTGCGGTTGAGAGGAGATCCCTTGGGGATCTCCTTTGGCCTGCCCTTCCCTTGCTCTGCAGCTATGTGCACTCTCAAGAAGCTGCAGCCAGCTCTCCTCAGTGACGATTTGGCCCAGGTTTAGCAGCACTTCCTACTCCACATCCTGTGGGAGTGTATTAGCCTCTCTGTGACCATCTACATACCCATGGCCCTCCAAGACATCTAAGTACCACCTCCTCCCTTTCCCTCCGATAGTTCAGTGCAGCTGCAGTTGCTGTCTGCCTGGGCTGATTCAGCAAGGCTCACATTGACACATAGGTCACCTGATCTACTGATGCATGCTTGTCGTAACATCCACGTGCAGCTGGCCCGTGTATGTCAGTATGAGCCTTGCTACATCAGCCTGGACAGAGAGCAAGTGTGGTGCTGAATTACTGAAGGGAGGACTCAGAGGACTTGCACATTGGCAGTTAACCGTGTTTGATGTTATGAGTCTCAGATGAGGACTGATAGGAAGGCTGGAGCGTGGGTTTAGGAAGTGGGGCTGGGAAAATATGGATAGTATGTGGATGCGGGGGGTGGGGGGTGAAAAAAAGTTGGAGTGTGTGTGTATACAGGGAAGGGGGCTGGAAAAAGGATGGATGGTGTGTGCCGGAGGAGGGATGCTAGAAAAAGATGAATGGTGTGTGTGTGCAGGGAGGGGAGATGGAAAAAATGATGGATGGTGTGTGTGTGTGTGTGCAGGGGTGGGCCTGGAAAAAAGGTAGATGGAGTGTGGGTGCAGGGAGGAGGGCTGGAAAAAACATCAAGGACAGATTTCCCACTGAGTTCTTTTTTAAAGAAGAGGGTGATGGGGGTATTCACTTTGAAATTGTTGTTTTTCAATGCATGTTATTAGTGGCTATAAAGATAACACAATGTTAAAAATTTTAATTATTGAACTTTAAACACCACCTTAATACTCATTTGTTAAATGATAAAATATATGAGGCTTATTTTTGAAAGAGAAAAACGTCAAAAAAAAATGTCATAAAGCACAATTTGGATGGATATCTTCTCATAACTTCCTAATTAGTACTTTTGAAACCTATTCTGCAGACATTTATCTGCAGAATAGGTTTCATTTCATATGCAATGTGTCAAAATCACAAGAGGGCGTGTCTAACACTTGCACTTTTTACATCCATAATAGAACAAAACAAAAACGTCTAGGGTGAAAACGTTAATGTTTTGGTCTAGTCCTGTTTTTATAATGAATAAGGCAAAAAAGGTGTCCTAAATGACCAGATGACCAGTGGAGGGAATCAGGGATGAGCCCCCCCCCCCCACACTTTACTCCCATAGTGGTCACTGACCTCCTCCCACACCCAAAAGTTTTGAATAAAAATAGTACTCACCAGCCTCTATGACAACCTTAGATGTTATAAGCCAGGTCAATTAGAGTAGCATGCAGGTCCCTGGAGTAGTGTAGTGGTGGGTGCAGTACACTGTAGACGGGTGTACCCACGTATAGATGCCCCCTCCACCCATAGGGCTGTTTTAGTGGTGTACAGTTGGAGGTAGTGGGTTTTGGAGGGCTCAGCTAACTAGATAAGGGAGAAACGATGAGATGTGTACCTGAGAGCATTTATATGAAGTCCACAGTAGTGCCCCCTAGGGTGCCCATTGCTGTTTTGGGATGTGTAGGGGACCAGTCTGTTAAAAATGCTGGCTCCTCAACATCTCGATTGGTTTTCTACTTTTTTCACTTGTATGTTTTTGGGTTTTTTTCAAAAGTGGCCTGAAAAAAATAAACACGCAGAGCATAAAACCTTGTTACAAATGGTATTAAAAAGAAAGATAAGACCTTTTGCAGTTTCAAAAAAATGGCCATATTTTCTATAGGGATTGTGGACGTTTAGTGCAAACATCCAAAGTCCAACTTAGGCGTCATATTGAAAATGCCTCTCTATATATCCTTAAGAAAACAATGCTGTGCCTTGACAAATTTTGCACCTTGTAAGTGTGCACGAGCTGAAAAAATTTGAAAATCACTGCCCTATATCATCCTTTGTTTCAAATCAAAACTGCATATGTAAAAACATACAGAAATGTTCTTATTCAAACAAGGTCTAATAACATGGTTGCTGTTGGATACCGTACACTGGGTCTCCTGCAAAGATATTCGAGGAAGAATGTCCTGATGAGTAGGGGGATCTTGTGAGATCGAGTAGTGCAATTACATATATTGAAAGTCTCTGTGAGTACAAGCAGGATGTGATAGAGCAGATCAGTCATTAAAAAGACTGGAGCTCACTGACTTACAGGGGCATTTTCGAAAGAAACATCTAAGTTGGAATTTGGACGTCTTTGTAAAACGTCCAAATTCAGAGGCGGGGAGAAGATCATTTTCGAAAAAAGATGAACGTCTATTTTTGGTTTCGAAAATACCATGGACTTCCTTGGATTTGAGCGTCCCTGGATTTGGACGTCTTTGATTATCGGCAATTTTCGAAACCAAAGACGTCCAAGTCTAAAACGTCCAAATGCAAACCATTAGGACGTGGGAGGAGCCAGCATTTGTAGTACACTGGTCCCCCTGACATGCCAGGACACCAGTCGGGCACCATAGGGGGCACTGAAGTGGACTTCATAAAATGCTCCCAGGTACACATCTCACCATTGCTCCCTTACCTTGTGTGCTGACCCCCCCAAAACCCACTACACCCAACTGTACACCATTACCACAGCCCTTATGGGTGAAGGGGGGCACCTATATGTGGGTACAGAGGGTTTCTGGTGGGTTTTGGAGGGCTCGCTGTTTCCTCCACAAATTTAACAGGTAGGGGGGGTATGGACCTGGGTCTGCCTGTCTGAAGTGCACTGCACCTACTGTTGAACTACTCCGGGGACCTGCATGTCCTGTCATGAACCTGAGTATGATATCTGAGGCTGGCAAGTAATATTTTTAATGATATTTTTTGATGGTGGGAGGGGGTTGGTGACCACTGGGGGAGTAACGGGAGGTCATTCCCGATTCCCTCCAGTGGTCATCTGGTCATTTTGGGCACCTTTTTATGCCTTATTCGTAATAAAAACAGGTCTGGGTGAAAACGTCCAAGTTTCAGTCATGGACATCTTTGCTTTTTTCCATTATGGCTACAAGAGGTCCAAGTCTTAGGAACGCCCAAGTCCTGCCTCCAATACGCCCCCTTGAGATTTGGACGTCCTTGCGATGGACTTCCGATAGAGACATCCAAAATGCAGTTTCGATTATACCGATTTGGACGTCTCTGAGAGATGGACGTCTAAGTGCCGATTTATGTCACTTTTTGGACATCCATCCCTTTCGAAAATGAGCCTGATAGTGTACTCTAGTGACCAACAAACAAAAGCTTTCCAGATCAGGTACTTCAGCTGACAGGAGTCTAGCATCTCAAAGGTAGTTGTCTTCACCTGGGATAGTACCAAATTGCCATCTCAAGACACAATGGGAAGCTTGATAGGAGATTGCAACAGAAGTTAGTTGTACAAAAACCAATCTACATTCTGTAAATAGTTGGGTCTTCCCTTTTTGTGGTGGTGATAAATGCCAGTTATACTGAGGTGAGTGCTAGCAGTTGTTTTTCAAACCTGTCTGACAGGTGTAGAAGGTATTTAAGCAACTTTTGTGTTGGACAGGATCTAGGGTTTTTATCTCATACTTTTACTATTTAAAAACATAACGTAGAAAAATGTAGGCAGATAAAGACCATATGGCCTATCCAGTCTGCGGCATCTATGCCATCTATTCTCCCTATCACTCCCTAAGAGATCCTATGTACTTGTCCCAACCTGTCTTGAATTCAAATAATATTTTCATCTCCACCACTTCCACCGGGAGTCCATTCCACGAATTCACTACCCTTTCTGTGAAGAAGTATTTTCTCAGGTTACTTCTGAGTCTGTCCCCTTTCACCTTCATCCTATGCCCCCTCGTTCCAGGTGAAAGAGAATTGCCTCCTGTGCATTTATGCCATATAGGTATTTAAATGTCTCTATCATATCTACCCTCTCCTGCTTTTCTTCCAAAGTATACATATTGAGATTTTTAAGTCTGTCCATTGGAGTCCCTTCTAGAAATTAAAGAACCTGAGAGACATTATTAGGCAGATTCAGTGAACTGAATATTATCAGCAAACATACTCTAGGCTTTGAGAACTTGTGACATAATGCTGGGATTTGACAGAGTTTCCTGATACTCATTGTTTTATCTGTGGCCCACTCTTCAATTCTCAAATGAACAACTCCCACAGGAACAGGAACCAGATCTGTTCTGACCAGTAACAACACTCCAGTGTGTCTTTTCACAACTTCTAAATCTATCGCCATATGCTTTGTGTGGGACTTATGATAATAATTATTAAATGTTAGTGTGGCAGATAAAGATCCACAGAGGGAAATGTATACTTTTCTAGGGGGTTGCCGTTACACTGATCGTAGTTTACTTTTAACATGGGGCCCGATAGTCCAACCGCAGGAGGCAGCCCGCATAAGTGCTGTGATTGGAGCTGACCCCAATATTCAGTGCCAAGCCGTTTTTGTGACCGGCATTGAATATCTGTTTGTTTTTTTGGCTGGCCGAAACTTAACCGGCTAAGTGAATGTTCAGTGCTGGCCAGTTAAGTTTATAGCGGCCAAAGATAGGACTGCTATTTAGTTAGTCCGATTTGGCTGCTAAACTTAGCTGGCCAGCGCTTGACTATTCATGGATAGCTGGTTAGTCACTATGGACCTAAGAAATCGGCGCCCCCAAAAAAACACGCTTAGTGCTATTTTAGAAACGTCTTCTAAATATAATGCCCCTTTACTTGGGCGCTCCTGGATTTAGGGTCTGACCCAGTTGGAGCCTCGTGAGGGCAGTCTCCGTCAGTCCCTTACTGGTTTGGTGCTCAGTGCCTCCACCTGAGAAAAGAAGTGTTAGCAGGTGGGATTACCCTCTTCTCCCCCAGGAAACCCAAGATCAAGTCCAAAGCAAACTGTGGAAAGCAAGGCTAGCTGTTAGATTGGGCAGGTTTGGGAGACTTTTATAGCCTCTCAAGTCCAAAAACCACTCTGGAGTCAGCTGCTCATGCAACTCAAAGATTATTACTCTGCAACAGCAGGAACATAAATCTATTTCAGTCCCTCAGCATTTGGTGCAAACTTTAAAACCACAATCCTTCTGATGTTCTGAAGGGGAACTTCTGTATCCTCCTCCCTTGAATATATTTACAGATTCTTTCCAGTCGGGCTTTATACACGTTTTACAGATTCCTGTTCATGCCTATTCCAGAGAATAGTGTCCCAAAGGCTGTGTTCCTCTTACTTTTACAGGTCAAGACGCTCCATGGCCTGACCTCTTTCCAGGGTGACCTTTGCACTAGCCCATCCTAGTCTTGGGATGGGCACCCCCTGTCTCCGATACCACGCTCCCGGGCTGGGTCTCTCCTCTGCCCACCCGTAACTTCTCTGTCACAGTTGTTGCTTTGCTGAGCCACAACACCCCTTTTCAGCTAATGGTTTTACTTCTCCTAGTTGGGATTCCTCTTTACTCCTCCAGGTCAGTGGCAGGGGGACCATCAGGTAACCAAAGACCCCTCCCCCCCCAAAAGGGCAAACATTCCTATTTATCTCTTTCCAGTCTCCACTCCCACCCCATCACTCTTCAGTCTTAGGGCACTATTTCTGTGCATTTTATTTCCAAACTACTATCCTTGGACTGGGCTTCCTCTCACCCAGGGACCCTCTCAGTCACTACCCCCAGTGACTCTCCATAGGGATTTACTCTCCTAGTAATCCCCAACCTAACAGGGGGTTACATAAAGTTAGGCACGGTTTACAGAGTATGCATAGCATCCTGTCCCCAGTACTAAAATTTAGGCACAACCATTTACACCAACAAAATCCTGGTGTAAATGCCCGCGCCTTACCTAGGCACAGATTGGGCGTATTCCATAACAGTGTGTGTAATTTTTAGGAGCGCTCATGACCCACCTATGCCCCCCATGGCCATGCCCCCATCTCCTTTGTGATCCGCACATTAGATTTTACGCACACCACTTTACAGGATATGTTTAGAAAGTTTCACGCGTAAATTCTGATTAGTGCCAATTAGTGTTGATTGCTTCTTAGTGGCTAATTATTGGTTCTGATTGGCTTGTTAAGCAATTAAGTTGCACACGCAAATTGGCTACGTGTGCTGATTTTTATGTACAACTTTAGTCACTGTTTATAGAATTGGGGTATGTACTAACTATAAATATTCAGTGTAGATAATGGGCTATCTCCCGCTGAATTTAACATTTAGCTATCTAAATGCTATTTAACTGTCCAGGAGCTGTTCTTGGCTGGTTAAATAGCTCTGAGTATTGCCCGGATGGACTACTTTTTTAGGTATCAAAGTGAAAAATTCTTTGGTTAGGCTCTATATTAATTGTTTGTTCAAGGAGTAAAGAAAGGAAACTCAACTTTATGTAGTTGTACAACTCAGACTGATTTATCATCCAGTATTCCCTGTAATATAACCATAATTTTGTTGGCCTATTAGCAAGGTGTCTTTTTAGTACACTGTAGTCTTCTTGCCCAGATTACCATGGTGTATTTTTTTTTCTGTGATTTAACAACAAATGCTAATTCATCTTTAATTGCCCCTAGCTCCTCTCTCTGTGATGTAACACTTAAATCAAAAGATGGAAAGGAATTCCGCTGCCACAAGTGTGTGCTCTGTGCAAGACTTGGTACGTACATAATGACTGAGCTATCCAGTAACTTGGTGTATTCATTGCCCATAAAACTGAACTTTTCATTTTTTCTTTGCAGAGTATTTTCACAGCATGCTAAGCAGTACTTGGATTGAGGTAAGCTATGTTATTGCACAGCGTACTTCTTTATAAATTTTCTTTTCTTAAGTTCAGTTTGCCCAATATTCAAAACGATTTAGCCAGCCGCTGAGTGGTTAAATCACTTGATCAGGGCTAGCCACTAATATTCAGCCGCACTTAACTGGCTAAGTGCCGCTGAATATGGAGGTTAGAGCCAAACACAAAACCGTCTCTCTTGAGAGTAGAGTTAGCACTTGGCCACTTAAGTGCTGATATTCAGCACTTAAGCAGCGAGGGTTAGCACATAAATGGGACCAAATAAATGTCTGTCCTATCTTTATGCGGTAACCCATGGCTGCTTATATAATGAATATCAACTTAAGTGGATATGTGTTAGCCGGCTTAAAAATAACTGGATATTCAAAGTTGAAGCCTGCATAGGACCTGGCTTTAAATATCTGGAAATAACTCGTGTCAGCGATGAGCAAAACGCTCACTGCCAATAGCTGAATATTTTCCTTGGTGAATTTTAGTAACACTACTACTACTACTACTACTTAACATTTCTAAAGCGCTACTAGGGTTACGCAGCGCTGTACAATTTAACATAGAGGGACAGTCCCTGCTCAAAGAGCTTACAATCTAAAAGACAAGTGAACGATCAGTCCGGTAGGGGCAGTCAAATTGGGGCCGTCTGGATTTGCTGAACGGTAGGAGTTAGGTGCCGAACGCAGCATTGAAGAGGTGGGTTTTAAGCAAAGACTTGAAGATGGGCAGGGAGGGGGCTTGGCGTATGGGCTCAGGAAGGTTGTTCCAAGCATAGAGTGAGGCGAGGCAGAATGAGCGGAGCCTGGAGTTGGCGGTGGTGGAGAAGGGTACTGAGAGGAGGGATTTGTCCTGTGAACGGAGGTTACGGGCGGGAACGTAAGGGGAGATGAGGGTAGAAAAGTAGTGAGGGGCAGCAGACTGAGTGCATTTGTAGGTAAGAAGGAGAAGCTTGAATTGAATGCGGTATCTGATTGGAAGCCAGTGAAGTGACCTGAGGAGAGGGGTGATATGAGTATATCAGTTCTGGCGGAATATAAGACATGCAGCAGAGTTCTGAACAGATTGAAGGGGGGATAGATGGCTAAATGGGAGGCCGGTGAGGAGTAAGGTGCAGTAGTGAAGGTGAGAGGTAATGAGAGCGTGGACGAGAGTTCGGGTGGTGTGTTCAGAGAGGAAAGGGCGAATTTTGCTGATGTTAAAGAGGAAGAAGATACATGTGTTTCAAAACTTAGCTTTTAAATTAGTCCAAAGTACATATGTATGAGACTGCTTTTAAAAATACATATTGTACAGTTTCATAAGTAATAAAATATTCACAATTAGCACTCAGAGAAATTGTCTCTTGGTGAACATCAAGAAGTTTTTTGCTACTTTTCCGGGTGGCTCAGGAGACATCTGAGAACAGCCAAGTCTGACTGAGAAATGAAACCCAGTGCCTCTTAATAACCCCCCCCCCCCCCCCCCCAAACCATAAATACATAAAAATACAAAGAAATCCAGGGCAGACTCTCTGTCCTGTGAAAGCACAAATGATACCAACAGAGTGACACATTAGATTACTTCTTCCATAGAAGCCTCGAGCAATTCCATAAAGCCTAAATTATCTGCAGATAGGTCATTTTTCTGCTAGACTTCTGTTCCTTGGCTTTCCTTACCCTCAGAAGGTGGCAAATAAAATCCGCACTTATTGGAGAGAACACTTCCTTAGGAATTTTGAGCACTTCAGTAAGATATTGTTTTTAAAAATACCTAGAGCTGAAAATACAAGCAAGACAGGAAAATTGAGCACACATAACTTCAACAGCCTAGAAAAGTTTTCTAATTTTTCATCTTAAATAGGTTCTAGTTTTATCCTATAAGAAACTTGTACCCGTTGCTCCAGTTTTTCCAAATTTTTCTTCTGTTTTTGACATCATTTTCTCCAGAGCTTAAGCACACACACAAATATCAGAAAACAATACAACAAAGAAAGAAAAAGATCACCATGGAAGCCAGCCCATCCCAAATCATGTCCAAAGTCACAGTGATAGATCTTGCCAAGGGCTTCTATTGACTGTTTTCCAGTCAACTCCGAGGCCTCAGACTCCTCTAATAATGGAGAACAAAAACTTCTTTTGATGACAACTAAGAGATTACCCTGGGGACAGAGCATTGCCACAGTGCCCCTCAGCTGTATCATTCATTTGCATCAAAGTCAACTGTTTCCCAACAATGCTCTGTGCTACTGCAATTTCTGGTAGCTTTCACTGCTGTTTTATGTCATCCTGGAAGCACTCATGGCACAGGTAAATGTCAACATCACATCTCACTCGAGCAGATTGGTTGTTTCTCTAGCCACTCCCTCACCACATCCATCAGATGCTAACAAGTGAGCATAAAACAAATCCAGGTGCAGACATCTGTTCCTGTGGATCCCTAGCTGGACCTGAGATACCCTTGGTCCTCCTTTTCTTTTCCCCATCATCAACATGGTAAGACAACTGAAGCAAAGTGTCACTTTGTCATTCTTCTTTATCACTTTGAGTACTTTTTTCTAAGCATTTAGGCAGATACTCTGGCTATATGGATGTAGCATGGTGCAGGGCATGTGCTAGGGGAGTTCAAATTGTACTGAGAAGAGAGACTGTGGAGCTAAAAATTCTATATAAACCTCATCATTAAAATGTTTTATGACTAGCTGTAAATATGTATCATTTTGTCTTTTTTCAGCCCCTTGCAGTAAATGAGGTTAAACTGTTATAAATAAAGATTCAATAAAACAAACACTTTCTGTATAATATGCTTTTTCACTTCATTCAGTGTATACATTTTTTCAGTATTTTCAAGTAAACTCACAGGTAACTGAGGGATGTTTAATTGTGCTAACCACTCCACAGTCTCCCGCTGATTCATTCAGGATTTGGATGTATATATATATATATATATGCAAGAAACAAAATTAACAGATCAAGAACATATGAAATTGTGTCAAGGTTTTTCTTCAGCTACTCGGAAAAAGGCTGGTGCGGCTGTGTTGATTTGCAAGAATTTACTGTGTGAGGTAAAGCTGGTGTGTAAAGATGTGTGTGTTGAGCTATTGTTTTGATCATTCTTATGGGAGGGCGGCTTCGACAGAACAGAATACTGTTAGGGGTGTACCTTATTTATGCTGGGTCTGGTTGATCCTTGGCAATTGCGTCTGACTGAGAGAGATTACGTTCATCTTTCTCGGGTTCATCATACTTGATCCTGAATTGACTATTTGTTACTGTCTCAGTCCTTGTTCTCTAGAGTTCAGAAGGCTGAGATTGGTCCGATGGTGGTCTCGGATCACTCTCTCATTTGGGTGCAGCTAGATATGGGGGAGATTGGTCAAGCTAATGGTGGATGGAGATTTTCTGTATATTTATCCCATGAGAAAGGATTTTCAGATTTATTTATCACGAAAATGGCAGGACTTCCTACACTTTAATGAACAACATTGAGATATCCCCCTGTTTCTTTGGGAAATTGCAAAGGCTGTCTTCCGTGGGATTATAATTGCATATGTTGTTACCCACACGAAGCACATAGCCCAGGATATTGTCCATCTCGAAATGAAACTTTCTCTTTCAAAGAGGACTCTTATTCATAATCCTACCAGGGATTCTGAGGAAGCCATTTTAGCTGCTCAGTCGGTACTTAATGCACTTATTCATGAGAAAACACGGAAGGTGCTTTTTTATCGGAAGTACCATTATTATTGCTATGGGAACCGACCTGGTCGTAGCACAAGTGATTAAACGTTGTTAGGGTTCATGATATATTGCTAGTTTGAGAACTTCAACAGGGCATATAGTGACCAAACCACAGGATATCGCATCTCAGTTTTGTGCTGTTTTTGGAAATTTTATGCAGTGCCTGTAAACAATGTTGGTCCGCAACTGTTGGATTATTTGGAGGACTCTAGATTGCCAGTTCTTTCTCTGGCTGATCAGGCACGTTTAACTGCACCTTTGCCAGCAAAGGAGATACAATTGGGCATTAAGCAGTTGAAGAGTCACACGGCTCTGGGGCCAGATGGGTTTTCTTCAGAATGTTTCAAAATGCTATCGGCTCATCTGGCTGGATCCTTGCTAGCCAATTACTAGGTGGCTATAGATTGTGGTTCGTTTCTGTTGTATGCTAATGGTGCATTTATTTCATTCCTAAACCAGGCAAGCCTACTATGCAGTGTGACTCTTATTGCCCGTTCTCATTGTTGAATGTTGATCATAAGATTTTGGCCTGTGTTTTGTCCAACCGTTTCACGCTCCTGTTACTGTTGTTGATTGGAGATCATCAGCTTGGATTTTTCCAGGGTAGGCATTCTGTCATGAATGTCTGCAAGGTACTGTTGGCAATGTTGAGAGCTGAACAGAATGGGGTATTAAGTATGATAGTTGGTTTGGATGCCGAAAAGGCTTTCAGTTGTGATCATTGGTCTTGTCTGTTTCACACTCTCCGTTATATAGGTATTTTGGGCTGGTTTTATCAAGTCATGGCTACAGGACTTGATAAAACTTTATCAACTCCGTGGGCTGCAGTTTTGGTTAAAGATATTTGTAAGGAGCCCCTTTCTGATTGAGTATGGTACCCGACAAGGCTGTCCATTGTCCTCCTTGTTGTTCACACTTATATCATCCTCAAAAGAGGCTCCAGATAAATGGGATCCAGATATTACAGGTCTTCAGCTTGGCTCAACATCCTTGAAAATACTAGCTTATATTGTGTTAAGCGCAATGGACGAGTTTATTTTATTCTCTGGTCTCTCTTTTAACTTCCATAAGTCTTTAACTCCTCCGTTGCAAGATGATATTCAGCAAAGTTGGGAAGGAGTATTTCCGCTTACTTGGGCGGTGGATATATTACAGTACCTAGACCTGTAGATTCCTCAGGATCTTACAAGGCTCTATAGTTTGAATGTACAGCCTCTTTTTATGTTTCCCATTCAGAAGTTTCAATCTTGGCAGCACTTTCCTATTTCTCTGTCTGGTTGGTTAGTTTTTTTATTTTTTTTTTTAGCATGATGCTTCTGCCGAAATGGCTGTATATATTGCAGATGCTGAATACATGTCTTAATTCCCACCATGGTCGGACCTTCAATAGAGAGTGGACTAAATTTTTGTTGCAAGGTAGGAGGGCACACTTGCTGTTATCTACAGAGTTTCTTCCTAAGAACAAGAGTGGTTTGGGCTGAGGCATATCACGGATTGGTTCCAAGATATCTCACATTTTTCAGTAACGTGCGGAGGTCTGCTTGGGAGAACTGTGGTGTTCAGTAGTTGACTCCATGCCCCACCCACCTTTTCGTTACCTCACTTTATCTGTTCACTTTTTTATAACCGTCTTTGTGTGACTTGGCATAGTGTAAATAAGCTGCTTGCATTAGAGTCTCTCGTTACCCCTTTGTTATCTATCTGTGGGAATGGGGCATTTCCCCCAGGCTTATTGGATGTACCTTTTTGCACTGTGCTCGACAACGGGTGGTATATCTTTTTCAGGTGGGGACAGAAGCTGGAAATATTAAGTCATAAGTACATAAGTAATGCCACACTGGGAAAAGGGTCCATCGAGCCCAGCATCCTGTCCACGATAGCGGCCAATCCAGGCCAAGGGCACCTGGCAAGCTTCCCAAATGTACAAACATGCTATACATGTTATTCCTGGATTTGTGGATTTTTCCCAAGTCCATTTAGTAGTGGTTTATGGACTTGTCCTTTAGGAAACCATCTAACCCCTTTTTAAACTCTGCTAAGCTAACCGCCTTCACCACGTTCTCCGGCAACAAATTCCAGAGTTTAATTATGCGTTGGGTGAAGAAACTTTTTCTCCGATTTGTTTTAAATTTACTACAATGTAGTTTCATCGCATGTCCCCTAGTCCTAGTATTTTTGGAAAGCGTGAACAGACGCTTCACATCCACCTGTTCCACTCCACTCATTATTTTATATACCTCTATCATGCCTCCCCTCAGCCGTCTCTTCTCCAAGCTGAAAAGCCCTAGCCTTCTTAGTCTTTCTTCATAGGGAAGTCGTCCCATCCCCGCTATCATTTTAGTCGGCCTTCGCTGCATCTTTTCCAGAACTGAACACAGTACTCAAGGTGCAGTCGCACCATGGAGCGATACAACGGCATTATAACATTCTCATACCTGTTTTCCATACCTTTCCTAATAATACCCAACATTCTATTCGCTTTCCTAGCCGCAGCAGCACACTGAGCAGAAGGTTTCAGTGTATTATCGACGACGATGACGACACCCAGATCCCTTTCTTGGTCCGTAACTCCTAACGTCGAACCTTGCATGACGTAGCTATAATTCGGGTTCTTTTTTCCCACATGCATCACCTTGCACTTGCTCACATTAAACGTCATCTGCCATTTAGCCTCCCAGTCTCGTAAGGTCCTTCTGTAATTTTTCACAATCCTGTCGTGAGTTAACGACTTTGAATAACTTTGTGTCATCAGCAAATTTAATTACCTCACTAGTCACTCCCATCTCTAAATCATTTATAAATATATTAAAAAGCAGCGGTCCTAGCACAGACCCCTGAGGAACCCCACTAACTACCCTTCTCCATTGTGAATACTGCCCATTTAACCCCACTCTCTGTTTCCTATCCTTCAACCAGTTTTTAATCCACAATAGGACATTTCCTCTTATCCCATGACCCTCCAATTTCCTCTGTAGCCTTTCATGAGGTACCTTGTCAAACGCCTTTTGAAAATCCAGTCGTTTGCAGATCTTCAGACTGCTTGTGGTTTGGATGATATGGCTTTATTCTCCTACTGGCAATGTATTATTCTTACCGCCTTGTTCTCTTTCTGCGTCCTCTCATGAGAAACTGCTAGAAGCCTATTGGTTAGATGCTGAACAGTTGGTCCCATTCAAATGTTATATCAAAACCTGCAGGAGACATTACCTGAGCTAGATTATGATTGTTGTGTACAAAGATGGACAGTAGATCTGGGAATTCACCTCTCTACTGAGCATTTCAAACGTTGCATACTGAATTGCGGGCAGTTGACGAGAAATGTAGTTCATGGAGAAATGCAATATAGATTTCTATTGCACATATATATTTCTTCATTGTGCCTTTCTGGCCACCTTACGAGCAGATGCTGTGTGTCTTAAATACACTCAGAGTCCCATACTACTACTACTACTACTATTTAGCATTTCTATAGCGCTACAAGGCATACGCAGCGCTGTACAAACATAGAAGAAAGACAGTCCCTGCTCAAAGAGCTTACAATCTAATAGACAAAAAATAAATAAAGTAAGCAAATCAAATCAATTAATGTGAACGGGAAGGAAGAGAGGAGGGTAGGTGGAGGCGAGTGGTTACAAGTGGTTACGAGTCAAAAGCAATGTTAAAGAGGTGGGTTTTCAGTCTAGATTTAAAGGTGGCCAAGGATGGGGCAAGACGTAGGGGCTCAGGAAGTTTATTCCAGGCGTAGGGTGCAGCGAGATAGAAGGCGCGAAGTCTGGAGTTGGCAGTAGTGGAGAAGGGAACAGATAAGAAGGATTTATCCATGGAGCGGAGTGCACGGGAAGGGGTGTAGGGAAGGACGAGTGTGGAGAGATACTGGGGAGCAGCAGAGTGAATACATTTATAGGTTAGTAGAAGAAGTTTGAACAGGATGCGAAAACGGATAGGGAGCCAGTGAAGGGTCTTGAGGAGAGGGGTAGTATGAGTAAAGCGACCCTGGCGGAAGATGAGACGGGCAGCAGAGTTTTGAACCGACTGGAGAGGGGAGAGGTGACTAAGTGGGAGGCCAGCAAGAAGCAGATTGCAGTAGTCTAAACGAGAGGTGACAAGGGTGTGGATGAGGGTTTTGGGAGAGTGCTCGGAAAGAAAGGGGCGGATTTTACGGATGTTGTAAAGAAAGAAACGACAGGTCTTGGCGGTCTGCTGGATATGAGCAGAGAAGGAGAGAGAAGAGTCAAAGATGACCCCAAGGTTTCGAGCTGAGGAGACAGGGAGAATGAGAGAGCCATCAACAGAAATAGAAAACGGGGGGAGCGGGGAGGTGGGTTTGGGGGGGAAAATGAGAAGCTCGGTTTTGGTCATATTTAATTTCAGGTGGCGTTGAGACATCCAGGCAGCAATGTCAGACAAGCACGCTGAAACTTTGGTTTGGATGCAAGATATCAGGGGTAGAAAGGTAGATTTGGGAGTCATCAGCATAGAGGTGGTAGGAAAAGCCATGGGATGAGATTAATGAACCAAGGGAAGAAGTGTAGATAGAAAAGAGGAGGGGACCAAGAACAGAACCCTGAGGTACACCGACTGGCAGAGGGATAGAAGTAGAAGAGGATCCACCAGAGTGAACACTAAAGGTGCGGAGGGAGAGGTAGGAAGAGAACCAGGAAAGGACAGAGCCCTGGAATCCAAGTGAGGACAGGGTATCGAGAAGTATGCTGTGATCGACAGTGTCAAAAGCAGCGGAAAGATCAAGAAGAATGAGGATGGAATATTGACCTCTGGATTTAGCCAGTAATAGGTCATTGGAGACTTTAGTAAGCGCAGTTTCAGTTGAGTGGAGAGGGCGAAAACCAGATTGTAATGGGTCAAGAATAGCATGTGAGGAGAGAAAATCAAGGCAGCGGCGGTGAACAGCACGCTCAAGTAATTTGGAGAGAAAAGGAAGGAGGGAGATGGGTCGGTAATTAGAGGGACAAGTAGGGTCAAGTGAAGGCTTCTTAAGGAGAGGTGTGACCACAGCATGTTTAAAGGAAGCAGGGACAGTCGCAGTGGAAAGTGAGAGGTTGAGAATGTGACAGATAAAAGGAATAAGAGTAGGAGAGATGGCATTAAGAAGGTGGGTGGGAATGGGATCAGAGGAACAGGTGGTACATTTTGAGGAAGAAAGGAGAAGTGTAGTTTCCTCAATAGTAACTTCAGGAAAGGAGGAAAGGGAATGAGGGGAAGGAGAGAGAGGGGAACGGACTAGAGGGAGAGCTGGTGAGGTAGAGAAAGCAAGGTTTATCTTTTGAACCTTGTTGTGAAAGAATTCAGCAAGGGTCTGAGGAGATAATGAAGGGGGAGTTGGGGGAGGGGGCACCTTGAGGAGAGAGTTCAATGTGGTGAAGAGAAGTCGAGGATTAGAGCCAAGAGAGTTGGTCAGTTGGATATAATAACCCTGTTTGGCACGTAAAAGAGCAGATTGGAAGGAGGTCAGCATGAACTTAAAGTGTAAGAAATCAGCAAGGGCCCGAGATTTCCGCCAGAGGCGTTCGGCGGAGCGGGTACAGGAACGTAGGTAGCGGATATTAGAAGTCAGCCAAGGTTGGGGTTTTGTACGCCTTACAGGGCGGGTCATCAAAGGTGCAAGAGTGTCTAAGGCAGAGGATAGAGTATTGTTGTAAGAAGAAACAGCCTCGTTGACAGACGTGGATGGTGCCACAGTAGAGAGGAGGTTTGAAACATGGGAGGATAGAGATGAAGGGTCAATGTAGTGAAGATTCCTAGATAAATTAGATAGGATAGGACGGGACTGGGAGGGAGGAGATTTAAGTGTGAAAGTTATAAGATGGTGATCAGAGAGGGGAAGATCGGAGGCAAGGAAACTAGAGGGTGAACAGTTGGAGGAGAAGATGAGATCAAGACAGTGACCATTTTGATGAGTGGGGGAGGTGGAGCATAGTTGGAGATTAAAGGACGACGTTAAAGCGAGTAACTTGGAAATATAAGAGTTGGAAGGATCATTAGCAGGAATATTAAAGTCACCAAGGATGAGAGAGGGGGAGGAAGGATCATGGAAGAAGGCAAGCCAGGCATCAAAGTCACTGAGAAAGGATGAAAGGGACTTATCGGGGGACGATAAATGACCGCTATTCGAAGAGGCAGAGGAGAGAAAAGGCGGATAGAGTGGACTTCAAAGGAGGAAAAACAGTGAGATTGAGGTGGAAGAAGGGGTTGAAATCTGGAGGAGGGAGAGAGAAGTAGTCCAACACCGCCCCCACGGCCAGCAGAGCGAGGAGTATGTGAAAATAGATAACCGCCATGGCACAGGGCTGCGACTGAAGCAGAGTCATCAGGGCAGAGCCAGGTTTCTGTTATGGCGAGCAGATGGAGGTGACGCGAGATAAAGAGGTCCTGGATATAGGGGAGTTTGTTACAGATAGAGCGGGCATTCCATAGGGCGCAAGAGAAGGGCAGAGAAGAGGAGGGGAGTAGAGGAATAGAGATGAGGTTAGAGAGGTCACGGTGAGATCTGTAGAGTTTGGATAATAGTTGGTGAGGAGGGCCAGGATTGGGATTGATGTCACCAGCTGAGAGTAAGAGAAGGAGTAAAAGAGAGCGGAGGAGAGTAGGAGAGGTGTGGCCACGAAGGCGTCGAAGGCGAGAGGTATTTAGGTGGAATGGGGAAGGCAAAATGGAGGGAAGAAAGAGACGGAGATTAAAAGCCAAGAGGGAGGAAGAGGGTAGGAGAGAAGGTGAGGTGATGAAGTCAATGGATGGGAAGTGAGTTCCTGTAGCGGAGAGAGGTAGGGGGTGAGGGAAAAGATTAGGAAGGGACAGAGCTAGGAAGAGAATGTGAATAGGAGCCATAAATGATTAAGGTACTTTAGCAACTGGAAAAAGATTAGATACAAAGAGAAAAATGCCCCGCGCGCCGTTAGGCGCGCGGCACCTAGAGCGGAGGCCCTGAGTGGATCGGGGTGGACCTGGGTGTCACCCCGGAGAAGGCTGTAAGGATATGCAGATGAGCTGCAAGTCCTCCACAGCACCTGAAAGGCAGCCGGTGGTAGAGGTGGGTACCTCTCAGCTGAGGAAAGGCTTACCAGGGGTTAGGCCGAAGCCAGCATTCCTCCCCCTGAGGGTCGCCTGATCCTAGCCAAAAAGCACCTGGGGAACTCTGGGCACTTGGAGAGAAGGCCCTGGGAAGATCGGGGTGGAACTGGAGTCACCCCGGATACAGCTATGAGGAAATGCAGAAGGGCTGCAAGTCCTCCACAGCACCTGGTGGGAGCGCTGGGCACCTAGAGCGGAGGCCCTGAGTGGATCGGGGTGGACCTGGGTGTCACCCCGGAGAAGGCTGTAAGGATATGCAGATGAGCTGCAAGTCCTCCACAGCACCTGAAAGGCAGCCGGTGGTAGAGGTGGGTACCTCTCAGCTGAGGAAAGGCTTACCAGGGGTTAGGCCGAAGCCAGCATTCCTCCCCCTGAGGGTCGCCTGATCCTAGCCAAAAAGCACCTGGGGAACTCTGGGCACTTGGAGAGAAGGCCCTGGGAAGATCGGGGTGGAACTGGAGTCACCCCGGATACAGCTATGAGGAAATGCAGAAGGGCTGCAAGTCCTCCACAGCACCTGGTGGGAGCGCTGGGCACCTAGAGCGGAGGCCCTGAGTGGATCGGGGTGGACCTGGGTGTCACCCCGGAGAAGGCTGTAAGGATATGCAGATGAGCTGCAAGTCCTCCACAGCACCTGAAAGGCAGCCGGTGGTAGAGGTGGGTACCTCTCAGCTGAGGAAAGGCTTACCAGGGGTTAGGCCGAAGCCAGCATTCCTCCCCCTGAGGGTCGCCTGATCCTAGCCAAAAAGCACCTGGGGAACTCTGGGCACTTGGAGAGAAGGCCCTGGGAAGATCGGGGTGGAACTGGAGTCACCCCGGATACAGCTATGAGGAAATGCAGAAGGGCTGCAAGTCCTCCACAGCACCTGGTGGGAGCGCTGGGCACCTAGAGCGGAGGCCCTGAGTGGATCGGGGTGGACCTGGGTGTCACCCCGGAGAAGGCTGTAAGGATATGCAGATGAGCTGCAAGTCCTCCACAGCACCTGAAAGGCAGCCGGTGGTAGAGGTGGGTACCTCTCAGCTGAGGAAAGGCTTACCAGGGGTTAGGCCGAAGCCAGCATTCCTCCCCCTGAGGGTCGCCTGATCCTAGCCAAAAAGCACCTGGGGAACTCTGGGCACTTGGAGAGAAGGCCCTGGGAAGATCGGGGTGGAACTGGAGTCACCCCGGATACAGCTATGAGGAAATGCAGAAGGGCTGCAAGTCCTCCACAGCACCTGGTGGGAGCGCTGGGCACCTAGAGCGGAGGCCCTGAGTGGATCGGGGTGGACCTGGGTGTCACCCCGGAGAAGGCTGTAAGGATATGCAGATGAGCTGCAAGTCCTCCACAGCACCTGAAAGGCAGCCGGTGGTAGAGGTGGGTACCTCTCAGCTGAGGAAAGGCTTACCAGGGGTTAGGCCGAAGCCAGCATTCCTCCCCCTGAGGGTCGCCTGATATGCAAAGTCTGATTTCAGGTTCCAATTCAGGTGGGTTGGGTTTTTTTTTTTCTTCATATCTATACTGATGTGTGGTCCCTTGTTTCATATTGGTTGAAGGCCTGGCTTGCAATTTGTACTTGTGACTAAGGTGCAGTATTCTGCTAGCATGCAGTTTCTGTTTACATATCTGTAGCAGTCCTGGTTTGTTTGTTTTTTTTCACTAGGTAGTCTAAGGCTTGGTTAATATTGATAGTGCTGCTGTTTCATGGATAAGTTTGTTCTTCTTGTGTCCTGGGAGTTAGTGCTGTTATGGTATCTGAGTGTGCTTTGCACAAATTTTGCATTGTGTTTTACAATGGAGGGTTTTGTGTTGGCCATACTGAGATTACATCAAAACATTAATATAAATTTAGTTTTGTTGTAATATGAGATGGGGTTTAGAACATGTAGGATCTGTTGTGTGTAGAGGTGGTGCTATAGCAGACTTTTTTCTAATCAGGTTTAAATTTATAAGACACTTCCTCTTGATGGGTTTTTAAATACAGTTGACTGGTTTCCATAGATGTGTATGTGGTATAGTGTTGAAATAATTGAGTTTAAAATATGTAACATGCCATGATACAGAAACCGATTCAATCCCTTCACTACTGTGCCAAATTATACCCCAAATGCACCAGGAGAAAAATCTTACTCATCAGCCTTCAATCTTTGTGATGGGCCACCTTTGGTGTCTCTGCACTCTGGTCTAGCATTTTTCCTCCCCTCCCTTCTGCTCCAGCAGCTTCCTTCCTGTTCCTCCCCCACCAGCCTACCTGCTTCCAGCAAAAAATAAATAAAACAGTATAGGTATGGAGCTGCTGTATAGGCTGCAAAGCTGATGGCTCTGCTGGTCCTGCCTCTTCTGT
The DNA here is from genome assembly GCF_901765095.1 of Microcaecilia unicolor. Taxonomy (NCBI): domain Eukaryota; kingdom Metazoa; phylum Chordata; class Amphibia; order Gymnophiona; family Siphonopidae; genus Microcaecilia; species Microcaecilia unicolor. Next base: position 489,945,533 of record NC_044033.1, on the reverse strand, counting down.
CATGGACTTTGTTTTTAATGTGCAGAAAAAGCAGAATCATCATCACGTGACCTAGACTGCATCTCCTGCCTTTATACCGCATTTGTTTCAGCAAAAAGCAGATTGGCTGGCAGGGGGCTAAGGAAGCTGTGCCATTGGGGAGGGGGGGATCCATAAAAGTTTGCTCAGGGCCCCATAGTGGTTAAAGCGGCCCTGGGTACAAGGACAAACCCATCCTCCCCTGGTGACCTAACACCTTTATCCTTCTCTTCACCAGGAAAAGATAACACCCTCAGCAACCTTAAGGCTAGAATCAGGTACTTCAGCCTTAAGAGATGCATCTCCAGATATCAGATGTATTGAGACGCACTCGGGGGGGGGGGGTATAACCACCTAGGAATATAGGATCCCTCTACACATTACTGTCTTTCATGGCCCAGCTGAGAGCTACCCAAACCTCAAGCCTTAAAAATTAGGGGTAACCAGCTTGTCCCTAGCAAACAATCTATCCATTGAAGCACTATCCCTTAAGGGGAGGCAATCTCCCTCTGCCTCCTCAACCGGCTACAGATAGTGGAATGCTCTAGCACCTCAAACGTTTCTAAAGTCAACCTGTGATTCCTTCCATGAAAGGACACAGATTAGGGATAAGAAGGGCTCAACAAAAGTGGATCTTGAGGATGCTGCCAATGCAGGGCCAACCAGGAATTTTATCTATTTTTTCTTAAATTTTCTCAGGCTGCAGCAATGGTTTATGCATCATAAGCCTGAACTGGCCTTAAAGGCACTTTGAGAAGCTTCATTTGTGTAGAGGAGTGGTGCCGGTTCTGCAGGCTGTTACCATTACTCCCCTTGCTGTGGGTGTGGAGAAGAGAGGATCTCCAACATGTGTGAAATATTAACCAAGCATAAGCTCTGCCATGCCTGAGGGTAGATATGTAGCCTTTGCAAATTCCCCATTTCTCTATCAGAGGGAAAGGGAATAAAGGGCCTGGTATGTGTCATATATATTTTTGCCACAAAGTGTCAATTAAAAGGTTGCCAATCCCACCAATACAGGAGCTCTGCCCAGTTCTTATTCCATGCACACTGCTCAATCTGGGGAACTTTCCCAGCTTTACTTTTAGCTGGGCCTTCAAAGATCACACTTACCCATCTGTTGTCAGCTTGCAGCCAGGCCAAAATTACTGGATCACACGCTGAACTGATATGACATAACCTGCAGCACATCACCTCCCTTACTGGAAACAAGAGGAGGGAGTGTGATCACTTCAGACCCAGTTACCAAATCCCAATCATGGAACATGGAATTTGTTGCCCAGAGAATGTGGTAAAAGCAGTTAGCTTAGTGGGGTTTTAAAAAGGTTTGGATAGCTTCCTAAAGAAAAGTTGATAAGCCATTCCTAAAATGGACTTGGGAAAATCCACTGCTTATTTCTAGGATAAGCAGCATAAAATGTACTATTTTGGGATCTTGCCCAGGTACTGGTAACCTCGATTGGCTACTGTTGGAAACAGGATGCTGGCTTGATGGACCTTCATTCATTTGTAGATTTTGTCAGAAAGAGCTAGAAACAGTTACTTGTCTCATGGCTGGCTGCAAAAAAATTTTAAATGGAAAGACACATCAAGGTGGCATGTCTCATAACTCAGTGAACATTATAACTCCATGACACCACTGTACCAGTAAAGCATTGAGATGAAGATCATAATAGAACAAGGAGGTTATGATCACCTGGGACATGTCCATCCCCACAGATAAGAAGCTGAATGCAAGAAAACAAAAGAGAAAAACCAGGATAATTACTCCGTGAATTGTGTGGAGAGAGAGAGAGAAGAATCCTTAAGTACCAGAGATATAATCCCAAGACCAAGAAAATGTGGCACAAAAATACAGAAATGTTTCCTATTGTTTTAGGTGTCACAGGCATGATGAAAAAGAAATGTCCAAACCGACCTGGATAGGTTGCCCATACATATAGAATCTAGCCCTTACTGAGTGACTACTACGCTTAATGTTTGTTGCCATTTGGGAGGAGCCAAAAAAATATTTGGCACTATTGACCAAAGTGATGCTGAAAATATTGAGGATGAATTGGACCTCCAGTCCTCTTTGCTATAATATCTGCCCATCATATGATGAGAAATGGAAAACCACACATGCCATTACTAATAAGTTGTAAGGCACTGGTAAAAGAGAAACAAATGTATTTTCTCCTGCACTCTGCAAAATACAAAAATAGAAATACGTACATTTCACAAAGCAGGCATATCTCAGTCCTTACAAAGTATTAAATAAAAATATTTCTTTTCTACCTTTGTTGTCCAAGCACTTTATTTTTCTAATTGGACTGGTCCCAGTCTCTTTTCCAGGTGTCCATCTTCTCTAAATTCTTTTCCACGTTGGCGTTTCCATTTCTTCTCTCTCCTCTTGGCTTTGTCCTTTCCCTCTCTACATCTGTCTTATTTGTGTTTATCCCCTTTCTCTCACTTCTCATCTACCTACTAGCTTTTACCATTGCTCCCTCTGTCTCTCACTTAATTTCCAGTCTCCTAAACCCACTTCCTTAGCCCTCATTCCCATCCTATTAGCCCTCAAGTACCCTCCACTGGATCTCATCATCCTATCAGTCTCCATCTGCATCCGTTTCTCTCTTTCATTCCCTTGCTTCCAAGGCCTATACCCCATGCCCTTCCTTCCTCTTCGCCCTTGCAAGGTTGTGTCACTCTCCCTCCCTCCCTCCCTTCTTCCTTCCCTCCAAGATCCGGTGTCACTTTTCCTCCTTCTCCCCCTCCACAAAGTCTGGTGTTGCTTTCTTCCCTCCATCCTTGTCCAACATTTCTCTCTTCCCTGCCCTCCACTCCATCCATGTCCAACATTTATCCTCTCTTCCCTCCCCTCCATCCATGTGCATCTCCTTCCTGACTTCCCTCCCCTTCATCCATCCATGTCCAGCAACTCTCCATTCTCCCCTGCCTCCTCTCCATCCACCATATCCAGCAAATTTGCTCTATCCCCCTGCCCCCATTCATCCATCTACGTCCAGCAATTCTCTCCCCTGCCCTCCCCTCCATCCATGTCCAGCGACTCTACATTCTTCCCTACCCTCTCCTCCACCCACCCATATCCAGCAAATATGCTAATCCCCCCCTCCATTCATCTATCCACGTCCAGCAATTCTCCTCTCCACGTCCAGTGATCTCTTTTCTCCCGCTGCCCTCCCCTCCTCTCCATGTCCAGTGATCTCCTCTCCCCCTCCCATCCATGTCCAGTGATTCTCCCTGCCCCCCTCAGCTCCCCGACAGCCTTTCTCTCCGTTTTCCTGTCCCCCTCCCCCACACGTTTAAACCTTTTATTTTCCTTGCAATGGCAGTGAAGCACACAACACAGCAGGCTCGCCTCCAGCCTTTCCCTTCCTCACAGTGTCCCGTCCTCGTGGAAACAGGAAATACATCATCGCAAGAAGGTGGGACACTGAGTGAGGGAAGGGAAAGGCTGGAGGCGAGCCCACTGTGTTGTGTACTTCACTGCCATTGCTGCGAGGAAAATAAAAGGTTTAAGTGCGTGCGTTGGGGGGGGGGGGAAGCAGGAAGGAACGAAGAGGAAGCCTGTCCAGGAGTTGACGCCGGGAAGAGCTGCCTGCAGTGTTGCACCAGCCCTGTGTTGGGGGGGGGGGGCAATGCCCCCCAAACTACGCCCATGGGTAGGTGTCTGTTGTACCGAAGGTGCAGGGGTTATTACTGCTCCTGTGGGGCGGGGAAATAACCTCTTTTTGCACCGCGTAAAACTTTGAAATTTTCCCCATTCCTGCGTTTTACTGCGGATTACTGCAGTTTACTGCGATTACCTGCTCCCGTGTCATTCTCTAGTTTCCACAATCAAATGTTGCTTCATTTATCAGCAAATGCAACATACCACATGATTCAGACCATTCATTTGCTAAAACACCTTTCTAATTTTAAACTTTTGATTTTCAATCTCATGCACTTCACTTGACTTCTTCAATAAACAATCCAATTAAATATAAAGGACTTGGGATCGTGACTGAAAAGAGGGATGGGCTGGAGTGTAAATTTTATGGGGCTTTGAAGTTAACTTCAGAACTTAGTACAAGAACAGTGCTGGGCAGACTTCTTACAGTCTGTGCCCTGAGAAAGGCAAGGACAAATCACTCGGGTACATATATAAAGTATCACATACCACATAAATGAGTTTATTTTGTTGGGCAGACTGGCTGGACCATACAGGTCTTTATCTGCCGTCATTTACTGTTACTATGTATGTTACATGATTAAGCTAAGTGCCTCATTCTTCTAGCTGCATGAATATTATTTCTTCAGAAGGCAGATTGCTGTTACCACTGTGTGGCTGCTGTGGTACTGTTAGTGCTGTGTTTCCATATTTCAAGCACCAGTCACTGTCAGTTCTCCCTTCTGGCGAGGAGCTGATCACAGACTCAGTCTGTATGTACAGAATCCTAATCCATCTCAGGCAAATGTAACTGATTGAGTTGTTTATCTTGTCATCAATTGTATTAAATAAAGAATGGGATCAAGGATGAGAGTCGATTCTTGGTAACAAGAAGCCCCAGGTTTAAGCCTCTGGATATACAGGGCCAACTTTAACACCTTGTAGAGACCAGGAGAGTCACTTTACAACCTTCAGGCCCTAACGCAGCTTATAATGGGGTATTGCAGGACACGCTCAGGTGTCCTGCAGTAAGTGCCATTTTAACTCGTGCTAATCATGAACTCAAAATCTTTCTATTTTTTGGGAGGAGGCAGGTCATTGGGCATTCCTGTGCTAATCACACTGCCGTACTGCATGCCAAACGGTTAGCACAGGATTACCGCATGAGCCCTTACTGCCTACAAAATGTGTGGTGGTATGTGCTCACATGGTAATTTTTTTTACTAATGGCAACATACATTTTATGGATATAGCAACAATGGCCTTAGGATGTGAGAAACCCTGCACAAGGATGTGCAAATGCCACTTTCTGCCTCTTCCTGAGTTGCTGTGACCTATAACAGAGGTCTTTATCCTTGTTTTAATTATATATTAATTGAATTAGTTATTGTGAAATTTTGACTATTTCGTGAGTTCACTGTAATATGTGGTTTAACAAATGCCTTTGGTGTGATTTTATATGCACCCATCTGAGCATGTGCAATGCTGTTCTGCACACTCTTCCTAATAAGCATGAGCAAATTTGCATAGCAGTTAATTATTCAGCAATACTCATACTAGTTTGACAGATTATAGGCCTAATCATTATGTCATGGACCATTCTGATTTGGCTATGGTGATGAATAAATCAAAGCTATGGGACACTGATTTCTAGCAGAGATATTTAACACAGCTGAAACTTTTATTATGAATAGTGCTAAAGCACATAGAAATTACAGATTGAGATATTCCAGCACAAACACATGCATGATTTTATTGAGATTGTCAATAGTCGAAGAGTCAAGATTTTCTTCGTTGTCCTCCATGGTGTGCCACACTTCAGGGAAAGGATATGCGATAAGATGTAGAACTGGAACACCTGTTCAAGGAATACAGAATTAGATATGGGAACTCTTGTCGATTCCATTTGAGTATCATGTTCATGACCGACTACCATTCCCTACTTTAAATATTTGCTTATATCACAGTTCCCTAGTTTTAGGTGGCAAGAATGCATGTAAATGCCAGTATTCTTGACATTCTACATGAGTATGTGAACAGTTTCTGGCTAAGTAGTATTCTGTAACTATGTGCCTAGATGTGATGGTGCATACTTTGTGGGCAGCATTCACATGGTCTGCCAGAGGCTACTGTTGGTATTCTCCCCCTCATGCATGCAAAAGTTTACACTTTAGAGAGAATTCAATAAATGACATTGAAAATTCACCACTGAAAAGTTTTGCGCTACGCGCTATTCTCGAAAAGGAGTATGCCGATGAGGTTCAAAAGGTAGAATAGCATTTGTTGCACATCCTACACCTAGCTTTTGGATGCTGTACTTATGCCTGCTAAAAGCAAATGTAAATGCCGGTACTCAGCTTAGATACTTCAAGTAAATTCTACACCGCCTTTTCAGAATTGCATGATTGAAGTTAGGTGCCGTGCTTTATAGGAGTGTGTCCTGCACTGATACGCTATAACTGACAGTTTTACATGCAACTGTGACATTTAGCTGCAGACATAACAGCACCCATTCACATGGTGTATGGGGTCGCACCTAAATGTTGATGTATAAATTACAACTTATGCTAGTATTCTGTAATGGCTATTATGCACATGATTGTCAATAAAGAATGTGAACTCTGCACATATCATCCTGTGCCCAACTTTAGGTGTCTATAGAGAATTACCCCTCTGAGGTTTAAGACCAAAGAGCAAATACTGTACCTGAATGTAACTTGCCTTGAACTATAACAGAAAAAGGTGTGAGACAAAATCCGAATAATAAATAATCAATAAATCTGAGTCACAAAAGCTAGTTTGAGCTCACCAACTGTCTTAGTTTGAGTGCAGGGCTCTTTTCTGTCAGTTCTGAACCAGTCGCCATTTTGTAAAATACTATCAACCCAGACAACTCGTTTAATGGGACCGTCTGAGCTTTAAAGATAAGTGGAACAATATTGGCTCTTGCTGATCTGTTGGTCACATGGGATTATATGGGTATAATAAGATAAGAATATAGTAATAAAAAAAGAGAACAGTAAAAAGAAAAAATATTTTTCCATGTTTTAGTTTGTTATGCACAATAGCACACATTAAGGAAGGAGGAGGTTTTTTGGTCTATGATTATTTACAATCACGAGAAGGGATTGATTTATACCTAAATCACTATTCAGTGATAAATCCCTGTGATTTATGAGACCTTTTCCTCCCATTAGAATATTTTCATGCATTAGTGAGAAGGTAACAGATAGCTATATAGTCTACTTTGTTTGATGCACATTTTAGACCCAGCAGTTGACGTTTGAAAGCCACTTTACATATCGATATTGTAATATAGTAAATGATAGCAGATACTTTAGTCTCTTTATAAGGATCTATAACACAAGACTAGCCATACTGGGTCAGACCAATGGTTCATCTAGTCCAGTCCTATTTCCAAACAGTGGCCAAGCCGGGTCACATGTTTCATCAACTAAAGTGTCAACTTACTCTTTAAAAAACCCTTTTGAAGGGCACAACCAACCAACCACATTAATAGCCACAGACTAAGGAGGCTAATCCTCTACCTGAGTATGAACCACAGACCATTTCTATCAATGATGAGGAAGAATCCATTACAGCTGATTGCTGGAGACTGACGAAAGAGGAACTTAAGGTGCTCAGAAATCCCAAAGGCAAAGAGAGGATACTTCCAGAGAAAGGAGTTAGGAAGAATATCTCCTGAAGAGCTGGGCTGATGGAACTCCCAAAGGAAGAGCTCAATAGAAAGGATCTAACTTCTGAAAATCCAAACAAGTCATCTTCTAAAGGGAGTAAGACCACAAGCTATAATAGACCTAGTACAGCATGAACAGTTAATTGGAAGTACTAGAGCAAGGGTGGGTAACTTCAGCCCTCAACCTAGTTGGGTTTTCAGGATTTCCCCAATAAATATTGTGATAACGCCCTTTAGCCAAGAGTGACCTGCATCACCCACTGTGACAAACCCTAGATCGGTCCTAGGGCCGGAGCTTTTTAACGTCTTTGTGAGCGATATTGCGGAAGGGCTGTCTGGTAAGGTTTGTCTCTTTGCAGATGATACTAAACTCTGCAACAGGGTGGACACCCTGGAGGGTGTGAATGACATGAGGAAGGACCTAGCGAAGCTAGAGGAATGGACCCGATATTTGACAACTAAGGTTTAATCCCAAAAAATGCAGGGTCATGCACTTGGGTCACAAAAATCTGAGGGAACGGTACAGTATAGGGGTGTAGTGCTTCAGTGTGCGAAGGAAGAGCGGGACTTGGGGGTGATTGTGTCGGACGACCTTAAAGCTTTCAAACAGGTAGAAAAAATGACAGCCAAAGCCACAAGGATGATTGGGTGCATAAAGAGAGGCATGACCAGCAGGAAAAAAGGTGATAGTGCCGTTGTATAAGTCTCTGGTGAGGCCTCATTTGGCGTACTGCGTGCAGTTCTGGAGACCGCACCTAAGGAAAGATATAAACAGGATGGAGTCCGGTCCAGAGGACGGCTACGAAATTAGTAAGCAGTCTTGAATGCAAAAATTATAGGGAAAGGCTTATGAACCTCAACATGTATACGCTGGAAGAGAGGAGACATGGTAGAGATGTTTAAATATCTCAAGGCATTTATGTACAGGAAGAGAGCCTTTTTTCAAATGAAGGAGAGCTCTGGAATGAGGAGGCATATGACAAAGATAAGAGGGAATAGGCTTAGGAGTAACCTAAGGAAGTATTATTTCACAGAAAGGGTGGTGGAGGCGTGGAATGGCCTCCCGGTGGAGGTGGTGGACTCGAGAACTGTTCCAGAATTTTAAAAGGCATGGGATAAGCATATGGGATTGCTTAGGAACAGGAAGAATTAGGGGTTACAGAGGATTGGCAGACTGGATGGGTCATATGGCCTTTATCTGCTGTCATGTTTCTATGTTTAATAATCCTTCAAAGCAACCGTGAGAGATTTTAAGAAAGTGCTCAGAGTCAGTGAACTTAGACTGTCTGGTTTTACTGCACTAGTCCTCTTTGCCAGTCCCTTGTGCCCCCAAGGTGACTTCCCAGAATTCTTCACCTGGACCTCCTTCCATCCAGCACTCTCTTTCTGTGGGTATGAAACAAGTCTTTCTTGATTCTAGAGCCTTCTGACTCCTCTACTTCAACAAGAAACCAGCTTGAGTAGAGAGCTTGGGAATATGCAAATTTGTCTCTCCTCTTCCCAGATATCTCATGCAAATGAGCCTTCCCTTGGTCTCTTCTCTAATCACCTTTGTTGGGGTTTCTCTCTTCAAACAGCTTCTTTTCCAAATGGCAAAACATGAATACTGAGCCCTTTTGACTGAGTAGCAGAACTCAGCTGAACAGCCACCACCCCTTGGACAGGACAACAGTCAACCTTGTTTTACGATCCTGTCCTCCACCCCTGGCTGTTAGTCCAGATAAACAACAAGCTTTACAGTCTATGGTTAAAGCTTAAATGTAAGTACCTTGTTCATGTTCACAATTTCTGGTACCAATCCCCCATGTTCCCAGGATCAGGTTGTTCTCCAGCCGTAGGCAGTTGGTCCTTTATAATCTTCTCTTGCAGACCCCTTCTCCCTGCTAAATTCCAAGGAGCTCTTTTACAGGTCTTTTGGTTTTACACCCATCTCAGCTAATTAACTCTCCACCTATAGCTGAGCCTATCCCCTCTCTCTCTCCCAGAGGTTAGGAAGCTTACTCCTCTCAGACTCTCACAGCTGGGCAAAACTTTCCTTACTGAGCTTAAAAGGGAAATGAGTCTTCTTTCCCATGACGTACCTGTCATTCCCTTAAAGGGGAAATGTTAATTCTTTTGTTTAGTACAGTTTTACAATGGAAACAGGGTGCCAGAGCTCCCTCCTCACCTCCCCCCCCCCCACCCCCTGGCACCTAAGTGACAAAGTCTGACCTGTACCTGTCACAATATGCATGAGATCTATTTGCGTACAATGGCGGCAGTGCATGTAAATAGATCTCATGCATATTCACTGGGGCAATCCTGAAAACCCGACTGGGTTGCGACCCTTAAGGACCGAGGTTGCCCACCCTTGTATTAGAAGAATAGCAGACGATCTCCAAAGACCAATTTGTGAAGTACATTCAAGGAATCTCAGGTAACACTAGAAAACCTGAGTAAGTTGTGCAGGAGAGAGGATGTTTAAACTGTGAAATGAGAAACACGAATATATCTAAAGAGCTACTTCACATAACATGCATAGGTCAATGCCATATGGGAAAAAAATGGGTTTTGAAACTGAATGAAGATAATGAGCATCTGTTGTCTTCAAAAATTAAGTCCAAAAAGAACAGAGCATTGGTAAAACTTCTGCATACAGGGTATAGTAGACTCAATCCAAAACAGGAAACAAAGAAAGAGCTGAATTCCATTCCAGCTAGAGGCAACCATGAGCTTAAGTGAGCTGAAAAGCAGAACAATCAATGAAATAACAACAGAGTAAGGCAGGAAGATGATTCCACCAACCTAATACTAGAGGCTGGAGAGATGAAAACATAAATGGCTGACTTGAAACAGGTATTAATCAACAAGAATAGAAGTGCAGTAAGCAGGCACAGAACATACAGAATACTCAAAGTTGTGCACAGGGGTGAGAAGTTAACATTCATGCACTACCTGTTTATGTGTGACACTTAGGAGGAGAACAAAGTGCTCGAGTTAACCGACCATCTCTTGTTACAGAATAAAGACTTCATATAGTTATTTTGTCTTTTTTGTTTCTTTGCATAGAAATTGCCATCCTCCACTGCATTGGGCTGTACCCTCCAGCAGACTAGAAGCATCACTAACAACCAGTTGGATATTGGAAAGTAAGGCATTGGACAAAGCGGAGCACAGCCTCCAGTTCCACAAAGATGAAGGAGAAGTCAGCCCCAGACAAGGTGCATAAAATAGAGAATGTCTAGGCATTAGACTATAAAACCACAGGCTGTGGACCTGCTGTAAAGTTTTAGGGTTCAACCCTAGCACCAGTAACAGAAAAGAAAAGATCAAAAGGGTCCACTATTTTTTGGCTACAATGAGCTGGATGCATGCAAGCTGACAGAATTTCAATAAGATATAATGGAAACCAGCTTGGCACAGATTCAGTCCAATACAGTCTTCTCAAACTGGCACATATAAAATAGAAAGAATGTAACTGAAAAGGAAGAAGAGAACGATGAGGGCTGCCACTTGCTGGAGGAGCAAGAAATTCAGAAAAATTGAGGATCTTGAGGTTATTCAGATGTACCAGAAGGATCTGATTTCTTAGGTTCTTAGATAACTCGATCTCAATAACAAGGTGAAGAATCATATTGAAGGCACAATAAGCAAATCCATATCCATAGAGACAACCATAACCCTAAAGGGGCAAATAGCCAAGTTCCCTGATGCTTAAACAAGTATTGAAAGAAAACTCTAGAAAACAAAAAACCTTCACGTTTCAATTCAAGAACCTCAAAGATATACTAGTTTCTGAGGATATGAAGCCCTTGAAGGGAGGCAAGACAGGACTGTGTTTGGACTTAGTGACAGCTAGCCAGAAAACACAGCCAATACCCACCGGTGTTTAAACACAGGGGTAGAAGAACAAGATCTGTAAGAAGCAATCCAGCCAGTAATGCAGGAAGCACTCCAGCACTGAAACTCTGCTTCCAAGGCCAAAAACACCAAGACGTCTTGAGGCAACTCACATCCATCTATTGACTCAGGTGCACACCTCACTTGTAAGCCGTATGAGGATAGGAGAAAGGTCTATTGTTCCTCAATGTAATTCACCTTAAACTTCTGATAAAGGCATTAACTAAATCCATTCCCTTTCCTATGTTATTATATATTGTTCCTATATATATTTTAATATATTAAGCAATGGAATTACAAGACTTAACAGGTAAGAGAAGGCAGTGTGAGTTAATTTAGAAAGAAAGAATGGAACATCTATTTGCAATGGTATGATATATAGACTTCCTTCACAGGCACAGAAAAAGACGAGATTTAATTGAACATATTCACAAAATAGCTATGAAAAGGGAAGTACTACTGATATGTGATTTTATCTTCATCGTTACCATTATTTCATATTTACTATACTGCTGAAACTGTGCAGAGCAAAGCAGATTACAGACTAAAACAACTTCCGGAAAAGAAATACAATCATTGGACAGGAAAGTAAATATTCACACTAAAACAAGACAAAGGTAGGTATCAGGAAGGGTGCACAGTTCGAGCCAAACCAGGCATGTTGGATGTTGACTGGGGCGTCCCTGTTGTACAGCTGTCTAGAAGTACGGAGATTCTCTACAGGGAGAACGGTTCCAAAAACTGGAACCCACGTAGGAGGGGGCTATATATGACTTGGTACTTACAATTGGGAAGAGTGTTTCTGATGTTTTAGTGAGTGATTATCTGGTATCCAGTGAAGACGGGATGGTGTGGTTCAATAATGGGATAGGTCCTGCTGACCAGGGCCATGCATGGATAATACTGAGATAATGAGCAGAACCGGGAATTATATGGAGACTGGAGACATTCAGCACCACTATCCAGAAAAGAGCTGCAGTCACTGGTATACCCAGATATTCAGCACCAAAATCAGGTAAAACTTCAAAAGTCATGGCTGGCGTTTAAATGAAACGTTGACCATGGAGTCTTGAATACTGAGCTGAACATCTCTTGTGTATAGAGTCAGCAGCTGCAAGAAATGGTTAGTACTATGCATTTTTTTTTGATATTCCCATAATGGATGTATACTCACTGAGCAGTTTGATGAGGACATATGAAAATATTTGCATGCATATACAAAAATGCATATAGAGGATCATTTACTAATGGTAAGCACGTGCGAGCATCAGTTATTCCGCAATACCTGCCACAGAGCCCACAGGAATAACATGGGCCCCGAAGCAGAGAACATAAAGTAAATGACTCCCATTCTGCAAGTATGAAGTGTGAATAAATGACCACGAAAGGGATGTGAAGCTGTAGAAGAACAGAAAAACTTATAAGGAAAATGCTGTGTTGTCTAATGGACCGATGCTCAGAACCTAACGCCTGTGCTACAGGCAATTAGCGCTGGTGTTAGGGTGTACAGAATGCTCTAATGGTTTCAGCTCCGGCGCTGAAACCATTAGCAATCATTTAGTACCCCGCAGCAATGCTTAAAAAAAAAAAAAGCTCTCAGGTGCATTTACCACCGGAAACAAATAATGCCAGGACCGGGGCAGTGCTGAGGATTGGTTGAGAGAACAGGTGTCTAATGGCACCCCTTCTCTCCCACCAACCCAACCACCATGCCACGGATGGGCTTCCCCAAAAGTGTGCCCAAGCCTCCTTCCCCCAGAATGCACCAGGCAGGGGCAGGGTGTCAACATTTTGAAGAGGGCAGGCCCAGAGGCAGGAGGAGTAGGCATCCCACTTGCCTTCTACGCCAAGGTAAGTGGAGGAGTTTGGGGGACAGGTTTACACTAGACCACAAGGGCCAGTGATGACTAGGAGGCTGGGCTCGGCCTGGCCAGGGTCTGCTGGGTCAGGTCAGGCTAGAGTCCCACCAGGGGGAAAGCGGAGTAGGTCCAGTGGACCACTGGGGATTTTATAGGTTTCGTTGGGGGGAGGGTGGGGGCTCAAGGAAGGGGTTGGGAGGAAGGGGTCATGACATGCTGCAGCATGCATCATTTTGTTGTTTTTTAAAATTTTCTGTCAGTGTCTGAGGCAATCAACGCTCAGGCACTGACAGGAAATTTAGCCCAGAGTAATAGCAGCAAATTACAGCCATGACTTTAATGTGGCATGAATTGTGCATGCTCATTACTATGAGTATGCCACGCTGTTTTTCCTGCACTGGATCTGCAGTAGAGGGAACTCTACCACAAATCTTTTGAACATCCCCCTATAAGTTAATGCCAGTATTAGAGTAGGCCAAGGAGTGTGACTAACAGGAGTTATTTAAACACCTCAAGTTGTATAGTGAGAGTGTCATCACCAAGGATAGAATTGACAAACTATGTAAAGACCCCTGAAACATGCAGCTGAGAAACTTAAAGCTTCTTCTACAGGCCCCATAAATGGGCGAAGGCATGAAGGTCAATCTGAATCTTACATTGTGGGAGGCAGAAAGCACCTGACTGGGGCAGAGGAGAAAGGGAATAGGGTGGAAGGAGAGCTTTTTGATGGTGAGAGGAAGGGGAGACAACCATGTGGGGAGAGGTTTCTGGGGATCAAATGAGGAAGGAAAATAACCTGGCATTAGGGGACAGGAGATAAAAGAGAGGATATGGGATGATGGAGGAATGGGAGAAAAAGAACCCAGGGTGAGCGAAGAGGTGTAGAGTGAAAACTAGAGATGTAACAGGGATAAGTAGGCAGAGTGTGAAAGGGACAAGGGGAGAGATAAAAGAGGCATGGCAAGGAGGAGCGTAAAGGGAACAAGAAGGTAGAGTGACGATGACAAAGGAAGAAGAAGGTTGAAAGAGAAAAACATGAAAGGTGAGGGTGTGAAGGGAGAAGGGACTTGATAGAGAGATGCAGTCAGGTCCGGGAAGGGAGGAAGAGAGTGCCGGATCGTTGGGGGGGGGGGGGGGAATGAGAGAAAACTGTGGGCAGGGCCAAAAGAGGAGGAGATGCCAGACCGTACGTGGGGTGAGAGGTAATTGAGAGAGAACTGTTGTCAGGGCCAAAAGGGAAGGGAAGATGCTGGACTGTGCATGGGGACGGGGGGAGAAATACAGAGAGCTGAACTGAGGAAGAAAGCAGGGAGGGAGGGGGAGAGAGAGATAGAGATAGTGGACTTGGGGTGGAGAAGGTAGAAGAAAGGAAGAAATGAAGAGGTGTTGGACTCGGCGAGAAGGGGGTTTGCGAGAGAGGGAAGAAAGGGAAGAGACAGAGAAGATAAAGGGGGGAAGGGAGGGAGAGAAAGCTGGACCTGGAGACAGGAAAAAGGAAGATACTGGGCCTTTAATCAGTGGCACAGCCGGGGGGGGGGGCTTGGAGTTCTGGGACCCCCACGTTTGGCTCAAGCCCTTCCAAAGCTGCAGTACCTGTTGAATGGCTGGTGGGGTAGCTGAATCCCAGCCAGCCAAAGATATCCACTGCCTGAGTCACCCCCTTCCTCTCTTACGACCAGATGATCAAAAGCCCTGCGCTGTTCCAAACAGCGCCCTAAAAATAGCGCCGGGACAGCGCAGGGCTTTTCTGCATCGATGATCAAAGATAATGAATGCAAATCTAAGCAGGGCTATTATCTTTGATCATCATGTTTAAAGTGCGGGAGAATTGTGCTGAGCGCATCCTCCTGCACTTGTTTGACAGGTCTGGGCTGTCAAAAGCCCAAACCTGTCAAACAGCCTGCTGAGGCCCGAACCTCCCCCCCCTCGGCAGGCTGTTTGACAGGTTTGGGCTTTTGACAGCCCAGACCTGTCAAACAAGTGCAGGAGGATTGTGCTGAGCGCATGCTCGGCACAATTCTCCCGCACTTTAAACATGATGATCAAAGATAATAGCGCTGCTTAGATTTGCATGCATTATCTTTGATCATCGATGCAGAAAAGCCCTGCACTGTCCCGGCGCTATTTTTAGGGCGCTGTTTGGAACAGCGCAGGGCTTTTGATCATCTGGTCGTTACTGCCTCAGGAGCGAGGAAGTCAATGGGGTGCCTCCAGCCACCAATGCTTGCACTTCCCAAGCATAGTCAGTTCATGCATGAATTGAGCATGCTCAGGGAGTGCTGGCAACGGCAGCTGGAGGCACCCCGCTGACTCCTCGCTAGGAGGAAGGGGCGGATTTGGCACTGGATCTCTTCCATGGGCGGGGCTTCGGCATCCCCACCAACAAAGGTATGATACTAATGTGATGGGGGGAGGGAGAAGAATGTATGGCCCCCATTCCCCCCAGTTGTTCCCCCCAATGCTCCTGTCCCCCTCCAATGCACTGTTGGCTATGTCCCTGCCTTTAATTGCATGATTTAAAATTTTAATCGAAATACAGTCTTAAATTTTTAGTCTGTATAGTCTGATTAGATGCGATACCTGGTGGTGGTGGGGTGAACAGCCAAAGCAGAGAAGTTAAAAGAAGTTGAGGAACCTTCTGGAATAGCAGCAAAAAGCAGGTGGGGCAAGCTAACATCCAGGACAGAATGCACATGACAGGTGCTAGCCAAGCAGAACCATGCTATCATCTACTTGATAGTAATTACTGTGATTTTTCATTATACTTTGCATCACCACTAGCTGCAAAGCTATGTCATATATGTATAAGTTATAAAACACTATAAGCTTTTAAAAACATTACAAAATTACCTACCTCTTCGTAAAAATGGCACATGGTCATCAACTACCTGCCCTGCCTGCAGGTTGCTCTGAAAATACTGTATTTCAAAAGGATGATTCTTTAGTAAACCCAAACGATGGAGCTTCCGTTCTACAATTTACAACCAAACCAAAATACATAAAAGAGAAATATTTTCTCTTGAGCACAACTATCCATTAAGAAAAATGTGAACTAAAAGGCAAAAACATGTAATCACATTGTTCATTTCATACTATGGAAATACCCCAACATTAAAAGGAGAAAAAATACTGGCTAGGCCCACATTTATGCATACTATTATTTTTTTTCTTCAGTATTTACACACAGCCTAGACCTAAGTGGTTTACTATTTTCTTGTTTCAGATATTGAAAATGTCCCTAATGGGCTCACAATATAGTATATTATACCTGGGTCAATGGAGGGCTAAGTGACTTGCCCAGAGTCACAAGGAGATGCAGAGGGAATTGACCGTGGTTCAAAGGATCTCAACCCACTGCTGACCATTAGGCAACATAGCAAGATCTTCCAGCATCACATTTTCATAGATACCCGAGTGTTGCTGCTGCTGTCATGCCTTGATCCAGGTTTAGCACTGCTATGCCATAGATCACCCCACAGCATCAGTACAGTATGATCCTATGTGCCTGAAGGCAAGTTTCCACTCTCCTCCCCTACCTGGTCAGGAAGAGGCTCCCTTTTTTCTACAGTGCTATGTGCCAGAATACAGGTATTTCCCTTACATGGTTATGGACTTCCCCATTGGCCGATTGCCAACATATGCAGTCAGAGCTGGAACTTCCTTATTGGCTGATAGCCAATCTAGGCAGTCAAAGCTAAAGGTATATCCTTTAGTGCAGTGATTCCCAAACCTGGTCCTGGAGGCACTTCAGCCAGTCAGGGTTTCAAGATATCCACATTGAATATTCATGAGAGAGATCTGCATGACTGCCTCCACTGCATGCAAATGTGTCTCATTACTATACTATACTATATTGATACTTCTATACCGTCTTTAATTATGTCTTCAAAGTGGTTTACATTAAGAGAGATGTCATAGACAGACAAGAATAACATTTTGTAGAGAAAAAAATAACACCTTTTAGAATAGATTTCCAAACCTTAGGACCCTGGAAGGAGAAAGAGTGCTCTCAAACTGATTTTAGCTTCAGGTTCTTTACAATAGGTATATCTAAGATTATATTTTTGAGCTCCTCTAATCCCTAAAGGCGGTAACAATTGGCCTACCATAATCGAATTCTGCTCATATACACTTTTATGAACTAAATATGCAATTTTAAATTTAATTCGTGTATCTATTCTTAACCAATTTAAATTGCTTCAATAAAGGGCTGGCTTCATTAAATTTTCCCAAGCCATATATCATTACGGGCAGCTGTATTCTGCAAAAGTTGTAAGCGGCTCTGCTGCTGTTTGTTAATTCTATTGCACACGAATTACCGTAGTCAGTAAAGG